>NC_088330.1:33921666-34238333 GCF_036884655.1 Musa acuminata AAA Group
ATAGCAACCTTATTATAAGATTGTAGTGGATTCAACAACTTTCGATAAAATGATTTCTTATTCATATCCTAATTTTAACTCTATTAATTAACTTTATGCACAACATTCGAACACACATTCATTCTTATGTTGAATAGTACGTACGAAGGAGGAAAAACCTACACACAAATAATTTGGAATGATTTCAAAATATTGTTAATGATCGAGTAATAAATTATTGATGGAGTCTAAATTGTTCGGATTTGGAGCACAATTAAGAAGCGATGGGGAAATGGTTTGGAACCGATCTCTTGCCATGTATTCATTCTTCTTTCTCACTTTGCCATCATTAAATCTCTTTCTTCTTTCACATGCACCGCATACAGCGAGTGCATAGAAAACCATATTTATTTAGATTTTTTTGGGTCGTCAAATAATTCTTATTTGATGGTTGATCGAGTTTGATCGACTTAAATAAATAATAAAAATATATATAATATTATTCGGAAGACGGCCTTCCTTCCTATTGTATCGCCGGTAGCTAAAAGAGGGAGGGAGGGAGGGAGGGAGAGGTCGTTTCCCGCAATTAAACGGCCACCGGAGAGGGATCTCTTTAATTATCCGAAACTAAGAAATAGGAAGGGAGAAAAGGTTCGGCAATTCTACCCAACACCTGTTAGATCTTCCCTTCTCTTTCGGTCCGCCTCCCGCTTCGCCGTTTCTATCCTTTCCGCCCGCCTTCTCCTGCCCCTGATCGAGTTAGGGTTTTTGTTCTCTTCTCCCCTCGCCCCCTTCCCTTGAATCCGGCTCCTGCCCCGCGCCTTGTCGATCCGATCCCTGTGATGGTGGTTTGGGCCGCCCTCCTGCTCCGACCCGCCTCGTAGGGGCTTGACCCCTTCGCGATCGGGGGATGGAGACCACGAGCAATCGGCGGGCACCGGGAGCTGTCGCTGGAGAATGAGGGGCCGGCGCCGATCTTCTAGCGGGAGCGGGGTGATGGATCTGGGCTTCGCGGAGACCCCCGCCGTGGCTTGCAGGTGCCGCCTGCGATCTGCCTCTGACTCCTTCTCCGTCGCGTCCGAGGCGTTTTCTGAGAAGGCTGCTACTGTCTCTGTCGGATCTCCTCAAGGCGCCTAAGATAGTTCCTTTTCTCTTTCCTTCCCTTCCTTCTTTTTTCCTTTGCTGTTTTTGTTCTCGTCGTCGTCGTCGTCGTCGTCGTCGTCGTTACAAATGGGACCGGCATCCATCAATGGATTCCCGTTAGAACTTGGGGTCCGAGGCGTTGGTGGCGGCACGTTGGATGCCGAGTGCGTGGAGGTTAATCCCAACGGACGCTATATTCGTGTGAGTTCATTGTGTTTGACGCCATGTGTTATATTGGTTGTACAATTATTTACCTCAAGTAAGATGTCTTTTTTTCACCATACGAGCTGATTGTAGATACTTGAGACCTTTGTTTTTCCTTATTATTGTAAACTGATTACTATTTCGGTTGATCTCTTCCGACTTATAATTTTTATTAATTTATTGGTTTCCTCTTTGTCTGGCACTGCAGTATAAAGAGATTTTGGGGAGAGGAGCGTTCAAGACTGTGTATGTCTCAAAATACTAAACCTGTTTCCATTTATAATTTGCTTGGTTTGTTGCACTTGGAAAAGTTTAAGCATGATAAATGTCTCTGAATTTTGCACATTTATGTTCTCCTGGTGCTGTGTAGGTATAAAGCATTTGATGAGATTGATGGGATAGAAGTTGCATGGAACCAGGTGTGCCTCGATGAAGTGTTGCAATCTCCAGACAACCTGGAACGGTTGTATTCTGAAGTTTATCTGCTCAAGTCCTTAATGCATGAGAATATCATCAAATTTTATGATTCATGGGTTGATCATCAAAATAAGACCATAAACATCATTACCGAGCTTTTCACTTCCGGAAGTCTAAGGCAGTAGGTTTTCTGGTCATTCTATCAGATGCTTGGATTCTTCGGATAAGAAACTCTTGTAAGTCATTTTTTGTTTTAAACTTGTAGATATCGTAAGAAGCATAAGCATGTTGACATGAAGGCAATCAAAAGCTGGGCAAGGCAAATTCTTCGAGGTTTGGAGTATCTTCACAATCACAAGCCTCCTATTCTTCATCGAGATCTGAAATGTGATAACATCTTCGTGAATGGCAATCATGGAGAAGTTAAAATCGGCGATCTTGGGTTGGCAATTGTCATGCAACAACCTAGAGCTCGAAGTGTTATTGGTAAGAAAAATGGTTTGATTTTTTTATCCTTTTGTGCTAAAGAATGAAACTGCACCTGTTCGTATTCTGTGCACAACAATTAGAAAAATCTTAAACTACTCGAAAGCGTGTTGGGAAACAATTCATAGATTTTTGGTCTCATTATTGACATATTCGTCATTAGGATTTAATGGAGAATTTGTCTTGATGATCACCTATATAAGTATTGCCGATTAGCATTTTCATAGTAGCTAAGCAACTTATGGCTTTGTTGTTTTTATCTTTTTGCCCGTGATTTAGTATTTTACTTTCCATTTATAACTTGTTTCAGCAACTGCATTTGGTTTTCTGCATATATTTGTCTTCTTAGGGTAATTAAATAATGCGTGTTAATACCTATAAAAATCTTAGACTATCTGAAAGCGCGTCGATAAACAATTTGTAGACTTTTGGTCGCATTATCGACATATTTATCATTAGGGTTTAATGGAGAATTTATCTTGATGATGATCTATATTAGCGTTGCCTATTGGCACTTTCATAGTAACTAAGCAACTAATGCCTTTGTATTTATCTTTCTATTACCCATGCTCTAGTTTTTATTACAAAGGATCAGTTTCGAACCCTCAATCTTTGGTAAGTACATCTGGTATTATGACCACCAGCCCAATGTGTTAAGTGCCATGTACTAGTTTTTTCTTTAAATTTATAACTTGTTTCAGGAAATGTATTTGATTTTTTTTTCCATATATTTGTTTTCTTAGGGTAAGTAATTACTGTGTGTTAATACCTGTAGGTACCCCTGAGTTTATGGCCCCAGAGCTTTATGAGGAGGAGTATGATGAATTAGTTGACATTTATTCTTTTGGAATGTGCATGTTGGAGATGATTACACTTGAATACCCATACAGTGAATGCAAAAATCCAGCTCAGATTTATAAGAAAGTCACCTCTGTAAGTTGCTAACTATATTAGGCATGTATGCCCAACGAGTTATTAAAAAATTTACAAGCACTTTTTGTTTGATCAAGAATCATTGCATATGTAATATTGTAGGGAATAAAACCTGCTGCACTTGCTAAAGTAAAAGATCCTCAAGCACGGCAGTTTATTGAGAAGTGCTTGGTTTCTGCTGCTAAGAGATTGCCTGCCAAGGAGCTCTTGAAAGATCCATTTCTTCAAATAAATAGCACAAAGGAACCTCCTACAGATCCTATTCATGTGCCCAACAATATACAGAATATGGATAATCCAATTTCAAGGCCTCTATCTATGGAAATTGATTCTGATTACAAGTCAATTCCAACTAGTACTTGCACTGAGAACTTTAATCTAACAGCACTTACCCCGGCGCTGGAATTCCAAAGAACAAATCGAAATAACGAATTTAAATTGAAAGGAGAGAAAATTGATGACAATTCTGTCTCATTAATCTTGCGTATTGCAGACACATACGGTACGTAAACAAAGGTATTGGTGATTTTTTTTGAGTTTTTGTAAAATTGTTAATCCATCTGTTATCCTTCATTCTTGTAGGTAGGGTGAAGAACATACATTTCCTCTTTTACTTGGATTCGGACACAGCACTTGCAGTGGCTGCAGAAATGGTGGAGCAGCTAGATCTGTCTGATTATGATGTTGTCTTCATAGCTGATTTTATTGATTTTTTGATCATGAAATTCGTACCTGGTTGGATACCTTCTACCAATCATTCTTCTAGTGAGAACATCAGCCCATGCAAGCGGTATGATGCTTATGACAATAATGAACTTCACTCTGAGTGTCCTTCAAATACACTAAAGTCGAGTGCTGACTCTGGGAGAAGCTATGACCATGCTGAGTTATCTCAGTTAAACTTGGGAATCTCAGGACAACTTGCAGAAGTTGATGATGGAATATCATACAAGAAGATGTATGAGGCAATGGCAACTGCTGGTTGTAATTTATTATGGAGTGGGGTTGATGGAGCAGATAAAGGTTCTCATATGTCAGCTAATTCAGTTGTTTCTGGAATTACAAAAAGCTTAAGTGAATATACTACTGATGTTGATTCTAAAGGAGATAGAGGTGTTGGGGAAATTGCTGAGGAACTTCCTTTGAGTGGCAATGTGAATAATTTGGAACCTTCTATATATCATGTAGGTGAACATCATAGTAGTTCGTATCTATTGAAGGCCTCTTCTTCACTGTCCCTGACGGATAAAGATCAATGTGAATTGAGGGCGGAGCTTGATTTGATTGAAGCTCAATACCAACGTTGTTTTTATGAGCTATCAAGGATGCGAGAGGAGGCAATGGAGAATGCTAGGAAGAGATGGTTTGCAAGGAAGAGTGGTGGTTAATTGTATCCTACTCTTCCTATTTATCTCAAACTTAATCTTTTTCTATTTTGGTAGGGGTTTTCCTATGGAATATGATGGCTACCTTGTCCAAGGAACTTATGGCAACATTTAGTGTTAGTATGTGATTTTTTATGATGTGGTTGCATATGGTTGGACTCCATGGACTTACAATTTGCCGTGTGTTTTGTTATTCTTTTGCTTCAAATCTGATTTTTTTTTTTTTTGGACAATATAGAATCCAGGCACATTTGTTTCTTATTTGCACAATTCATCTTTCAGCCTACGACTATGTTGAGATATCATCTTCCATGAATTATTGCAAACTAGTCTTTCTACGACTATCATGACATCTATTAATCGAGGGGTTGACCCGAACCTGAAGCAAAGACTTGTATAGACTTTGTGTTGTCCTTCCTGCTTTTGCCATCCCTGGGGAAGTAACCAAACTAGCATCACACATTTAATTTTCATTTGTGCCTACTGACACTGTTAGAACTGCTTCTGCCATCATCAGTGACATGCATAATTTTGTGATGCCTTTTTATGTCAGAAAAAGAACTATTTAGATAGATCATGTGGAACAAGAGAATATATTTCATTCCATATCTTCTTGAGGGTGCATAAACATCTAAGATTGGGTGTGGCTGCTAAGCCAAAAGAAAATTATTGCTGAGCTGAGCTGTAGTTATATCTTCTTCATCCTGATCATGACATTGTCAAGACAAGAGGGCTTTTTTTTCATCCTTTTTTTGTATTAAAATTTATATGGGTGTTGTAAATTTGTATTCCAGTTTGTTCATTAGATCAAAGAGACTATACCATTCTGGTCTTTGAACATAAGGTACCAAATTACAGCTTTGCCTGCAGGTTTGTATCCAACTTACTATTGAACCCTCCAATGAATTGCTACATCTATTTCAGATGTTTGCTATGAAGTTTCCTTCGAGTACTTTTGCTGTTCTTTCATTAGTTACTTTGTGAATTAGAATTCAAAGAATTTTATTTTGAAGGTTATCTAATGATCTTGTAAAACTTTTTTTCTAATTCAGTAGATTTAGTGGTGGTATGTTTGCTATGCAAGTGTAAGACAACCTTATCAGCCGATCCATCATGGTGTCTTATTGACCAACAGTGCATACTAGAATTATCTGCATTCTGGTGGAATCAACCCAATAAAGTGAAGCACCTTCTCTTCTCTTGAACTGATAAACGAAGACAGGAAAAGAGAGATTCTATAGCAATTTCTTGAAAATTTTAATCTTATTCTATCTTTTCTTCTCGATTCAAATCTCACCAAACCATTCAACTTCCTCGATAGTGCCATCCACGCACTTGTCTCTATCCAACAAGTTGTAATGGCCAAATCCCCGCTGAATCTAATAATTTAGATAGAAGAAATAGATGATGTTGTGATAAGATTATGGTTAGATGATCATAAAACCTAAAAAGCTTAAGCAGTTGAATTAAAGAGACGAAAAGAATAGAAAACAAAATTTAATTAATATATGAACTCTATGATATTTATTTTTTTCATTGGGTGATTTCAAGGCATTGAAAACAAAATTTCTCATTTCGTGTTTTTTTTTTCTCTAAATATCTCGATCATCTCCTTCCGATAGGCATCATCACCTCCTTATCATAAACTTAGTTAGCCCTTTATAAGTTCGTTAGCAAAGGATTAGTTTCCCCAAACCATTTTCTTATGATCCCTTAAGAACATAGGAAAGAAAAGAAAATATGGGTTAATGAAAATATTTAACTTAGGTTACTATAAATAGTTATTTCGTTAAACAGATAATATAAATTATAAACATAAATTTCATAAACTCTAAATGATTATATGATAAATAATCAAAGGTGATCCGTTATGAGCATAAGTCCTCACAAGTGCTCATATAATATTGCTACGAATCAAGACAATTCTGATATCATCCATTATAGACTTAACTAGTTTTGTTTAAATCATACAGAATCTTAATTCGTAAAGGATTGGTCTCTCCGAAATCTTTTATAGTCTTTCAAAGACTTAAAAAAAAAGATAAATTAAAGAAAATATTTAACTCGATATCTTATGAATAATTATTTTAGTAAATACTTGATAAATAATATAAATTATTTTGAATGTTTTGACCTCACCATCTACTTGAAAAAAGAGCATTGACGATCATTGATATTTAAGGTATTGAAAAAAAGCTAAATAAAAAATTGAAAACTGAGATATCTTCTCGTGAAATCACTTTTTTTTTTTCATTCTTTCCATCCAACAAAGATATTGGAGACCAAACTGAGAGCAGAATGAACAACAACGCACTTAACGTGGAAGTGGAGCGGCTGATTGAGGCTGACAGTTGCACGTTTTGACTTTTCAACACCGTGTTGATTGGCCGACAATTAGGTCGAGAGTCAAATTCTCTGCTAAAATTGGCCCCGTCCCGTCGTCACGGGATCGAACGATCGCATCCTTCACGCGTGGCGACCGCATGAAACCTGCCCCAGAAGAAGTCGCTCGCAGCTCACAGCACAGGCGATGCCGAATCCTCCGAAGCGACGACGAAGCTTCGGAGAAAGCGCCCATTTGAAACCTCCACGACGACAAGGACAGCAAACGCGAATGGCGCGTGACGCGGTCGGCACGTCCGGCTTCGGCCCCACACCTTTGCAGCCTGGCCGAAGAAGCCGATAGAAGAAGACAAGTTGTACCCTCGATCGACGCCTAAACCATCTCTGCAGCATCAACAGAGACTTGGAAGGTCTGGCGATGGAGGAAGAGAAGCACGCAGCTGCGACGGAGTCGGAGGAGTACGAGGACTTGCTGCCGGTGATGGCCGAGAGGCTGGAAGCGGAGCAGTTCGTGTCGGAGCTGTGCGGGGGCTTCCGGTTGCTGGCGGAGCCCGGGAGGGGGGTCATAACGCCGGAGAGCCTGAGGAGGAACGCGGCGGCGCTGGGGATGGCGGGGATGACGGCGGAGGATGCGTCGGCGATGGTGAGGGAAGGGGACATGGACGGGGACGGGGCGCTCGACGAGAAGGAGTTCTGCGTGCTGATGGTGAGGCTGAGCCCGGAGATGATGGCGGACGCCGAGGCGTGGCTGGAGAAGGCGATCGAGAGGGAGGTGTTGAGACCCACGGCGTGATTGTTGGAAGATGTTGGAGATCATAGATCTGCGTTAATAAATGTGGTTAGCTGCTGATCATCGATCGGATGCTGTAAAAAAGGCTGCAGCACCTCTTCGACAATCAATGTAGATTTCTCCTATTTGATGGAAAACATGCGACGCAATAAAATGGTATATAATTTCGCATGACTGATGACAAAATACTGTGCAATGATTTTGCTGTTTGATTACCTCCTTTCATTCATAAAGAACAGTTATTTTTTTTCTTTCTTTTTTTCCCCTGAAGCAACAATAAGATGCAACTTGAATTTTTCTAGTTTTGTTATTAACTTTTTTTTCCTGCACGGCTAAATGAAGCCTTGACATCTCAAAAGCAACGGTTCCAATAAATACACGATAAGTGATATAGAATATAATAAATAAATTTCATAAACTCTCAATTCTGAACAATCGTGTAACAAAAGACACCAAACCACCAGAGTCAAACAGACACCTCAAGCGCCAAGACTCATATGACACACCACTATAAAATACAAAGATGAACCATAAAAGCAATACAATAAATGGTCGGATTCAAATCCATATAGAAATCTTTAAGTATCACATTTATTTACTACTAAATCTTAAGCATAATTATTTATTATAAAATATAAAATTTAAATACCGAGGTAGTAGTACTCGTGATTTTTAAAAACACACACCACAAACACCGTCCACACTCAAAGGCAACTCCAACGTTTTGAATTGAACCAAACACCAGGGAAACTGAACCCAGATGTATGAGCAAATCATGCTCACTAGAACATCCATAAAGGGCAGAGGAAAAAACTGGACAATGGCCTCCGTCCAATTGCTTTGGTTTCATGGTTACAATCCTCATCGTTGGTTACATCGTGGTTATCCAGCATATTCCATCACAACCACATCGTGGTTATCCAACCACAACAACACTAGGCTTGTATTCGAGTGTTCCTAGCAGCTCTTCATAACAGGAATTAAACGGGCAAATATAAATGCTACCAGCATTCCAAGAGGTTAAAACAGCTAATACACTGAACAAGTTGCCAGCAAAGAGTCACCCAACATAACAATCATCAGATTTTAAGTAAAGAAACTAATATCTAGCCATGACATTCTATGCAGTATCATATGCATAATATTTAGGATGTCTAAAAACGACAAGTGCAATCAACAACAGAACCAGCACAAAATTTCTTCATTCACATCCCCTGCATGATCTTCAAGTCCTCGATCTTCGACCAGGAGGAGAGCGGCTGTGATCCAGAAAAGCAGATGCGATCAACAAGTTGAGCAATGGAAATATGTCACAGTGGAATTTTAAAAACAACCTACAGAATAAAAAGCTTGAGATACTCTTATCAATATGCCATAAATGTCAATCTCAAATGCCTCCGACTACAAACACTTCATATCTCAACGATTTGTGGTCCTCACCTTCGATAACGACCATACTCCGGACTCCTATCATGCGAAGGACCATTGTATCGGTCATAGACAGGACTCCTTGCACGTCCATAATCAGGACTAGGTCGATCCCTTCGGTATCCTGGGCTGTCAGAGCGTCCATATGCCCTATCGTCCTGCTTCCCATAACCACCTCGGCTATCACGCACGTCACCATGATCACCATCATCATCATCCCTAAAGGCGTACTCAACTGTTACCATCCTATCCAATATCTTGCTGCCAAACCAAAAGGTTAAAAAAAAGGATATAGTCAGCACAATCCTGCAAAAATGCATATTTCAGTTAAAGAAGCTGCAAGAAATTAGCAACTCGGCCCCTCCTTTTTTTGCAGCAGCTCCCAGCCGCAAATGACAACTTATTGTGATTTTAACAGGGAAAACTAAAGTTCTTAAATGGGTGGCTGAGTTATTTTTTAATTTCATTTAACTGCACTCTGTTAACTTCATCCTGAATTCTGATGCATTGCAAAGTTGATTGTTTGCTAGTACATGGTACATGAATGAAGCATTAACACAAAATTCAGAATTATAGGAGATATGTTTAATAAATTAAGGAAAGAGAGAACAAGGTTTGATTAAAAAATCATTCATAACAATATGTTCTTAATGCACTTCTAAAATAAAAGGCTAAGATTCTCCAACTAATGATTATGAGAACGCTAGAAAACATCAACAGAGGAAAACATATTTACCATGTTGAAAATATGTTCTAACGTAGTGCTGTTTGAGAATGAAAAAGAGATTGTCAGAATTTCACACTTCAAGCCAAAATGTCGCTAGCATGAAGACAAATAATCAAAGCATCAACAGTTGCTTCAAAAGTAATTATTGAAATTGCATGTAAAGTATCATGATCAAGTGAAGACATATTTGCAGCAGTCACTGCAATATGAATTAGCAGTCCCTGCAATATCATTTACATATGCAGATAAAAACTGGGCAAACATCCATGAATACCATACACATCATGCTAATTTTACTACTGAGGATGACGAGGGAAACCATAGTCATAGATATCAATTCACACGAAACTGGTGGAAAAAAATTTAGGGCATAAAAGATCAGAGCAGAAAGAACGAACCTAAGGTTGGTGCATTCAAGGGCTTTTGTGGCTTCCTCCTGGGTTTCAAACTGAACAAATGCAAAGTTCCTTCTGATCCGAACATTTAAAATCTTCCCATAAGATTCGAAATGCCTTTCAATGTCCCTGACCCTTGTATGAATTGGGTCAAAATTGATAACAAAAAGAGTTCGAGTAGGCCTCGTGTTTGCTGCTGGCCTGGAACCATCACGATCCCTTGGTCCACGTCCTCCCTGCTGAAAAATTAGACCCAGTACAACAACAGATCAGCACAAGTTAGGGTGAGATAATATGAAAATTTTGAAGACACCAAAGTTGTCAGGGTCAGTCAGCTCATAGCGTAAATTGTACTTTCTGGATCAAAACCAATATCTGTCTGACTCATACCACGGGAACAAAAAATTTAGGTACATCGAAACCCTTGCCAAAGCAGGGTATTAATGGGAGCCTTGTGCCTGGGACAATCCTTTGGTGAATTTTTGACTCAACCAGAATTTGACCATTTTTTCATTTAGTGAGGCATGACAAACAACCCAGTCAGCTTCATAATAGTGCCACAAGACCTTGAAAAATAAAATAATATGCTGGTTGATGCTTTTCAGGTATCCATCAATCGTCATATGCGCATGTATATACACACACACACACACACACATCAAATCTATAAATCTTTGATTTATGATGCAACCTTTGTTTATGATCCTATGAAGTCCCTTAAGAGATTCATGATCAAATCATGATCCTGAAACATCAGCAGATAATACATCTATTCAACTGCATTATAAATATATTATGGTTGTATACAGAAAATTTTAGTCAGAAAGCATATTACCTTTGACCACTCGACTGACAGCCTGCGTCTACTATAACCAAAAGGTATACCATCAAGCCTATGAATGGCATCTTCAGCATCACGCTCATCCTCAAAATAAACAAAAGCATATCCTGCCAAAGACAAATATAATTATATTGAGAGCAATAAAATTTCGTTGGTACATTTTCATTTTTCTCTTAACAGTATCACATGCAAAACTGATTTCTTAAGCTTGAGGAAAGCAAGAAATATCAGAAATACTACACCTGCATTTATCTGTAGGTCTGATGAACCTTAAGAATGTGAAAAATGGAGATCTGATATGATGGCAACTAAAACATGATTTCGTATATGTAAAACCAAGGTAAGAAGTCATTGCTGAATATGCTTCCCCCGAATAGAGCAAGCGTTCAATTGGCATGTAATGATGATATCTGAGGGCATGGCATGATGATACAATCTGAAGGCATGGCATGATGATATGATCTGAAGGCATGGCATGATGGTACGATTCTTCAACAATCAAGCTTGGGCAACAACTTTAAGCAAAGCAGATCCTAACATGTGTTTGTTTGATGCAAATGAAGAGTGGCGGTTGCATAATGGAGGAGTTGATGTTCTGAAAGAAAGGTTTCCTTTGACATGGATGGTTTTTGCATGGAACTTGGAGAGCCTAGAAAGAGCTCAGCGTCCTTAGTAGTTCCTGCATCAAAGCAAACTTTTAAATATAGGCATTCTTCACAGAGGTATTACAGTTCTGGTCTTCTCAAGACAAAACACTCTGTGATGTGACATGTAAAGCAACCCATGCTGTGAGTGGATGCAATTTAATAGCATTTTTGTTAAACTTTTGAAACATCTTATCTTTGTGCATTCTGGAAAGATATCAAAGCAACCTCCAGCAATATATTTGGTATGTTTAACAAAGTAATGAAGAATACCGTGTTTAGAATATTTTGTTAAAATTGATAATGTAAGGTTATTAACATTGCAATTGTCCTCCAGAACCAAAACTCATCAAAACTACACAGGGATCCCTTTTTACGATATACTTAATTTTGCTTGTGCCCTGTCAATTATCTACATTGTTAAAAAACAGTGACTCACCTATAACCTTAAAAGCTCATTATCTAAACTAAAGGTAATCAACAGATAAGAATTATATGATCTTGTAATTTATATGTGCATATATTGCTTCGGTTAGATTATATAATGATATCTAAGATACACTGCTGTACGACAGCAACACCTGTATTATCATATATTTGTCAGTTAAATGCTCATTCTTCTACCATAAGATTATGTTAAAATGGTTATTTTATGAAAACATGTGCATTAACTTAAACTTAGATGGTGACACTTGAGCTTTTCACCTGATAACCGATTAGACAAGAAAAAAAAAAGCAATAATCTCTTGGGATTGTTTAATTTATTCGACAACTACGAGCTCTGACTCCAAGCAGATCAATAATAAAAGAACAAAATATGTTGCAGCAACTGTGTTTTAAACTGTCATCTAATTTCCATGTGGAGCAACAAGAATGGCATGTATACTTTTAAGAAAACCAGCAGCTTCTCCCAAAGAAAGAAAATGGTTAGTCACGTCTACAAAATTTTTACCCTAAGATAGGCTTTCTTTTAATCTTTCCAGGAACCTCATAAACCACAATGCTCCTCTGCTAAAAAGGTTCTATAGGAGCACCCAAAAAGATTCACCAAATCTCCTAAAAGCACAGACTAACACCATAAAATAAAAACCAACCATGGTTAACACCGTTTTTCTCCAAGAAGGTTACTTGAGACAAAACTCCACAAAAGAGGGAGGCAGCCACTTAAACCCTTCCGGCTATTGAACGTGAGCAAAACCAAACAAGAAGAAAGGAAAAAGAGAAGGGGAGGAATCTACCAGACTTCATGTCGATGCGATCTACCCTTCCATACTTGGAGAAAAGCCGATCGAGATCGGAATGGCGAGTATCGCTCTCCAGA
The DNA here is from genome assembly GCF_036884655.1 of Musa acuminata AAA Group. NCBI lineage: Eukaryota > Viridiplantae > Streptophyta > Magnoliopsida > Zingiberales > Musaceae > Musa > Musa acuminata. The sequence continues at coordinate 33,934,703 of NC_088330.1, forward strand.
TTTCCAACGAAAACAGGCCTCATCGTTCCGAACCGATCACGAAGGAAGCAAATCTGCGTGCGAGGTATATTTATAAGAAGCAAGAACCAAACCGATCAACAAAGGTACTCGAACATCAGATTCGACATCGAACGTCGTAACGAAGAACCCTAACCGAAGGAAAAGAAGTCCAGAACAAACGACCGTAGCAAACCCTAATCGTACCAAGAGATGCGAGGCGACCAGCCAAGGATAAAAGAACGCCTTCCGATGAGGGGCGCTAAGCCGTCTTAAATCGAGTAGTGGACCGACTTTGACGCTAATTGGACACAGCCCAAACCCAATTGGGAACTACAGCGGGGACCACTAGTTGGTCAAGCAAGACGTTACGCATCACATCGAACCTGGACGGTCATTGGAGAACAAATGGGGCCACTCGTGGGGACCACTATCGGCTTCCAGTCACAGCCCAACCACAATTCGTCGCAACGTCAACATCTAAGAATATTAGATTGATAATGACGACGACATAATGCTAATAATTTGTGTAAATTTAATTGCAGGTGTATAAACTGTAATTAAACCCCCCCAAAAAAAAGCTTTTTCTGTTAATTCGCTCATAATAAAAAAGCATAGTGTTTAATGACCAATCTAAGAATATTAAAAAATAATCAATTCAACAATTACTAATCTAAGAATATTAGACAAATCTAAGAAATAAATTTTGTAAAAACATTATGTTGATATTCATAGTGTTTTTGTTTTTAGCAATACAAGAAAAAACTATAACACAGTAAAAAAAACATAGTGTTTTTGTTTTCAACAATACTACAAAAATACTATTAACAGAGTAGAAATATAATATAATATTTTTTGTATGTTTTTTAGGTATTGCTGAACATATTATAACATAGTGTAGAAATATTGTAACTTGACTAATTCATAGTGTGGACCGATTCATAAGAAAAATAAGAAACCATTTCTCTTTCTTCCGCATTGAACCTCGATGAACAGTCAAAATTTTTCTTTAGTTGATTCCAGACCATTAAGTGGATATAAAAGATGAACTATTGAGAGAAAGGAAAGCACAGAGCAACTTCATTGGAGTCATATATTAATTTGATATTGCATGATGTGACAGTGGTTTTGGGTGTTGATAATCTAAATCCCACTTCCAATTCCATGGTGGTACTGTCGATCATAAATATTTATGTGCTGATTTACAAGTTTTTTCATGGGAATCTATTCCCAAACACCAATCATGAACAGCTATTTGCAGAAACTCATTCTACATATATGCAACATCTATTATCTTGGTTTGTACTCTTCACTGGTGTTCATGTAGTTTCAGCTTGATCAGTAAAACATAATTCAAGTTCCTCACTGTTTTCTTTTCTTAGTTTTTAATTGGACAGAAGAAGGTGGTCAAAACATATATACATGAAATTTGTAAAAGATTTAAATGATACCATAAAAACCATCCTTATACTTTTGTTAGGTGAAAATTTTTAACATTAAAATTTAAAATCAAACAATAATATATCAAAATTAGCATACGTACCTTTTAATGTTATTCAAAAGAAATTTATCTGATCTATGAGTGTATTGTTATCGGATCTAAAAATTATAATAATATCGATTTACAAGAGAACTACACTTGTCTTCTCATCTATTCTTATCACTCACAAAATTATGGGTGATAGATTTAAGCACAGAAAAAAGAATATCTATAATTTCTCAGTGGTTCACGTAAATAAGATAAAATAAGAAAATATTTATAATATCTCAATAATATTATGTATCTTCGTCATCTCTTATCTGCATATCCACATATTTATATATAGTCTCTAGAAGGTCATATCTATTTATAGACTAATCATATATACATAATCTAATACTAAATATAATAAACTTATTTTCTCACTTGCGAAAGTATATTAGAGGCTAATCCCAAGCTAAAATAATTCAAGAAACACCAATCGTTTAAAACCATCCATTGCTTTGGCATTCTCTTAAATATTAGATTTTGAGTTGCACCGTAGATGTAAAGGTTTCTAAAGCTCTTTAGTGCAATCATGCATTTAAAATATAGTTTAAGGTTTATTTTAACCTCTGTAATTTTGATTAGAGTACTTAAGCCCTTATAGTTTACTTATATTTAGAATAACTCATACAATTTAAAAACCGTAGCTTATAAGCTTCTCTTATCAAGTCTGAGTTAATAGATGTTAGAGTCTACTTACGTAGCATGCTGACTCATAATAAATTATTAATATAATGATATATATAATTTAAGTTAAAAAAAAGGTTAAGATTCATTTTAGCCCATGTGATTTTAACTATGGATCATTTAAACCCTTATAGTTTACTCATGTCTAAAAGAAACCTATACATTTTCAAAAATATAGCATATAAGCCCCTCCCGTCAAGTTTGAGTTAACAGATGTTAGAGTCTACTTACGTGGCATGCTGACTTATAATAAAGCATTAATATAATGATACATATAATTTAAGTTTAAAAAAGGATTAAGGTCCATTTTGTCAAGGAAGAGAAAGTGTTAGAGGTCGTAACGATGGATAAAGGCGAAGAGGCAAAGGTAGGAGAGACCGGAGGCGGAGGTGAGGGAAAGTTGGACCACCATATTGTAGGCGCGACGGGTGAGGGCACAAGAGAGGACAAAGTGAGAGGCGGTGGGGACAAAGATGCCCAAGAGGAGAATGAGGGACGAGAAAACCATTATATGTCTAGCGTCGAATTGGTCGATGCACATCTACCTGAGATAGGATCGGACGCTCTTGAGTTCGTCGTTGGCGTGGGAGAGGCTGCATGCATATGATACCCTGCTAGGCAGTAGCGGCTCGGTGCTACTACTGGTTGTTGCTTTTACGATGACGTCTTCTCCCATCATTGATGGTGGTCTTAATTTTTTTTAACTTAAATTATATATATTATTATATTAATTATTTATTATGAGTTAGTATGTTAACAGACTCTAACGTCTATTAACTCAGACATAACGATGAGAGTTTATATGCTACGTTTTTTAAAATATAAGAGTTATTTTAGATACAAATAAAACATAAAGGCTTGAATGGTCCATGACAAAAATTATATGGACTAAAATAAATCTTAATCTTTTTTAAACTTAAAATTCATATATCATTATATTAATGATTTATTGTGAGTTAGTATTTTATGTAAGAAGAGTATAATATCTATTAACTCAAACTTAATAAAAGAAATTTATATGCTATGTTTTTTAAAATATAGATATTATTTTAACACAAATAAATCATAAAAATTTAAATGATCAAAATTATAGGAATTAAAATGGATCTTTTAAACTCTTTCTAATATAAATCATAAGAACCAATGACATGAAGTCAAACTGTAGGTTTCCTCCCAGTGTTACCTTTCTTTCAAGCCCTCGGGTTGTGAGCGAGCGCTTGAAAGAAAGAGGAGCAAGAGAATCGAATCGGTCTGTGATAAATGCCTTCTATGCTGTTTTAGTTCATCTACTGCTCAATTCTGAAGTCTGAGCCAATGCAATGAGCGACAGAAGTTGCAATCTGAATTCTACATCTGGAGGTTGTCGGAGTAGATCTTTCATAAAATGTTGTTCTAAATATGTCGGACAATCTACGTAAGTCCGACAAATTGATACCTGGCTCCAGCTAAACTAGCCTGTGCTTCCTCAGGAAGATCGAACCTTTCATCAACACTCTGTTCTCGTACTCGAATTCAGGAAATGCTTATCATCATCACATCGTTTGGGAATTTTGTTTGATGATGCTCGAGTAGTATCTTTACGGGCAGAGAGAAGGAAGTCACCGCGCCCCTCTCCACTCTGGTCGACACCGATGCCTTGCTTTCGGCCCATGCGAATGAATGCGTCGCGTCCCATCCCACGAAGGTGCGGGATCCTCTCTTTCTCTTCGTACCTTTCTTCCTTCCGTTCCTTTTCCTTGGGGCCTATTTTGTACTCTCACTGCTATTGCAACTTCGTTCCATACTCTCGCTAGTTGCTATTTTGCGTTAAAGCGGTTCATTTTCTGAGAGTTTGGGAGGAAAAGGGGTTCTTTTGGGAGGTATGTTCGCATATGGAGCAGTTACTATTCTCCTCTCTGTTTTGTACTGCTGTAACCCCTGCAGTTCCGGGAAGCTGTTCCAGTTTGCGTGGGTAGAGTATGATCGAACCCTTGCCCACGGGATAAATGATTTACTTTTTCGTATGTTCTTATGAAAAGATCGTTTCTTTTGGCTGTTTGATTCTCTTATTGCTAATGCTTTCATCGGATTACTTGGATTGGCTTGGCAAGGTAGAGTATTGAAAGGAGAATGATCGTTACCATCTGTTTTAAACTGAGGGTCGTTGTTGCTTCTTCTGTGTTGTTCGTTTTGCGTCGTAAGACTTTGATGGATGTATACAGACTATTTCGCGATCACAGAGTACATTAATGGTTCCTATTTGGAATCCATCTCTCTGTATGCTTCTTTGTTTTTTTTTTTTTTTGCTTCCTAATGCTTGATCCAAAAGACATTTTGGATCAATTTGGGAGGGAGAAAAGGCATTTTGACAACTCTCAGTTAGCTTATTCTTGATTGATCCTACAGTGTAATTCAATCAAGGTTTGATCGTTTTTATCAACTTTGAGCTTCCAGACGAGACTTCTGTGTTTGCTACGTACTTGAAGAGCTCTTGTTGTTTGATTGAATGCTTCTCTGAGATGGCCTGTATAGATTTTACAATGTTCCATTTGTTTTTGATTGATCCTACTGTGTAATTTCACCACGTTTTGGTTTTCTTTTCTCATTTGAATTTCCAGATGATACTTTTATGTATGCTTCGTCGATCGATCACTTACTGTTTGATTAAATGCTTCTCTGGTAACAGCCAAGTATAGTCATTAAAAACATTTGATATATGGAGGAAAAGCTATTCCCAGCTTGGTCTTGGTCCGTGGAGCGGTGCCTGAAGGAGTACAATGTCAAATTGAGCAAGGGTTTAAGCTCCTTTGAAGCTGAGACACGGCGGGAGAGGTATGGGTGGAACGAACTCAAGAAAGAGAAGGGAAAGCCTTTGTGGTTTCTCATCTTAGAACAGTTCGATGATGTGCTTGTCAAGATCCTACTGATTGCAGCCTTTATATCCTTTACGCTAGCCTACCTGGAGGGAAATGAATCTGGCCACACTGGGCTTGAGGTGTATGTGGAACCTGTTGTTATCCTTTTGATTCTTATGCTCAATGCAATTGTGGGTGTCTGGCAGGAGACTAGTGCTGGAAAGGCTCTTGAAGCCCTGAAGAACATGCAGTGTGAATATGCCAAGGTTCGCAGAGATGGACGCTGTGTTCCCGACTTGCCTGCTCGAGAGCTAGTTCCAGGGGATATCGTGGAGTTGAGGGTTGGAGATAAGGTCCCTTCCGACATGAGAATAGCAACTCTGACTATGTCGACTTTGAGGGTTGAGCAGAGTTCATTGACCGGGGAGAGCATGCCTGTGCTCAAAGGAACAAGCCCTGGTTTTGTAGATGATTGTGAATTGCAAGCAAAAGATTGCATGCTGTTTGCAGGAACAACTATTGTCAATGGTAGCTGTATTTGTATAGTCACTAGCATCGGAATGGACACTGAAATAGGAAAGATTCAGACTCAAATCAGTGAAGCTTCACAGGAGGAACAAGACACACCCCTGACAGAGAAGCTCAATGAGTTTGGTGAAAGGCTAACTACTGCAATTGGAACAGTTTGCTTGATAGTTTGGGTCATCAACTATCAAAATTTTATCACTTGGGACAACTCAAATACATCAGTGTGGAATTTTCACTTTTCTTTTGAGAAATGTACCTATCATTTCAAGATAGCAGTGGCACTTGCAGTGGCAGCTATTCCTGAAGGTCTTCCAGCTGTAATCACAACCTGTTTAGCTTTGGGTACAAGGAAGATGGCTCAAAAGCATGCGATAGTTAGGAAGCTTCCAAGCGTGGAGACACTAGGATGTACAACTGTAATATGCTCAGATAAGACTGGAACTCTTACAACCAACCAGATGTCTGTGAATGAATTTCTTACCCTAGGTAAGAAGCTCTACACTACTCGAGTGTTTCGTGTAGATGGTACAACATACAACCCCAAGGATGGAGGAATCATTGGCTGGAGCAAGTGCAACATGGATGATAGCTTGCAGACTTTGGCAGAGATATGTGCTGTTTGCAATGATGCTGGACTTTATCGTGAAGGCTATCTTTTCCGAGCTATCGGTTTGCCTACTGAGGCAGCTCTCAAGGTTTGTGCCTTACCTAATAGTGGCTTCGCTTTTATCATAGAAGCAGGTACCCATATACATAAATTAAATGTTGATGACTACTAATTCAACATTGCTCCTGAACTCATGACGCGATGAATTTTCACATCCTGTTTTCAGATATTTGAATGGAGAGTTGTCAAAGAACCATAATGGAACCGAATGATTAATGATTAGTGAATAAAGCATGTAGTTGATAAATTTCTATGTGCATAGAAGGGATAACTAGTGCAAAGTACATAATAATTGCATATTGGTTGAGTGCACAGCTTACTGCTTGTGGCAGATCGATGATAAAGAATTGAATGGTGGTCCTTATTTATCGCTTATGCTGCACAGTAAGTTAGGTACCTGATTTTGATGTTATTCTTGACCATCTTTTGCAGATTTCCTCAGTGTTCTCACCTTTAGATAATAAAAAAATTGTTATGCATTTCAAAGAGGCAAAAAGTTGCCACAAATGACTCTTTTCTTACTTTTTACAATTCTGCTCAATTTTCATGTTAGTGTATGTGTCTCTTATGGTTCCTTATATATTTATTCTTCTGATGCTCAATAAAATGTTTCTGATGTCCTCTCTTTAAGGTACTGGTTGAGAAGATGGGACTTCCAGATGCAAAGGCAAGGAGCAGAATTCATGATGCAGAGTTTGCTTCTGACTTTTCCATCAACCATACTACTGTAAAATTAGGTGAGAAGAAACATGTTTCATCTAAGTTGTTTGACATTGTAATGGCCCCCCAATAAATTTTGTCTTCTTTATCACTTTTTTTTAAGACAGGCTGTTGTGAATGGTGGATAAAGAGATCAAAAAGGATTGCAGCATTGGAGTTTGACCGAGTGCGTAAGTCAATGAGTGTTATTGTCCGTGAATCAACTGGAAGTAACCGTCTTCTTGTGAAGGTGCTTAATATTTCTGATTTACTTACATTGCAATTTGATTATTGTAACATTCTATATTCCAAAATTAAGGCATAGTTTTAACTTTTTGTGCCCATTAATTAATGAAGCATCTCTTTTTGTGTTAAAAGGATGTAATCCTCCACTCATTGAGAAGTGAATTGTTGAGTACATAGAAATGCAAAGTTCAGGTAAAGGTGGAGCCCTCATATGTATCTAATGCATAGAAAAAATTATACACTACAAATACACAGCCAATACACAACCAACACAAACAATTAGGTCTGAGATTGCAGTTGTATTTAATTATCGATTGTGCCATCGCCAGCACCTGAATTAGTGTTCCCATCAAATGACTCAGTAGTTTTTTCACAAGAAGTTTGTCAGTTTCACTAGATCAACAACAGCATGAGATAATTTTTATTGAAGCATACAGTGTTTCTGAAACTGCTTGATCTAGTTTATAGTATTTGACATTTATGTAGAGGTATTTATCTTGATGGTAATATTTAACAGCATCTGATATTGTCCTCTTTGCATTCATTTGGTTGTCATTGTCAGGGTGCTTTCGAAAGTGTTTTAGAGAGGAGTTCTCATGTTCAGCTTCCAGATGGATCATTTGCTCTACTGGATGAGGCATGTAAACAATTAATAATGTCGAATGTACATGGGATGAGTTCGAAGGGATTAAGATGTTTGGGATTTGCATTTAAAGACGACTTGGGAGAGTTCTCTGACTACAATTCAGAAACTCATCCTGCTCACAAGTGGTTGCTTGATCCTGTTAACTACTCTGAAATTGAAAGTAATCTAATTTTTGTTGGAGTTGTTGGTCTGAGGGTAAAGTTCTTGATTTATTCCTTATCATTTGTTGTAGTCTTCACTGTTGCTTTTTTAACTACTCTGAATTGCAAATATTTTTCTGTGGACTGATAATTGTGATCTTTCAAATTTGAGTAGGACCCTCCTCGTGATGAAGTTCATAAGGCCATTGAAGATTGTAACTGTGCAGGTATTAAAGTTATGGTCATTACTGGTGATAACAAGTCCACAGCAGAGGCAGTATGCCAGGAAATTGGGTTGTTTCTGGACAAAACAAGCCTCAAAGGAAAAAGTTTTACTGGCAAAGAGTTCACGGCTCTTCCAGTTAGCAAACAAATAGAAATTTTGTCAAAGCCTGGAGGTATAGTTTTCTCACGTGCCGAGCCTAGGCATAAGCAAGATATTGTGCGGCTACTGAAGGACATGGGTGAGATAGTTGCAATGACTGGAGATGGTGTCAATGATGCACCTGCACTAAAGCTAGCTGATATTGGTATCTCTATGGGTATAACAGGAACCGAGGTAAATGAAGCATGTTATTCTTTGATGCCTTAAATTTAGGCAACTTCTCCTTATGAAAGTAGTGGAACATTATGAGCCTTGTAAATAATATTTCAAATTTATTTGAGATGACAAGCTAGTGTTTAAGGTGCAATGTGCACAATCTAGAAGTTAGGTGTTCCAATTCTGTTGGTGTCAAGCCTTCTTGTTATGCAATGTTTACATGGAAGGAGTAAGATTAAAGAAAACATTATCAAATCATCCATCTGAAAATAAATATTGTAATATTGTTCTTTAGAGATTACTTTGGAGATGAACTTGTAATGTATCAGTTCTTAAGCTTTTTCTGGTCTTAGGCATATTCCTAACTAGTACCAACTTCTCTATCTTGGTAATCATGAAGTACTGTTTAGAAATTTTGAAATATTCTTCTGTACCTTAAAAAGGTCTTTTTACTGATTATACTCTCAAGCTTATGTTTGGACTAGGATTAGGAGTTCCACCACTATTTACTGAAATATAATTGATCTAAAATGACAGTTTCTAGTTTGTATCTGTTTCAGGTAGCAAAGCAAGCTGCTGATATGGTTTTGGCAGATGATAATTTCAGTACGATTGTCTCAGCTGTTGCAGAAGGTCGTGCTATATACAACAACATGAAATCTTTTATCAGGTATCTTTCTGAGCATCTTTCAGTTTGCTAACTTTCTATGGGCTCTGCTCATTTTATACAAATTTTTTGTTTAGGTATATGATTTCATCTAATGTGGGAGAAGTGATATCCATTTTTCTGACTGCTGCACTTGGCATACCTGAATGCCTAATACCGGTTCAGCTTCTTTGGGTCAATCTGGTCACAGATGGGCCTCCTGCAACAGCTCTGGGTTTTAACCCTGCTGATGTTGATATTATGCAGAAACCACCCCGCAAGAGCAATGATGCTCTTATCAATTCTTGGGTTCTTTTCCGTTATATGGTAAGTACAATGCTTCATGTTTAAGCTTTTCTGTAGTTTCCTTTAAATGATGAAATCTGCACTCTTGATTGAAGAACCACATCCACAGATTTAAAATTTAACTGAGTAAGTTCCCTAAATAATGTGTGTTCAAAACAATGAAATACTGGGTTTAACATGAGACAGTGCCATTTAAGTTTTACTGAGTTTTGGACAATCTCTTGAAACATAGATGTTTAAAAGTAGAGGAAATTACTGTATATTATTCTCGTCTTAACATGTGTTGCTGTTAGTTTGTTCTTATGATTTTCTAAGTACTATTGCTTTTCAAGATAAATCATGATAGTTTCTTATCATAGACATTTAAGCACTGAGGTAGAAAGCTTGGAAATAAGTCATTAGCTGTCACTTCCATTTGCATCAATCAATTACTTGTGGTGTACAAATTGGTCATGGATTAATGTCTGTTTTTCCTTAATCAGGTGATCGGTTCATATGTTGGCGTAGCAACCGTTGGTGTCTTTGTCATGTGGTACACGCAGCCATCCTTCATGGGTATAGATCTTGCAAGTGACGGCCACACAATCATCTCCTTGGCTGAACTCCGCTCATGGGGACAATGCTCCTCATGGACCGATTTCTTGCCTAATCCGTTCTTGGCTGGTGATCGTGAAATATCTTTCGCAGATCCCTGTGACTACTTCACTGTTGGAAAAGTTAAGGCAATGACCTTGTCACTATCTGTTTTAGTAGCAATTGAGATGTTCAATTCTCTCAATGCCCTTTCAGAAGACAATAGCTTAATTCAGATGCCGCCGTGGAGGAATCCTTGGCTCCTTCTTGCGATGCTGGTTTCATTTGGCCTGCATTTTGTCATTCTTTATGTCCCCTTTTTGGCAAGTATTTTTGGCATTGTTCCATTGAGCCTGAACGAGTGGCTACTGGTTATCTTAGTTTCTGCGCCTGTGGTGCTAATTGATGAAGTTCTGAAGTACATCAGCAGGAAGCAGTGCTGGATCGATGATCATAAGCAGAAGATAGCATAGATTGTTGCTTTGAACTTGAAGGTCCAAGGTTTGAGAGATTGTTGCAGGTCTTATAGATATCGATAAAATTGTATAGTAGGATTTTTATTGGAAATTGACTAGTATTAGTCCTTTGGAAGCCATCAGAAGAAAAATTTTCATTTCTCAATGTCTTTGTATTGCCTTGTATCACATACGGATACATCTATAGCTGAAAGTTTGTATGATGATCAATGTGTTGTATTCCTCAATTGAACTTTTATGGTCTATATTGGTGTTAAGCTACTGGCAAGTTGTTGTGGTGAGACCAAGTGGTATGTACTCATACAGGTTACTAATGTAGGAACTACTTGTTTCAGGCTATCAAGTTTTTCTATCAGATAGAGAACTTAGTTTCTCACTTCATCTCTGCTGGTGGAAGAAATTAGTAGATAAAATAAAAGAAATCTTCAGCTAATTGCAGAAAATGCACCAACCATTTCTAAGCATATATCTACCAATACTTTTTCATTATGATCATGGACCATGTTTTCGCTAAGTTCATATAATTTCTCTTATTGATCATTAAATCTTTTATCGTGCGATTGTTCAGAGCTTGTAAAATTTATATTTGTAATTTATATTGCCTATCAAGTGTTTGCTGAAATAGTTATTTGTCTTCTCTTTTGCAAATTCCTAATAGTCCATAAGAGGTTTCGAGGAGATTGACCTTTTACGGATAGACACATAAGAGTATAATACAATTTAGACAAAACCAGTTAAGTCTGTGACATATTGGTAGAAGAAGATCTAACACTTAGGGTCACCTTCGGATGTATTAATTATGGTTATGAGTGTAAGTTTCATAGGATCCGCTCTCAATAAAATGAAAATGAGAGAATAAACAAAGATGAAGATATTTTCTATTATCGTATAAGGCAGTGATGGGTATAATACTCCTCACCCATTCTCGTTCTTGTCCTTGCCCAACTCTTATCTATATTATTATATTATATTATATTTAATTATATATATATATATATGAGAATTAAATATAATACTTTTAAATATTAATCATTAAATTTATCTTATTTTAAATTTATAATATATTTTAAGAAATAAAAAATATTTTATCAAAAAATTTGATGCTTTTATTATATAGGATTAATTACATATTATCTATTATAATTAGTTATCTTTAGTATTTTCGATCTTTAAATTTTTAAAATTATATTGAGATTCGTATACTTACAAAAGTGAATCATGATTTCTATACATGATTTAATATTTTATTTTTATAAATATAATGATCTTAATATAATTTTTTAAAAAATAGAGATCAAAATATTAAAAGTAATTATAATTTATAAGTATAGCGATCGAAATATCAAGGTATACAAGTAATAGCCAAACAGGCACGTGAGGAGAATCGGGTGGCGGCCAACTGGGTCGACGAAGCATTGCTGTTTACGGAAGACTCACGAGGGACCTTTCTGTAATTAGAGTGAGACAAACCCTCGTCAATTGGAACTCTCCTCACCCCACCGCCTTCGCCTTCGCCTTCGCCTTCTTCGCCGCCCCTCTCTCTCGTCGTGCTCCTTCCAGTTGGAACCCGAGGGAATAGAGGCGAAAGGAAGAGTTCCGATGGCGGATCCAGGAATACACGGTGGAGATGACGTTGACCACCGCCAGGATTCCGGTAACAGGCGACTCTACAACCCCTACCAGGACCTCCAGATCCCTTACCGAACCCTCTACGACCTCCCGACCTCGCCGGAGTTTCTCTTCCAGGAGGAGTCCCTCGCCCAGCGCCGTTCCTGGGGCGAGAATCTCACCTACTACACAGGAATTGGCTACCTCTCCGGCTCCGTCGCGGGAGCCTCCCTCGGCCTCCGCCGCGCCCTTCGCTCCGCCGAGCCCGGCGACACGCTCAAGATCCGGATCAACCGGATCCTGAACTCCTGTGGCCAGGATGGCCGCCGCATCGGTAACCGGGTCGGCGTCATCGGCCTCATGTACGCCGGTCTCGAGAGCGGGATGGTTGCCGCGAGGGATACGGACGACTGGGTCAACAGCGTCCTGGCCGGGCTCGGCACCGGAGCCCTCTTTAAGGCCGCCAATGGGCCTCGATCGGCGGCCATCGCCGGTGCCATTGGCGGCTTGATGGTCGGCGCTGCTGTAGCTGGGAAACAGGTCTTGAAGAGATACGTGCCGATATAGCATTTGGTTTGGATCTCTGTCTCTTCCCCCTTCTTTTTCTTTCTTCCTTCAATCTTTCTCATGCCAAATTTTGACCTTGCACGTAACAGTGGAACGCCGGGAGGGTATTAGAAATTTGTGGCAATAAGTTTCTTAGCACCAAATTGATCGACATATTATATCTTGTGAAAATAGCTGCTCGCATTTGGATTGACGAGTAGCATACATCTGCTTGTTGGATTTTGAATATAAGAATGGAGATCCCATTGGCACTTATTGCTGTTCATGGAAGAGAGAGGGGAAGTGGGGAACAATTTGATTTTGATTAGTAGGTTCTCCTTTTGCTTCTGGTACTCCATACGTTTTGTGAAACTAGTTTGATTCTTATCTTGCAATGGAATAGTGTTCATGTTGTATGTTGTCTTGCTCAACTGTAGAAAATTATGTTGCATTATGTTGTTGCACTTTAGAAAATTATAAATAAACCCTTTTTAGGTATCAATGGATTATCTGATGCATATCAGTCTGGAAGGACATCTTTTAATCATGCTGAACCAAATTGAATTAGCTTTACGGCTACTCAAGACATACTTGGAATGAACTTTACGAGTGACAAGATGTAGTCTTGTGTGAGGATAGTTTGGGTGCTCTTCTTGTCGGATGGTCTCTGGTCATCTTGTGGTCGTTTGATCTAGCAAATATGTGTGGTGAGCGAGTTGCTATCTGATATAAATGTTGGTTTGTGTCGACAACAGGTTACTGCTTCACATTGCTTAACAAGTTGCTTAGAAGGAAAAGAGTCCAACTTAAAATTCCTCGATAGGAAATTGTATCGAATAGGTGAAAGTTTCTGTTGATAGAGATATGCATTATCGGAATTTGGTACTGAAGGCATCTCGTACTTGATAAACTTTATTTCTGTAGAAATAATTGATTTCTCTTTTTTTTAATTATTGATTATAGGTGACACTTGAGACATTTGTTGTGTCATCTTTTGCTTCCAATGAAAGCTACACCACAAGGAACAAAAGCCTACGTATTTTCTCTCCATAGCTTCTTGTTATGGATGTTATATTTCCTTTTAATTTTAGTTTTCGTTTTCCACTCATCTGTTTGTAGTTCCCGTTCATGCGGCCTGTGTTTCTTTGTAGTAACTTTGTCGGCATCCATCTGAATCGTATTTTTGGTTGATTGTCCTGGAAAGTGAATCACCTGGGATCGTTATTAAGAGTTCAACCGTTACAAGAATCAAGTTGCAAAGATGGTGCATAGACCATCCTACCACTTGAACCTTGTAATAATGGTGGCAACTTGTTTTTGTGCGCATCAATACCCATTGGGAAACATTGGTTGGTAGTCATTCACATTAGTTAGGCTTCCTTACCTTTTAATTTAATTGCTGCACATTCTGTTTGATCATCACTGTGTTGGGCAGTAACTTTGTTGCTGCTTCAGAATAGCATTGTTGAAGGTTGTTCTTGGAGTTATGTTACTGGGTTCTTTAGAAGGATGGCATCGAACGACTATGTATTTTTCCTCAAAGCTAGCAAGTGTGTAACACAAGCGCTGTCTCTTGTCTGGACATGATATTTTCTTTAGTTACACGTCCATGGCAGCATTAGAGGAGAGAATAGTGTGACCACTCCTTTTTTTTTCTCTCTAATTATTTTTGTAGAGTTTCAAAGATTGTGAAAGTGAAAGTAAGTTTGAACTAATTGTTAAGGGCGGTTTTGACGTTCATGGGGTGGGTTGCATCAACTAGTTTTTATGGTTTTTTTATTTTTATTTTTAAACGAGCTTGTAGTCACGGAGGTCGATCCTTTTGTGTTAGGACATGGTTGACAGTTCGAATTATTTGAGGTTTCTTTTGTTTTGTTTTGTTTTGTTTTGTTTTTTTTTTCTTCTTAATGTGATTGTAGCAAGGATCATCATTATGGTGATCTGATCGGATCGGCACGTATCAGTCAATATCGGTGTGCGATGTGTCCACCAGTCAATACCAGGAGAGGAAAAGTACAAGAGGAAGGAGCGGTGTGCTATGTGTCCACGGTACATCGGGGAGGAAGAAGAAGGAAAAGAGGAAGAAGGAAGAGAAGAAAAAAAAAAAAAGAGGAAGGAAGGAAGGAAGAAGAAAAATGGTGGAGAAAGATGAAAAATAAGACGCGCACTCGGTATGGTATTATGCGGTGAGGTCATGTGATCACTCACTGTGTTAAATCCTACGTGCATGCGATTACGTGTTTCCTTTTTATATGAATGAATGATGTGTGCGAGAAGCGATTAGGGTTATCATACGAACTGCGTTTCCTTTTTTATATGAACGAAACGGGAATCGGTTCAAGTTCGGAGTGGTATATATCATCCGTTTCGAACAGGTGATTTACTGGAACAGCAACCCCCATAATGCACGACCAGCTCAGATTTCCTCGATGGTCGGGGGCTCTCAGCAAGACTTCCATTTAAGCTACGGCGGAGAGAGAGAGTGAGGTCTTATTTTTCTACGTAGTAATAAAAGTTCAAAAAAACTAATTGATGAGAAAGTTGTAGCGATACGAGCCAACAACGTTGGCAACACAAGTGTTTGGGCACCAACAACACAAACAGACGAGTGAAGCATTGAACCACCAAAACGTTTTGACCACATTTGGAATAGCAGATGGAACAGCCAATGGATTATAAGAATGCTTGACCATTTATTTATTTGGCCAGCTCTCTAAACGGAGACGCCTCTATGTATTTCTATATTGTGTAAATCGAACAGAGAATCAGATACAAACCACTCCATTTGGAAAATTTTTGCTGCTTCTAAATGAAAAATGAAGACTCCAAATTCTTTCTTCACCATTTAATCACATACTGTGAGTGCTCTACTGCCCCCCCTTTAGGGGCTCAAATGTTCAGAGTCTCTGCCTCATCATCCCCCTCCGTCATATCAGTCCAAACATGTATCACTGCAGAAGAAAGCACCCCCAGTGTAGTGTGATATGAAAGGGTCAGATTTGCTTGGCAAAATTTAGCCAAAGAAAATAATAATAATATAAAAAAAGCTGCAATGATAATTCAATATCACATTTTTACTAATTGATAAAACATGTATTACTTACTTGATTTGTGGCTGTCAGAAATCTCCATGAGCCGCTTTTGCAAGACTGAGGCCATGAACAGGAAAATAGAACACATTCCAAACATGATTGTGATAGGGAAAGCATTTACCTGCATAAAACCCAAAGTAAATCACTTGTGAAAAATGCAGTTTGTTTTGTATTCTTTTTTGCATATGCATCGATGATGCTTATAAATACAGCATCGTCAATCAGCGACTTCCTTCTTATAATAGAGCTATCACATAGCCATTTCAACTTCATTACATAATAATCATGAGGTAGAAAGTTTCGATGCTTACGTTGTAGAGTACCACACAGACAAAGATGTTGAGGGGAATGCGAAAGAAGTTCATAATCGTGCTCCTGGCCTCCTCGGGTATGTACTGGGATCTCATCTTCATAATGGATGGCCAAAATATGCCAACACAGGCTTCGAAGACACAAAAACCAAGGAGCTGGATGCAGCCTCCAAAAGATATGCTGTCACCTTGCTCAGAAGGTGCTACCAAGAACTGTTTCACATTAACGTTGAAGTAACACTCTTTAGCCAAAAGAAAACTTTCAAAAGTACTACATCTTAATAACAGGCTTACATTACAGACAATTGGAAGCAGCAGAGTGACAGCAGAGATCGCAAACACTATCTGCATATAACTTTCAACTTTGAGAGTTGCATGGGTCATCAGCCTGGATGCTATAGAGCTCCCCAACATCGAAGACAGCATGAACGTTGCAAAAATAAAGCCATGAGGTATATCCTCATCGTTTGGGCTCAAAGCAGGGGTCCACAAAAAGACAAAAGTGTACATGGAACCTTCAAAGAGTGATTGTATTCCACCCAGCAAAGCAATTTTCTCATCTGTTATCAACACAACAATTAGAGCAACTGATGGCCCTAAATTAAAAAAGGTATTCTGGTGTTGTCAACAGAAGTTAAATCACACTTACCGGAAGCAATGGCTGCGGCAGCACTATTGAACTGTGTGATCAAGTCTTTGCTTTCAGAAGGATCTCCATAATTTTCACTCCATGATGACAAGATAACAGCCATGCCAAAGGTAAGGAAGCATGCAGCAGCATCGAATGGAGCCACAGGATGAAATTCCAGGTTATCAACCAATAAACTAGCTAAAAGTCCAGAAACAATGGCAATAAGACCATTGCCAAGAAAGATAGCCTTTGAGAAAGTTACTGACAACCACTGTGGGTCAAACCCTCTCTGTGGAAGGGGCAACAACCGATTCATCAGAACAAGGAATAGGAAACTAATGTCATATGAGCTTGTAGCCGACTGATCAAGCAGACCCAATGGTTTAGCAGTTCTAATTCTCATTATGTAATGACAATTTATTCTTTTACGCAAAAAAAAAAAAAGAATATTAATTACACCCTATGATAATAAATTTAGTCAGATCAGTAACTTGGCTACAGAAAAGAGTATTTTATCCTAGTTTTAAGCTACCAATTATACAAAATACAATAGGCAATGTTTTAATACATGGAACAAAAACTGCAGGAGATCTGATACATAAAACATAAAGTGAAAACTTCTGGGGATTAGTAGACAGATGAAACTGCACAATAAATGAATTTATAGAATTGCTTCTATCATTACTCTTGTCGATGAATATTCATATCTGTGACTCTGTCACAAGTGCACACCCACCGAAACATAAACAAACATAATCATATAATCATTCCATATAGGGCTTAGACATAGCTGAGCCACATACCCAAAGAAATGAGTATTTATGCATTCCCCAACAGTTGAACGCTAAGGAATGGACTCGGCTTATCTTGAGGCTCCAAGAAAGTACAAGTACTATCATTCCATGGAGGCCTTGCCGGCTGTTAAATGAAGCCGTGGCCCTCGTGGCTCCCATCAGCACAGCACCTTTTACAGAGCTTTCAGGCCAAAAGTCATCATTTATTGATCATAAACCATGATTCAAAATGGTCTTGATACACAATGTATATTAAATCTTGATTAAGAAAGAAGGTGCAGATAAAGGGGGTGAATGACGAGCTAGCAAATTGAAGAAGCAAAACCTACATATAAAAGAACCTAGGAAATATCGAACAAGTCAAAGAGCTGCTAGAGTTAGGATGTTTTATAGCAGAGACAAAGAGTGTCACAGTTATTTCATATTAATTCCTACAAGATCAACATCTCATCTCAGTCCAGCAGCTTAACCCTTTAAGCCATGAACAAAATCTCATTGTTCTATATAACCGAAGTGGTCACAACCTCAAAGTTCTAGTAGTGGTTGGTCATCCTCACCTTATTATGTTCTGCAACAAGCCATGATTCAAATGCTGAGAAAAGCAGAGACGTAGAGATTCCTCCCAGTATCCGGCCTATCAATAAAGACGTGTATTCTGGACAATGCTTAGTCAGACAGCTGACAATGTACGTGATGCAGTAGGTGACACAAGCTCTCTTACGACCCCTGCACTCAGTTTCAAAAACCGCAGACGCCTCTCAGAAAGAACTCGAGCAATTTAATCGATCGACGAGGAAAGACTCACTGTTTATCGGCCAAAGATCCCACAATCGTCCCAAACAACATGGAAGATCCAAACCCCGCAATGAAGAGCCGGCCGATCTCTCCCTTGTTGATCCCATACTGGCTGTAGAGGTAGTAGACGTACGGACCCTGCAACCAGTCACCGGCTGGAAACCAACCCAAACACGCAATTCAATCAGATCCTTCAGTGACAAGATCCACGATGACAAAAATGATGTCTGGTCACTTTTCGAGACTCGGATCTATTCAGAATAGCGTCCGTTTCTCGATCATACGAACCTACTTCAACTCCGGCATTCAAAACAAACATCAAGAAACGGAAAAATCAAGATTCCAAGAAACCAAGTCGCCGAGCTACCAGAAAACGGGAATAACCCTAGAATTCATCGGTTCAAATCCGGCATTCAAATCAAACATCAAGAAACGGAAAAATTAAGATTCCAAGAAACCAAGTCGCCGAGCTACTAGAAAACGGGAACAACCCTAGAATTCATCGGTTCAAACCCGGCATTCAAATCAAACATCAAGAAACAGAAAAATCAAAAAATCAAACAGCAAGAAACAGAAAAATGAAGATCCAAAGAAACCAAGTCGCCGAGCTACCAGAAAACGGGAACAACCCTTAGAATTCATCGGTTCAAACCCGGCATTCACATCAAACATCAAGAAACAGAAAAATCAAGATCCCAAGAAACCAAGTGACCGAGCTACTAGAAAACGGGAATAACTCTAGAATCCATCGGGTCGGGCAAAAGACGGCTCCGATGTGCCTACGAACGCGCGAATCGATTTGGATAAAGGCGAGATCCAAAGCGGAAGGGAAGGACGAACCCATCATGAGGGAGTAGACGAACAGGTAGTTGTTCTTGAACGTGTCGAAAGCAGAGGAGATGGCGACGCGGTCCTTCCTCGTCTTCCTGAGCTCCATCGCCGCGACCGCCGCCGCCAGCCCGCCGAACACCAGGTAGTAGAACACCTCCATGGCTCCCCCCTCTGCTTCAGAGCTCGATCGAGCAAGAAGGAGAGAGATCAGCGATGTGGTCGGTTGGGCTCGACGCACTCGGCTTATATGGTTTCGCAGGGGAACCGTCGGCCACCACGTGGCGGTCACGTGGGGTCCAACGTCGTCAACACCAACGGATTGCAGGTGACACGTGAGACTGACCAAAGAGATGTACGAGATATTATTTCGTTTTGTTGGTATATTTATTCGTTGTGGTCAAAACTTAGGTTGCATTAAGTTATAATTGATGTGGAATTAATTACAATGAGGAATTTAATTTTGGAGCTCGATTTGAACGATTCATTAATAAGTCTACGTTTGATGAGAATAATTGGATTGAGCTTTTTAATGCATACATAACATGTGAATTGTGATATTTCTTTCATTAAAATAAAAAAAAACTTGATAGTCGTATTTTAATATAAAAATAGATTTAATATTTCTAGAAATATTCTTCCCGCCAATTCATAAACACACACGTTTGGTTGATTGAATTGGCATCATACATGAATTTTGATTGGGTTGTAATATTAGTGGTATCATAGGAGAATGAATACTAAAACACAGTAATAATAAAAAGATAATAGAAAAATACATAGATAATTATGTATCAGCTTAAAGATACATTCCCTCCGAAAGAAAAATATGGTCTTTCACTGCTCACCATAGAAAATATTATAGTGCTTAAGTCTCATGTTATAATTAATATATCAATTGAAGCACAAATAATATGTATATATTACCTTCACTTTATGATATGATTTGTGATATCTATGCTTAATAAATATGATAAATAATAACATGTTCATGTTTTTAACTTTTAAAATTGAAGTATATGCATTTTAAAAATATCATTCTTAGTGTTATATAAATTTTTGACTCAGTTTACATAAGTGTTTATATTAAACATAGTACAAATAAGTGTGTTAGCGGGCTTGAAAATGAGATTAAGTTATGGTAATAAACATAGACTAGAAATGATGATTGAATTATAATCGATTTGAAGTGAATATTGAAACTTGAATATAATTAAAATAAGAAAGATTATGTTTTAAATCTTATGTATCTAGAGAATAATAAGACACTTACGAGTAATAAAAAATTAAATGAGAATACAAATGAAAGAGAAGTATTAAACTAAATGTTGAAATATATAAGTGAGATTGAAAGATGAGTTTAGATTAAAAATATCATCTTTGTCCAAACTAAATTAAAATTAATTAAAATTGCTATGACATTAAAATTATATTAATAAAAAACTTAAAATAAAGCCTAATAGGATTGAATCCTATATCTCAAGGTAATCTTTTCAGCGCTTCTATCTTAATTTTGGCCTCATCCTTTTTACCCGGCTAATAAGCTAATAACTCATAACCCTTTATCTCCTTCTTTAGTCATTCCCTTAGCTTCTCTCAAGAAGATCGTAAACCCCAACTCTAAAGAACACTAAGGTAAAATAACTCAATTCTTCCCTTACTATACTTAGGGTTTCAATCTTACGAATTATAGGTTGATCTTTTTTTTATTTACTTTGAGTAACCTAAACTTCGAATTTATCTATATTTTTTAGATATGTTTTGGATTATTTTCTTATGGTTTTAAGGCCTCTAGTATGATCTTAATTTGATATTGGTGTATAGAGTTATTACTATTTTAATCTGAGATACTCATAATCTTCTATTTTTTTTAGAATGAGTTTTGTTAGAGCTAAATTAATCCATTTAAGGATATGATTAAACTCTAACCTTTTCATATATTTTAAAAGTTTTCATGATTTTGTGAGATTTGAAATTGAGTAAAAACCATGTCTATACACCAGGATACGATATTTATAAGTTTAAATAATCTTAACCCAATTTAAGTAGAATAAAATAAGTATTGATAATTGAAATATGAGGGTATATAGCCTCCAAATGATTTTATTTAAAGGTAAATTTTGGTGTGTATTTAGTTCTATATGTTTTGTAGTATTTTATAAAATTTTATGATAATTCAAGATCGTTTGGTTAACTAGAATAGTGAAAAAAATTTCTTTACTGAATTATGTGATAGTTTGATTAATACTAGTTCATTTGATTGATTATATAATAAATTGTTAGAAATTTTAGTGATGGAATCTAGGTTAAGTATTGTTTATTTTATGAAGAATTTTATCAAACTTTTTTTTATGAATTATTATAAATCGATAATCAAGAGGTAGGGTTCTTAATCAATATATTTCATGACTATATGCTCTTAATTTTAAAGGTATATCGCTCCCTAGTATCCTTGATTGTTAAGGAACATGATCTTTCCTTAATATTTTTATTTTTAAGTTTAATCAAGTAAATATAAATTTAATTCACTATAAAATAGTGATCATATGAATTATCATATGCATAATATATTTTAGAAAATATATTTCGAATGATATAATTATCATGAGCTAAATGAAAATATATATGCTTTGTACATATCAAAATATATGAACTATGATAAAAATATCTTTCATACATGCATATATGATGATGTACAATGTGAGAGTGTATGTGTTTTCTATGACGTGCGGTGTGGGAGTGTATAGATATGTTACAATATGTAATGCACGTATATGCTATGACGTATAGTGTAGGAGTACATATATATATTATTGATAGTTTCCCTAACTATATGAGTAAATCTCTCTACTCTGATAAGATTTCTCTAATTGTATGAGAAAATCTCTTTACTCTGTTGAGGAAAATCCTTCCTCTTAATCTGTATAAATAGGGGGAGAATAGCTTCAATATAAAACAGCTTCTTTAATAATTCTTCTTGTCTTCTATTCTTTTCAACATGGTATCAGAACAAGTGAGACTAGCGAGGTTCCACGACCATCGAAGCCTGTTATTCACTACATTCCTTGCCTTTGTAGAGTAGAGAAGGGGGGAACTCTTTCCCCGTCGGACTCGCTTCCCTATCGGACTCCCTTCTCTGTCTGTAGTATGGTCATCTGTTGTATGGTGCATGATGCCTTCGCTACTACCCCAGTCGCTGTCGTGACCACACCCAACGTCGCCATCAGGTGCAGCCACAACAACGAGGGTCTGTTTTGGTATGATCTCGCCCTCGGCAGTGGATCCCTCTCCAACCCTTGCCCGCTGCTTCCCTCTTCTCCTCCATGCGGCCTTCTTCTTCACCGACGTTGACTGCACTGACCCTAGGCTTGGGTTGTCTGCCACCGTAGCATCGTCTTCATCAGGCTGTGATATGCATTAATCGTAGCTCGCTGCCTCGCTGTCAACTATCGATCCTCAACTCTTGCTAAGAGCTAATTGTTGTAGATTTCTCTACCAAATTGCTGTAGATTTCTCCACCAAATCGCTGTAGATTCCTCCTATTGTAGCAGCTATAGTATCGGTGTAACTTTCTCCTGTACTGTAGTTTCATCCTCTGCTGTAGCTTTCTCCTCTATTATAGCATCGCTGCAGCTACCTCCTATGCTACAGGTTTCTCCTCATATACTGCAGCTTTCTCATCTACTATAGAATCGTTGTAGCTTCCTCCTCTGCTATAGCATCGCTGCAGTTACCTCATCTACTGCACCTCTGCTGTAGCTACCTCCTCTGCAGCAGCTTCCTCCTATGTTGTAGTATCACTACAGCATCGCTGCAGCTTTCTCCTCTGATAATAGTAACGAAGATAGAAATGTGACTTCCTATTTTAGTTATACATACTTTAATTATGAACTTAGAATATGAGTACCTACATGTTACAAAAATCGATGATGTTGTTCCATTTAGCTTGATTAGGAATTGGTTTCACCCTAAAAATAAATAAATAAAGTATTATTTATTTATTTTTATTTTTATTTATTACATATTTCAGTCAAATCACATTTATGAGTCAGGTTTTTTATTCAAAATAGACAGATGATTGAATTGAAAAAAATAAAACTAAAATGGAAGATTCTAAGTGATTTTTTTATGTCTTTTCAAAGCAGGGTAGATTCCACCAATGGCATTACTCTAAATCAGGTAAGCTTACTGTGGTTGGGCCCACCATGATCGACAAACATCGATCTTTGCCCTTCCATTTTGTGCAATGCCATAAATAAATAAATAAATAAATATAGAGGATAAAATTTAAAACAAATCCATTTTATTTTTTTTTGCCTATTATTTATATTACCCCGGTCACCATTTTTTTTTTCCTTTTCCTATGACCCATTCCATATAGTAAACTGGTCCAGTATTATTATATTATATTATAATACTTTTAGTAATACCAAAAAAATACTGCAACATAGTAAAAAATTATTTTGTTATTATATTATAATATTATTTTGCTATTACTGAAAATACCATAAGATAATATAAGACCACTATAAACACAATGTTTTTACAAAATTTACAAAAATATACTATAACATAGTGTAATAATATTTAATCGGATTGATCAATCTATAAGAAAAGAAAAAGAAAGGAAGAAAAAAAAAGGATAAATAGCTAATTGTCAAGTCATGAATATTATAGTTATTAGGGAAAAAAAAGAAGATGAATGTTATAAGAAAATTCTCTCCGGAAAACACTTAAAAAGAAATATTTCTTTCACACATATATTATTATTATTATTATTATTATTA
Organism: Musa acuminata AAA Group; assembly: GCF_036884655.1. Classification (NCBI taxonomy): domain Eukaryota; kingdom Viridiplantae; phylum Streptophyta; class Magnoliopsida; order Zingiberales; family Musaceae; genus Musa; species Musa acuminata. The sequence goes on from NC_088330.1 coordinate 33,958,606, forward strand.
TTATTGTTATTATTATTATTATTATCATCAGCTCGGCCGCGTATCTTTGGATCGTTGTGCAGGAAACAAAGAATGATTCTCCCACTACAATATCTCGTCGATCCAAAGCCCTCGACAATCTAAGCTTCCGTGGATTAGATTCAGCAAATGTTCCCGAGTGATCCTGTATCCGTGGTTGTCGCCGTCCTTGGCGGCCTGTTCCTCCTCCGTGCCGGGCTATCCTTCAAGTGTCTGCTCTACCTCCTCGGGCGGTGGTGGTCGTGGTTGGACGAGCACACGCATGTTTATCAGCACTTCGAGATCCCGCGGTACACCGAGAGCGGGCTGGAGAACCCCCTCATTCGCCACGCCACCGCCTATGTCGCTTCCCTTTCCTCCCGTGAGTGCGCTGTCGCTATCGTCTCATCTGGCTACGAGCCCAATGAGTTCTCTGTCCACCCCGCCCCCGGTCACCCTGTGCCCGACTCCTTTCTCGGCTGCCGCCTCTCCTGGTCTGCCACTGGTGGAGGGGACCGCCTCGTCCTTCGCCTCCGTCGCCAGGACTGCTCACGCGTCCTACGCCCCTACCTCCAGCACGTCGAGTCCGTGGCCAAGAACCTCGAGCTCCGTCGGCGCGAGACCAATCTCTTCGTCATCTCCACCGGGGGCGGGGAAAGTGGAGAGCCGAGATGGAGGCCGGTGGCGCCTTTCACACATCCGGCGAGGCTCGATACGGTGGCGATGGACCCGGAGGTCAAGGCCTGGGTGCGTGCCGACCTCGAGGCATTCCTCAACGGGCGGGCCTACTACCACCGCGTCGGCCGCAACTGGCGGCGGAGCTACCTCCTCCACGGCCCCCCGGGGACGGGGAAGACCTCCTTCGCCGCCGCCATTGCCAACTTCCTCTGCTACGACGTCTACGACCTCGACCTCGCCCTCGTCTCCGACGGCATAGACCTGAAGGCCCTCCTCCTCGCCACGGGCTCCCGGTCGGTGATCCTCGTCGAGGACCTCGACCTCTACCTCAGCGCAAAGGGAGGCCACGAAGGCAACTCGAGGCACGCCAGGATGCTGAACTTCATGGACGGCATCTTATCGTGCTGCGGCGACGAGAAGGTGATGGTGTACACAATGACCAGCATAGAAGCGGTGGCCACGGCGGTGCTGCGGGAGGGTCGGCTCGACGTCCACATCCACTTCCCGATGTGCGACTTCCAAGCATTCAAGACGCTGGCGAGAATCTACCTGCGGCTGAACGACCACAAGCTGTATCCGATGGTGGAGGAGGTGTTCCAGAGAGGCGCAAAGATGAGCCCGGCGAAGGTCGGCGAGATCATGATCGCGAACAGGGGGTCACCGAAGCGGGCGCTGAAGTTGGTGATCACGGAGCTGCAACATTTGTCGTCGGCGCCGAACTTGGGACAACAACTGCTTGAGCGGAAGGACCGCGGCGGCGATGGGCCGGTGGCAGAGGACGACCCACCGACCGTGAGGGGGATCGGAAGATGGTGTGGGGTAATCAGGACAAGGAGTAGGCGGCTTTGTTGACGCCGGTGAAGCTGGCGGCCGCCTCAGATTGGACGTCGGATAAGTTGGATCCCATCGAAGACTTACCGATCTTTGGGTCGTTTAGCTCAGATCAGAACACTCGACCGTTTGTTCTTACTATATATTCATCCAATAATAATTGATTGAATTTTTTTTCTCTCTCAGGAACTATAGATGACAAATGATTTGATCTCAGGGTGTTGCTACAAGGAGAATATTTTATGTATTTATTTATCAGATTTTAAACTCAATCCTGTGATTTAAGCCTAACATATGTTTACTTTCAGAACAAAAAACTTGGATACAATGAACATCCATAGTTAATTATCATTAGACTATGAACTAAAATTCCAAATGATATTACTATGTTTAAAATAATCATATATAATTTTAATTCAGAGCTGTTGTACTTAGCTGTGATTAACCTGTAATTTGTCATGTATGTTGTGGGAAGGAGAGGGAGAATGTTTTGTTTTATTATGATTGTTGATATGTTATGACTAGAATATGTTGTGGTGCATCTGTGATCATATGTTCCATTCACAGGTAACATCATCATCATATGTTCCATTCCATGCAAAAGGGCATGTACTGCTACTGGTGAGAGTCAGAGGAACTTGGAATCAAATCCTAGGTTTTATGACATGATTAAGCATTCTACAAGGCAAATTAAACTTTAATAAGGAGTCATTTAGAAGTTAAAGTAGGATTATGAGTTCTAACAAAATTAAGTTTACATATGAATGACTTATGATGATGAAAGCTGGAAAATAGATTGGATTTTTTTGTTTTTGGTAAAGGATAAATGACAAAGATGAAAAAAATTGATAGACTGTTAATCATAATTCTTCTCTCAACCTCTCTCATTGGCATGTTACAAAATCATAAATCATACTATAGATAAACAGCATGTCTCATCCTAATTTATTAGAAATCTGGGTTATATGACTCTCAAAACCAACTTATGCTCAATTTGTTTAATAATTAATAGAAATATTTAGTTAATACCTCTTATGATTTCTCTTTTGTTGTCTTAAATTACTATGATTTTTTGAGGTTACAATTTTCCAAATCTATTGAAGAACAAATTCAGTTCTAGTGGCTAGCAAAAAGTAGATTAAATCCTAGAAAACCCATTGAAGCTACTTTTACTCTCTGTTTTGACTGAAGCCATCAACTCTTCAGCTTCTCCTCCCGCAGAAGAAGTCATTGAGGTATGACATCAGAGGTTTACTTATTAATGGTTAGGCTTTAGAGAGAGAAATGTTCATGGTCATGGGGTGTTCCACTTTGAACCATGCAGTAGTTGTTAAACCATTCATTAATGGTTAGTCTAATGCATGTTTTGGTTCAAAGTGGAACACCCCATAAACATCTCTCTCTCTCTCTCTCTCTAGAGTCTAAGCATTAATAAGTAAACCTCTGATTTCTTACCTAAATGACTCCTCATCAGGACAAGAAGAAGGGTTGCCAAAACCTGTTAAACCCTGGTTTTACAAACTGATGACCCTGTTGTTTTCTTTTCCTTCTCAATTAATTATGGTGGCAAGCATTCTCTTTCATGCATCAATCATCATCCAAATCATCAACTGGGAGCACTGAAAAACACTGAGGGCCTACATGAATCTATGAAATAAATATACACCTTGAATAAGAACCTAACATAGTTGATTGAAGGTCTGGTGGGATAACATTCAATATAACAGTGAAGACACAGATTGGTTTTTAGGTTGTTGTTTAGCTGCAAGGTGCATATGAAGACAGCTTAATGGTGATCAAAGAGTACAACCACAACTGTTCAAGTACACTAGAGGATTCTGAAGTCATGTGTGAGCACAGCAGGAAGCAAATGAGACAAGCATGCATGCAAAAGATGCTGAGGGTTTAGACATGAAGGAGAGTGAGCTGACAAGGAGAACAGAGGCTGGCACTTTACCTAGGAATCTCATCACTGAACGCGTGGGATTTCTAAGGACACACTGTTCTGTGGCAAACTCTGTGTTGTTGTTGCCCATCACCACTCTTGCTTTCTTCCCTCATCAGTCGCACTCTTCTCCTTTCTTTTGCAGGATGCTAATCACATGCAGAGGCGTGACTGCTGCAAGCAATGATAGTGTCTTCTTTTCTCCCAGAGTTGGGTGGTGAAAGCTCCATCTTTATGAAGTACTGTTCTCAGTAGTTTATGCATTATCCTATCTGTGTCTCATTTAGTTGGAGTGTTTGAGGTTGTTTGTATCATCTTGGAAGCTTTTGTGGTACTCTCAACAGGTTTGAGTGACTTGTGGAATAATCTGTTTCTTCTCATTAGGTATTTCTAATATAATATGGTTAAAGAAGACTCAATTGGAAGATATCAGCATCAAGATGGCAAGGATGATGGGATTTCTATTGCTGTAGAACTTATGAAAGATGATAAGAATTTTAACCAAATCTTCTCTTGGAACCTATTTAAGATCCAATGTAAAATGAAACATCCTAATTTTTGCAGCCTAATATTTTTGAATACAGATATATTGGTATAATTCTAAATGATATCATGTGTTTTTGTATAAAAACTCTAACCTTAAGATACCTAACAAGAGAATCAAGCAGCAATGTGAACATCAACCCGAAGAAAGATAATACACAAAATTTATATGATTCAACACCCCTTGCATATACCCACAGATTAATAATTAAATCTTTAACTATATGTGAATAAATATAGTATAAAAAGATAAACACCTTTTAGTTAACTTAAACCTCAAGTTCAAATTTCCTTATACACATTGTCACGCAAACCTCAAGAATTATCTATCTACTTCTTTGATCTACCATAATACATTAGGCTTGAATCTATTAGTCAAGGTTTTAGATCCCCCTAATCTGATCAACCTTCCATAAGAACTGGATAATGAGAGTACAAGTACTAACAACACCATTGTGTCAGTCTCACTCCTGTGAATAACCACCAAGATAAAAAGAAAGAAAAAGAACTATGTTTAAATCCGACCAAGAGATAAGCTTGGTTTCTGTCCAAAGATCGGGAAACCTGTGTCAATCCAATAGTCAGATGATTGGGGATTGCTCAGTTTGACCAATACTCATCAACATCAAGTTTAGCTCTGGTCTATACCTTGAAATGAGGTAGAATTAGGCAAGACAATGTCCTAGATTTACATGATAATAACACATATGTAGATCTATCATGTGAAGGCTCCATAAGAAATTAAGTCAGCCTCAGCTAATAGTATGCCGAGGCTGAAACTACACAAGTACATGATACAACACCAAGTTTGCCTGCTCATCTTATTGTGAATTATTTTTCTTTTCATCCACATCTAGTTCTTCATTTTGTTTTCTAGGGATTTCCCACTCCTTGACCTCATCTCTCAGTCCATGTGAAGATGGTAATCCCATATGTCTCTTGCTTCTTTCCTGAACCAGTTGTAAATTAAAACCAAGAATTCAACACTGTAGAAACACTAAAATATGCAGCTTTTCTTTCCTATGCAAAAAAAGAAATGTAGCTTGAAACACAAATTACCTTCTTGGCAGATTGCTGGTGACTCTTAGATTCAGTCTCTCTTTTTCTTATCAAGGAATGTAGTTTTTGTGCTTCATCAAAAAAATGGATGCCTTTGATATCTCCATTTCTAATGCTCACCTCCAGCTGACAATTAGAAAAAGGTTTGGAGATCAAGGAAAATCTTGTAAGCTATAATCACATAAGCTCTCAAACTGACCTGAATGTGAAGAATGCAAACAAGTAGACTAGCAATAGGCAACCAGCTTTCTTCAGGTGAAAGTGACAAATTAGTCCTGTAAAATTACATCAGACAATTGATGAGGAGATATACTTTGTGACTAAAATGTTGCACATGAAAAGACACTTTAGCACCTTGAACATGGGGCTCTGACTATATTTAAGAACATGAGACAGAGAAGTATAAACTTGCTCCTTAATTTATTTATACAGATATTGATGCAGCCATGCTAGTCGTCAAATTAAAATGTCAAATGTTAATGGAAATTGGACAGAATAGATTTTAGACTTCATCCACATAATAGACTCATTAAACAAACACATACTGCTTTTGGATATATCCAGTGCAAAAAAACATATTTTGCAACAAACAAGGTGTTCAAATTATGATTTACCAATACGCACTATGTTCTATACTATATGCTGTTTACAAACGTTTTACTTTGACAATTTTACACTATTATTTTTCAATTTTTGGAAGATTTTGTATAGGAAGTTTATGGGCTATGTATTAATCTCAATGGTTGTGTGGGCCAATAACATTGCTCCTTTCTAATACAAGAGAGCTCAAGGTTTGAGTATAGGAAATAGCCATTCTAAATTTATATGTAAGGCTACAAGCATTGATCCTTCCAAATCCCACATTGGTGAGAACCTGGTGTACTTAGTTTGCCCCTTTAATTGACTATTAGTATCATGCAAATGATACACTAATATTACGAAAAGATGAGCCACTTACTAAAAAATTCAATTCGATAGTATCAAGAAAGTCGCTTCCTTTATAGAGGAGAAATTGGCATCATTTCGAATTCTATCTGGGCAAAAGCAATTCAAAAAAACATGCCAAGAGATTGTTTGGAATTGAAGTTCACCAATAAGTAATGCAAATGCATACATAGTGCTAATCTTATGCTGCCAATGGTTAGCACTTATTTTGTTTTGCTTCTTAATTGAAACCTACACTATATACCAAGTATATATATTTAGAGATCTTAATCTCTACATGGTGTATGAATCATTGCGATGATTACCCAGGCATAACCATTTTCTCAAAAATTAATTATTGCTTAACAATCGATGAGAGAAAAAAAAGTTAATTAATAATATAGCTTTCTTCCTTACATGTGCAATTAAGAATTTAACCATCAAGAAGAACAACCACAACTGGTCTACTATCAATTAGTTATACATAATTGATCTCTCCATCACAAAGATAAACTTAAAGAGGAAGCTATAGTGACAGCTTAATACAAACGAGAAAATTCAAAACTATGAAGAAATTATAAAGAAGCATGAGAGGGTTGAAAAGATAACATGATAAAGCAAATAAGCACCATCACGAAGCTCGTTCAAGAAAGGTTTACTATTTTTTTCTTCATAATGACTGTTTCTTACAATATTGTATGACATGAGATCAGTGTACTCTGCCCTAAGACCTAGCAGATGTTCAATAATTAAGACAAATGAAGTCAAAATTTGAGGAGAAAAGTTCCCATTTTGATGATTTACGAGCTCAAACCTCAAGTAAGGAGCCAAGTAGACGATCGAATAAACGAGGTAACGCTGTCTACTGCTGTCCATCCAAGCAAAAACCCAACTCTGCTCCAAAAACAAGAAAGCCATCACATGCCCATCTGACATAGGAAATCAAACAGTTCTAATTTCGGGTTAACTACAGATTGTCCCCTGTAGTTAGCTACTTTTAGCGTCTCGGTCCCTATACTTTAAAAAGTTACATTGGCATCCCTGTAATTACGAAAGTAAAATGATTAAGTCCATTTCCCTTAACGACGTTAGTTTTTATCGATGAAAACATAAAAATAAAGGATAAAAACGTAATTTCATGTCCAGTGGAGGATGACGTTGATGGCGGACAATGACGTCATTGGGATCGATGGTGGTGGACGGTTTGTCACGGACAAAGTTCTAAACAGGATGTTTAATGTAATACTTATGTATGTCCGTGTCTTTTGGTTTGTTCATGCTTTGCACAGCATGTAGAGGGATGGTCGAAAGCTTAACAGCCCCATTTTAGTTGGGTTTGGTGGCCTTCTTAGGCTTGTAAATAAAGGTTGTGTCATGTGGACACTTGTGAGAGATATTCGGTCTGCAGTGGACCATTTTGACCCTTTGTTGTGCAACCGTTCAGAGCTTGTAAAGTCTGTTTGTAATTTGCATTGTCTATGAAGTGTTTCCTGAAATGTTTGCTTGTGGATCCCGAGTGAGACGCTTTCTCTAACCCGTTTTCTCTTTTGTAGGTCTTAAGGGACCATGGTAGGTTCCGGGGAGGCTTACCTTTGCAGACGAACACGCAAGGGTACCGCACGACTTAGGCAAAACCAGCTAAGTCCGTGACAGATGGTATCAGAGCGGGACAAGCACTCATAGAAACACTTGGCATGCAAATGTGAGGGACCTAGCGGGACTGTGTTGAGGGCAGTCAGCACGCGCGACCGTTTGGGGGAAAACGGGCATGGAGATGTAGGGAAAAGGAATCGCTCGAACGAGCGGGCATCTGAGATTGGCATTTAGAGGAATGACCAACCCTTCGTGTAAGAGGCACCACGAGAACAAGCAAGCTTGGAAGAATGCGAAGCGCACAAAGGTTGGGATGGCTAAGTTCGAGCTACGGCTCGACGTTGACAACTATACTTAATGATTCTCAAGGCAAGCGAGGGACTTGGTAAAGGATGAGACTATGCAAGGCGGAATGAGTTGCTCAGCGACCGAAAGAGTTGTGCAAAGCTCACAGAGGTGAGGGGAATTGCTAACTCGAAGAATTTGGTACTCATGGATGGGCTTGTATGCGGACGATGGAATGTTCGCGGCCATCCCAAGGCGATCGAAACTCGACGCCATGGAGCATTGAAACTTTCTCTTCGGCATGTGAAGGATACGTCCGTAGGAGGCTGAAGTGTGCAGCGAGTTCAGCATGTTGCTAGGCCTTGAGTGGTGCAGCGGGGGCTGTATTGACGTGGAGTCGCAATCTAGCAAGTGCGTTTGCAAGAGGCAGAACAATGCACAGTTTGTTCAGCAAATCAGAGTAGTCCAAGGGGATGGTGGTCTCCAAAACGAAGAGAGATGTTGCTCCAATGGGATAGATATCCAGGAGGGATAAGTCTCGGCTCTCTAGAGGGAGAATCATGTGCAACAGAACGCACATGTTGAGGAGTACCTCAAAAATAACAACTCCACGAAGCTCAATGGACCGAGCGAGCAGCGAAGAGTCGTCGCATGATCTCGCTTGAGAGAATGCATTGGTGGATGCATTGCGAGATCAAGTGGGGAGCGACCCAAAGCAACACAAATGAAGGCATACTTGGAGTCGATATGGAGATCAGACTCAAGGGAGGGCTGACCTGTGGAATGGTGGGCACGAGGGCCACCTTCAACTCAATGCAAAACGAGGAACGGAACAAATTGGGTGTAACTTGGCGAAGTACCCAAGCCGCATGAAGTGAGCCGGCATAGAAGATGGAACATGGAGCGGAGGCACAGAGCTTTCCTTGGACAGAGGTTAAGGATATGAACTCTTGCAAAGGCAAGAGCAGGATCATGTTATTCCATGGGTCCTTCATTCTGATGGAGCAGACTCATCTTGCATGGTGCCAAAGACGAAGGGAGCTTCTGGGCATATGCACCTTATCTCGGAGAAGCATTTGATGGAGGAATAAGGCAACTCAACTTGCGGAGGTGAAGTTGGGTTTAGAAGGCCTTGGCACGATGCAAGAGGACACGAAGGCGGGTACTCTTGAAGAATATGCCATAGTGTTGCCATTCAAGTTGTCATGAAGGAAGCGGTGCACAGCGAAAATTGTGCTGGTAGGGGCAGAGGCCCAGGATCCAGACAATGGTGCACTAATTTCAGCGAAGTCGGTGGACTTCGGGAGCTACTAGGCGACTGACTGTCCTAGAGCGGTGCTTCATCTAGGTGTGACCCAAGAGCGGATGGATGAAGGTCAATTGTCAAAGGAGTAAACAAAATCGAAGGTGGAAGAGACCCTGCGATGTATTGGCAGAGGCCACACATGGAGGGATCACAATTCGAGTTCATCCCACAAGGATCAGAATGCAATGGAGATGTCACCAGGAGGCGACATGGTGCAGCGGATTGTGGTGGAATAGTTCGTGACAATGCGATACACACGACATAGTACCGTGAGGGACTAATCATACAGAGGTATGATCGGGAGCTACTGGGAGCTCCACTTCGGTGAACAACACGATGGCAATAAGGGTTATGGATTCAAGGAGTGAAGACTATAGTACCGCAAAGGCGAGTCTTCCGTGCGTGCATCGAATTTTGCATTGGATGAAAGACTTGATCATCAGCATATGGGGGCTGTGTACTACCGAGGGAAAAGTTCGAATGCAAGTACCAATAAGTCTTATGAAAGGGACTTGATCATGTAGAGGTATGATCGAAGCAGCTAGAGAGTTGGACTGCTCCAGAGCTCATATTCGCTTAAAGGAGGAGAGGGGGCGGGGAGGGGTTTGCCACCATCGACGCTAGTGGCACCGTCGTTCACCACCACCGATGCCAGCAACACTGTCGTCTTCCATCGACGTTGTTCATCACCAAACTTAAAATTACTTTTTTACCTTTTATTTTTATGTCTCCGACGATAAAAACTGAAGTCATTAGGGTAAATGGACTTGATCGTTTCGCTTTCATAATTATAGGGATATCAATGTAACTTTTTAAAAGTATAAGTTTTAAAGTATATGGAGCGAAACGCTAGAGGCAGCTAAGTGCAAACTGTAGTTAGCCCTCTAATTTCAGTAGCCTCACCAGCCAATTGAAGTAAGGGATGAAGCTAATGATCCCCATCACCGCGAACCTCGCATCCGTGGCATCGATCGTCCCACCACCGTCCTCATCCTCGGTCTCACCGGCCGAGATCGGGAAGACGAGCGAATTGAGGACGCAGGCGCCGATAGCAGCGGCAAAAGGCGCGTCGTGCACAAACTCTGCCCTACAAACGCCGCTTCTTCTCCTACATCCCTGTTTCATCAAGCTAAGGTTTTATATATTGACAACAGCGAAGAAAGAGGACAGATGGAGGGATTAGGTGGTAGACTACCTTGTTCCGAGTCTTCTGCGATTGCCTCCAGATCTTGTTCTTTGTTTTCGGGTACAAAGCCACAAGAGAAGGGATCGGCGAAGCAAGGAAGAGGGACGAGGAGGAGAGGGGAGTGGGCGGAGACGAGGGAGAAGCGACGTAGACGATCATTCCGTCACGTACGGAGTCCCGAGGAGAAAGCCGAGTTCTTACCAAAGCGGTCGGTTTTCTAAAAGGGGTTTTAGGTTTTCGAAGCAGACCGGCGATCGAAGCGCTGAACCGGATGGACCGCCGGTTCATTTGCCCGGTCGACGGGGAGCGTGTGGAGTTGCGACTAAGCCTAATATCAAGTTTCACGTTTCATTTGATGTTGATGTTTTGTGTAGTATTGGAGTCACGTTTACATTTCTCCCCTCACCACTCATTATAAATAAATGTATGGAATGTATTATTAGAGATGTAGCAATTGAAGAGTTGAAATTAATGTTCATGTAATTTAAAGGACACCACAATCTTGTAGCACAAAAATTAAATGTCACCAAGCAAATCTGCAATACAACAACAATGTCAATTCCACAATTTTACATTGTCATTTGGGTCAAAGAAATGGTTTTCCTCTGGGGAAAAGAAAAAGAAAATAGTGAAGAAATAATAATAAGATTAGGGTTGCAAGAAAAATGATGCATTGGAATCAAGAAACTAGGTAGTAAATAAACATGCTAAAATTCCAAAAGGAACACACTATGAACTTCCAGGTGGATGTGGATCTTGATAAAATTATGAAAGCATGTTGGACCTTACTCCAAATTCTAGTTGATATAAAACAGCAGAAGAATTTTGTATTCTGCTCAAAAAGTATTTTGGCAGATAAAAATCAACATAAAATTCATAATGCTTCTCTAAGTTACAATGCAAATGTGCATTTTGGCTTCAACAACAAGATACAGTTGAGAACAACTTAAATTTCAACTTAAATTTGCATTTTGGATGCAAATGTTCTCATATGATGGACTACCTAGACCCAGGCTCTCGTCTTATCTTTCTCCCTGGCTGCACCATCTTGCTGTTCCTTCTTATTTCTGCCATGAAGAAAGAGTTTTTGTGTTGTAATGACCTTTGTTGTCCTAGTTAGCCTTCCATATGCTTTTGCTGGATCAACTTTTCTAGTTCTGATGAGTTCAGTCGGTGCCATCTTCTTCTCTACTAAGCTTGCTGAAATAACATTCTCATTTTCGACAGACGCACTTCTATAGTCTCTTTTCCTTTTGATCTCATGAAGAGATTCTACTCCTTTAAGTAAGAAGGAAAACTGACTTGTCATTGGCTTGTTTAAGGAGTTTGAATTTCTCAGTATCTGAGGGTCTGTATGACTTGTTGATTCATTACTCGAAAATGATCTTCCTTCTATTGGTGTTGCAATTCTTGATCTATCTGCTGACTGTAATAGTAACATGGAGTCTTGTTCTTCTTTCTGTTCTCTTAGCTTGTTTTCCAGCTCTTTGACCTGTGAATTAATGCTTGTTAGTTGCTACACCTTTTAAATTTTAGTAAAAGGAAAAAAAAAACATCTTCCTGCCACATCCCTTACTTTTTGTTCAAGATTCAACTGAAATTGTAGTCTTTCTTTTAGTTTGTACTCTAATTCCTTAACCTGTAAACATTTGAAAAGTGTTGTTAATGAGTGAATTAAATGCGGAGAGAAGAACCGAGTATTGGTTGACAACACTACCTTCTGTGCAGCTACATTTTCAGAGTGTGCTTGTTCTTTAAGTTTGCATTCAAGCTCTTTAACCTGTTTGACAACATTATAGTTGAAAGCAAAGAAGTCAAATAAGCCATTTCATTGTTGGAACTATAAAAATGTTGTTGGTTGTACTAACCTTTAGCTGAAGAATAACAGATTCAGAGTGTTGCTGATCCTTGAATTTACACTCCATCTCTTTTACCTGAAACAAATGAAATACAATTCTCTGATTGGTAATGCCATCTGTTAGCAGTAAAGACAATGAAATGTGCTTATGGTTTATCTAAATCATACTTTTTGCTGAAGCACAGCATAAGCTTCTTCCTTCCCATTCAATTTCTCTATGAGTTGCCACTGTTTTCTCTCTGACAAACTTTGTGATTCTGTGTTAGACTCCAGTTGGTTTGTGAGCTCTTTGTTCTACAAGAGTAAAAAGGAAATAAAAGTCAGTAGTTTTGAAGAGAACGAGAGCTGGGCATAGTATTTGATATAAATGTTCAGTACCTTTTCCTGGAGAGTCCTGCAAAGCTGTTCTTTTTCTTTCAGTTTGTTCTCTAGATTTTGAAAGTTCTCTTCAAGCTTCCTCAATGACTCATCCTTAGTTCTAGATTCCTGCCTTACTTTATCAATCTTCAACAGAAATTACAAGAAGCAGGGTAAATATACGCAGCAAGTGATGTATCTGAAAGTACCTAGCGTACTTAAACGGAAAGAAATTTATGAAAGCATGCATTTGCTAGTTAGCATCATGCACTTACGATGCAATGGAACACTTACCATCTGTTTCATCTTTTGCAACTCAACTGTGTCAACCTGCTTCTTTGCAAGACCCAATTCTACTCCCCGTACTCGACTTGCAAAATTCAGAGAACTGACAGTTTCTCCTAGGTCGTTCTCTGAGGGGCTAATTTGTACAAGCATCAAAGCTTTCGAATCACCTCCTGCATTGCATGAAAAGAAACTAAATAGTTATATACAGGTGAAAAGAAATTTGAAGAAGACCTGCTGAATTCATATGTTTGGTGAATCACATGGAGGGATATGCTAAACATTCAGATATACTTTGTTAGACTACCTAGTGAATCTTGCAGTAAATGTGTCAGCTTGGAATTCCTGAAAAAAAAATTTAAAATTTTGTTAGGTTATGAAGGCAATAACACAACAATATTTCCAAGGGATCGATATAATATGTTCAAACCTGTAAGGAATGTGGTTGTTTTTGGTAGCAAGAGCAGAAATGACATCGCCGAGGGCAGAGAGTGACCTATTAATGTTCTGGGCTTCCTTAAGCCTCTCCCCCTGTACATCTGTCTTTGTCAGCCTCTCACTTCCAGCCAAGTCCACAAGCCAAAGCTTGCTTTTTGTGCAGACTCCATCCATTAAGTTTTTTGCTCTCACCATTATACAAAGCATGCTGAGGTATCAAAGCCGATCATTTTTTAAGCATATAAACAAGCAAACACCATGCTTAAGAAAACTAAAACAAATAATGCACATCCAGCTGCTACTGACCAGTGCGATCGGCTGCTATGCTCATTCACATTGTTAGATCCAACAGATCTGGCGTTACTCCCAGCTTGCAGGACATCCCAAGCCTCCTTTATGTTTTCAACCTTAGCTTCTACTATCCCTGGCACATGATGAAACCCTTCAGCTGCCTGCCTTACCTCCAACCTAAATTGGAAAAGAGAATAAACGATGCAAAAGTAAGTAAGCATTTGAGGAACCCATGCACAAACCAGTTATTTAGACTCTCAGAAATGAGTTGTACTTTTTTGTTGATGGAGATGTTGCCAACAGGTCTCTGATTTGCTCATTGTACACCTCCAGAACACTCACAGAAAGGTTATAGGAATACGTCTCATTCCGTTCCTCAGCTATTTTAAACAACTCCTCCAGCGTTCTGTAATTAACTCCTCTATTTTGCTCAGTTCCTTCCATTGTGAAAGTCTTCCCTGTTCCAGTCTGCCCATATGCAAATATGCACACGTTGTAGCCATCAAGGACTGATGTGACCAAGGGTGAAGCATCCGCGTAAACGTCAGCTGCTCATCATGAGAAGATTATTCCAACAGCATCAGGAAACAATCTGCTTGTGCCAATACAATTACACATTGATCATAATCTATCTATTTGTATCATTTTGTCTCCTCACATGGCAGAGTCAAATCAGGACAAGACCACCCTAAGAACAGTGTACACCATGTAATCAGGATCCTGTAACACTTTCCTTTATTTAATTTCCTTCTGTTACTAACTTGTAAAATGTTTGTTTACAAATACATGCTTTAGATTTCGGTGCATTATCTTATGTGCTAGAGTTAAGTACAATGAAGTACTCCTGTTATCATCTTAATGCAATTCATCTTTATTTCATCAAGTTCACTCTAATTATAAATCTGAGTTCAAGTTATTTTTGCAGAGGTTGTCGATTCTTTTATCAGTAAAAAAATAGTTTTTTTTTCTATGAATACAATTCATCTTTATTTCATCAAGTTCACTCTAATTATAAATCTGAGTTCAAGTTATTTTTGCAGAGGTTGTCGATTCTTTTATCAGTAAAAAAATAGATTTTTTTTTCTATGAATACCTTGATTATCCTTTGGAGTATAGACCCGATCAAACTTGAAGCTTTTTTTTGTCGCTCCACCATTCATAATTCCAATTTCACCATCCTTTGCTGCATCAAAATCTACAACAGCATTGTGACCAATTGAAACCTCCTGCTTACTCAAAGGACGACACCTACAGAACACCCTGATATTCCCTGAGATAATTAAAAAAGCTTTTATTATGCAAACAATAGAGTGAGACAGATAAGTCAATAAATGAGAAAGAGATGTGTGTACCTTTTGCCTCCTGGATTTGGTTATATAGCTTTTTTCTCTTGGCTATCTCCTCGCTGTACTTCAATTTAAGATCTTCAGTTTGTGCAACTATGTATATAAATCTTTGTAAGAAACTTTCTGTGTGGTGATTGCTGGGTATGTCAAGTCAGATATAATTGTGGAAACATACCTAGGGCCTGAACCGCAATGGTCATCTTATTCAGATTTGGAATTGAGTTGGCACAATCATGTGCATCTTGAGAAAGTTGAGTGTACTCTTCTTTTATGGCCTGATGTAGGAAGTAGGGTTGTACCATGAGCAAATTCGCTTTACAATGAGCTCTATATTTGCTTGTCAAAAGTTCATTGATGTACTATCAGATCTGATGCATCTGTACCTTAATCTTTTTTTCCAGATTAGCGATTGCAGCGGACCAAAGCTTCTTATCATTCTTGTACCTTTCAGAGGTATCTCTAAATTTCTCCATCTCTCTTTCGAGATTTTGTTCTAGGAGCAAGAAAAATTAGCAAATTTGTTTAAGGATATAATTCCAAAGACAAGTTAGCTTCTTACCAAGTGTTTCATTTTGGAAGAGCTTATTGTCAAGCTCAATGTTCAGCCTTCGCAGCTGCTCATTTGCATCTGTCAGTGACATCCAAGCTTCATAACACTCATCAGATTTCATTTTACATTCACTGGTTAGCTCCTGTATTTTCTTCTCGTACTGAGCAATGTTTCTATTTTGAAATTTATTCTGCAATAGTAAAATGAATTGATCTCAGTGACAAACATCAACTCCCTATTATGAAGATGAAAAATTCTAATAAAACCTTTGTTCCCTGACCTTAAGTGGAGAAACCTCTATCTCAGTGGCACATTTGATACATGTAAGATGTTCAGGTTTCGCCAAGTCTGCTACAAAGAGTCCACAGAAGTTAAAAGAGACCAAAACAAAAGAAAAGGAAGGAACCGATTCACGAACATATATCGACTGTACCTGATAAGGCTGGTGCTTTTCTGATGCAAATCCCACAAACTGTTGGAGTCCCACTAAGTCCCTCAAATCTTACCAAAATATTCCCATCATCCACCACAGAAACTCTGAGATCAACTAGCTGCAGTGGCTTATTAGCTCCAACAACAGAGAATATATCAAGCCCAGACAATATCTGCAATTCTAACACAGACAAGAATTTCTCAGAAACCACACATCTATGCAGAATAATATTAAAGGTTAAAGATTTATATCTTGCCTTCTCTTCTTGCACAAATACATTGAACACCCTAATTCCTTTAGGACCATTTGTATTGACGATCTCCGCGAAATGCAAGTCCATGAAATAGTCCCCAGGAGCAAGACTATCAAACTTGTAGCAGAAGTCTCCATACCGGGCAGACTGATAAAGAGATGGGCAGTCGCCACCTTCTATTATCATCTCGTTGGTCTCTATTACATCTCCACCTTGAAAGCAAGAATCGCCCTCAATCCTCACACGGGAATCTTGGCCTTGTATCTCGTGGCCTCCCGCATTAACAAACATTACAACATCATCTGGTGTAGCATAAGCATGAAAAGAATCAGAAGCAGCAAAAAAAATCTCATTTTTTTCAGCAAAAAAAGAAGTGAATTATAGCTCAGATAAATCACACGTAACAATTCGTCTATTACGGCAGAACATCAGGGTATCAAATATTAGCTCTAATTCAAGTGTAATGTAAAGACAATACAAGAAAAAGAAATAAAGAACTCGAAATGCAGTCCAACCATGAAAGAATATACAAAGAAATTCAACATTGAGAAAAATTAAAGCACGCATGATAGTGATATCCACTTAAAACAACCCAAATCCTAAAGCTATATAAAAAGGGAATTACTGAGCCTTCATAATAGGGATCACAGAACACGAAACGGACGCCTCTTAGTCAACCATAGTAACAGGAGATCCAAGTCGAGCGATCAAACAAAATCACCCTAATTCCTCGAAGAAATATGACAAAACCCTAGTTTCCCCCATCAAGAACCAAATAACAGCAACGACCCCCATACCAAATCGAAGTAAAAAAAGATCAAGAAAGGGAAAGAAAAAGATGACCTTTGAACGCCATTTGGCCGATCCCCCATAGAACGAACTTGGGCCCCGAGACCAACACCATCGAATCGAAGGAGTCGTCCATCACCGGTTCGAGCAAAGGTGACGGGGTCTTCTCCACCTCCGAATCTTGGACCCGCAAACAAAGGAGAGGGGAGAAGGATCTGGGAGTTAGGCTTCGTGGCTAGGGCTTCGGTCGCGCATACCTCCAAGAATCGTGGACCGGGGAGAAGGGAGAGGAGGAGAGACTATAGAGTTTCTTTGCTTTTGTGTTCTGTGTTTGCCCGTTTTGTCTTCTTTCCGCCATTTCGGTCCCAAAACAGCTCAAAATTTGAAGGAAAATGTGACCGTTGGGAGCAGCCGACCGTTGCCATTTAATGCCATCTTAAAAGATACGGTAATGGTGGGGCGAAAAGATGACGTTAGCCGTTGATCTTAGACTGATAGATATTAAGCCGACCGCTGTTACGGTCCCAATTCCACGTCACTTGGTCTACACTGTGGAGTTCTTTGCTTTAGGGTTTGGTCGAACCCGACACGATCGATTCACGTTGGATCGATGCTAATATCATCGGCAAAAGGTCAGAAAAAGAGGCAGAGAAAGCAATCAGCAGTAATTTTAGATTTTACATGTTCGAACAATATTACGATTTATACACAAATAGATTCTTAATCTTTAATATATTTTGATTATTCATTCAGAGGATATTCTAATCCCGTATTTGATACACAAATAGATTTTTCTTCAAATCCCGTATTCGATAAGAGCATACATACAGGATGCATGCATGGCTACATGCTTTAACATTAGTGCACAATTGATCTTCTAATCATAGGTAGGTAGGTAGGTAGGTAATCCTTGACAACATCTTCCTCTACCTATTTTTCTTTTTCTTTTTCCTCAATTATTTTCATAACAGTTCCACCAATTCAACAACAAGTATCCTGAGAGACAACAATGTAAGAATTGAATTAGATGAACATTTGGCAATAAATTGATGCAACAGCATACCTGTTTCATTCATCAGGTTATGTTCTGTTTTTGGTCCTTTGAACAACTCTCACATTGAGAGAGAGAGGAGAAAACTCCTAGACTTTCTGCAGTAGCATTTTCATGGCATCATCACCCCATAACTTCTTTTATCTTTCTTCGAGTTATTCCAAAGTCATCATCATCTACCAAAATTTCTTCTATGCAAGCAAATACAGTACCAGCTCACTTTCTTTCAGATAAAGCCATTGATGACAGAATTGTGGCTGAGAGAAATGAATAAAAGGTGGTGGTGGTGGTGGTGGCATGTGTTTACATCTGCAAAAGAGATCGTGTTAGATGCAGCATGGAAATCGTAGGTGATAAGCTAAAACCAAAAAAATCAACCTTTTCTGCTTCTTAATAGAAAGATTCATTCGAGGCAGAATTATTGGAGACAACTTGAAACATGATATGTTTCTTTCTGATTTGGATGTCAGCATGAGAAGGCTATATGGATCACAAGTTGAGCTGAGAGAAGAAGTGGTGGAGCAGAAAAGGCCACAACCTCCAAAGATAAAGAATGATCCACACTAAAGGGTTCAGCTTTTCTACACTGACAGCCAAACTGATCAAATCAATAGAACTATTTGAAGAACATGAAGCCTGCAATCTTATTTGTGATTCTACCACCTATGTTTCAACTCTCCAACCAATATCTGGAATTGGCTGCTCAAAAGTGTCATTTTCTTGACCAAATGAAGGGAAAGAGGGAAGGAATATATGAACCATATAGAAAAGATTAAACATCTAGCAAACGAGTAACCAAAATTATCTGCTAATAGGAAGACAGAGAAAACTACACTAAATCTTTCAACCCACCAACAATAAGTATGTGTACAAGTTGAGGGAAACAAATAAAGGCAAAGCAAATTGACATCACGAGAATTCTTGGGATCCATAAACCTGTAACTACACTTGAACAGTCATAGACCACAAAAAAGAGCCACATTTCAACTGGTTATTCCTTATATGAACAGGAAGAACGTGCACACACAAACAAGGAAGTTAAAAGAAATGAAGCAGAGGGAGGGAAGGCGATGGCTTTTGGCCTTTTACAGGTCGAGGAAGCCGGTCTTCTGCAGCACGGCATTCCTCACCCGCCGGAGATCCCTCCCTTTGAGGGTCCTCCCCACGCCCTCGAACACCGAGAACGTCATCACGTGCGATCTCGCCACGATCACATGAGGCGGCACCATCTCCTCCTCGTCCTCCCGTCCTTCCTCTTCCTCCAATCCATCCAAGACATCATCTTTCCGCTCGCTCCTCCACCTCGGCCACACAGGGACGTTAACCGGCGCTGACTGATGGTGGGCCACCCTCCCGGCCACCAAAGCCTCCACTGCCCTCCCTTCCGGCATCTCTACCGGCCGCGTGGTGCTCTCGGTTGTGCATCGCTGAAGAACCAGGGGACGCCGGTCCTCCGCCAGGGCGGCGGAAAGGCCGCACCTTTCCGGCGCTGGCCGGCAGCGGAATCGGCCAAAGGGCGAGAAGGAGGAACCCGGGACAGAGCTCCGGACGAGACTAGGCGACGGGGAGGAGAAGCAATCGACGGAATCACGGTCGTCGTAGGAGGACGGGGAGGGCGAGGAGGAGAGCTCTTCGGAGGGGGATGACCAAACCACGTCGCTCTCGTCGAGCTCGAGGTGGCGAGTCGGGAAGGGGTCGGGGTCGGGGTCGGGGTCGGCGTCGGGCAGTTTGAGGAGGCCCAGGAGGCGGAGGAAGGAGGTCGCTGAGGACGGCTGCGCAACAGATGCAGAGGCGGCATCTTCCATCCTCCGGCGGCCCCGCTCATCTCCCCCGACTGCGCGCGCCTCCGGTCTATATGGAGGGGTGCCGGCACAGCGTGAAGTTAGGATGGTCCGGAGGAGCAGCGGACGCGACATGTCAGGGGAATCCTGCACACTATTAATCTGAGGATCACCTGTCCCGGTCGAGCCCCGAGCCAGCTAATTTGACGAGGAGAAAAAAGGAAAAGTGTCTATGGATCAACTTCATCCAAAAGCTTTTGGCTTTCACCCTAAACAATCAAATTCACAAAAAAAAAAAAAAAAAAAAAAAATCGAACAACCTCTCACAAAACTATTCTTAATCATTTTTAACAGTCTGATTAAAGATCAATTAATCGGAACGATATCAAAAATGACGATAAAGACAAAGAAGAGTTCCCTTACCAGTATCAGCGGCAATGATTAGAAAAGACCTTGAAACTTTTGGCGGTCCAACGTGCTCCCCTTCTTTTCCCCAGCTTCAATCTTTTCATATAAAGATGCCCATAACATGACAAATCCAATCACCTGTTCTTTCTTTCCTTCACCTGGTGATTCCATAACGCCATTGCGGGCTCGCTCTGCGGCTCTCATGCATTCTGCCAATTATTTATTGCTGCAATGATTTGACCTGCCGACGCCAATACATGCTGTACATAATTTGGTTCCATTGTCGTAGCTGGGCTGCAAAAAAATAGCACATCATGTTCAGGAACATTTATTTTGGGGGTGGATGGAACAGTGGGGGTGACTGATGGAACATACCTGCAAAGCTCTCCCTTTCAACATGATTAAAGATTGAGACCTGGGATGTTTAAAAAAAAAACATAAATATTTCTATCATTTTGGTGGCCCAGTTTTGGATAATGTCCAGCCAAACATGAATGGTAAGATAAGATAGTATTTTCACTGAGACAACGACGCCAATAGTCGACAAGTTCACAGTGTTTGCATCAGCAACTACAGAAATGACATGGGGATAAACCGACATCTGTGGTAAACTTTGGCTTGACCTTTCGGAGATATGAACTACTGCTCTTGTTCGTATGGGTACGCAACAACCAAATGACACGAGGAGACGCTACATACGTATTCGGACACTTGGAATTCATCAGGTTATATAACATGATGTCTTGAGAACAAATTCTCAAATACGGGTGGTCAACCAGTTAGCATGCTGGCAAGAATATCACTCTTTCCTTGGGTAAAAATGGTGCAGACAAGGCGAGTAGCATCCAGCCATCCCTCCAGAGACTACCATGAGTCAGCAACCTGGAGGAGCACAACATGAGAATTTAGATTGTCAACAGAAAACAATGGTCTGCTTGATGAACCAAAAAATACACAAGCTTTGCATTGCTGAGCTTGATAGGGAATGTAAATGGAGATCACATCAAAAGATCAACACAATATGGCACTATCTCAAGGTTCTGAAAATTTTCCTTCAAATGGTTGCCTCCCAGTTGTACGCTAATGAGATAACTGGAATTTTTTTGATCTGGGGAGTCTTGAATGGCAGGGCTTTTCTTCAACTCATTCTGCATCTCAGCGATACAAGATAAATGCATAAGGCTGGCACCGAACTAATACTGCAACAACACAACATGATATAAATTTTAAATATGAATCTTGTAATCACAAGTTCGGTGTCAAGCTTGGGTTCCAAAGGTTAGATTATCCAGTAGGGTTTACTTAAGGAACAACAACCGAGGCTCATTCATAGTCCTAATAAGTAGAGATCAACCATTACCAAGTTGTTCGATGCCGTACCCATGTAGCATCTGCACATGCTATGTCAATCTATCTCATAGGTGCCAACAGATGTGCAACTCCAAATTTCGACTTATGCCAGACAATCAGCAAGCAAATCGGAATGGCATGAAATTGTGTGGTGCCCAGAACAAAACGATAATTCTTGTCATAGATGAATCCTAAAGTGAAAGTGTGATGTGAAATTGTAAATCATCTCAAACATTTTATGAAAATAACTGAATTTCTATTTCTGGAATGATATACTAATTCTGACAGTCACAAGGACACATAAACTAGAACATGAAAAATAATAAAAGATCCTATTTTTGATCTTCTTGTTTGGGCCGAAGGATTTTTACCAAGTAAATAGGATGATGAATTGTGTGTACACAGAGGGCCAGCACTACCTGGTAGAGTTAGGTCCACATATGCTGACACGGAGACAATATTAGGCACATCAATTTTAATTGATGATCTATATATTCGTGCAGATCCTCGTAGCCTGTCAGGACTTTCCGTTGACTGCTTGTCAGCCTTCATCACCTGGAAATAGTGAGATAACAATAAATTACAGCTATCATAAGAAGAATATAGTGATCTAAGCCTGATTTTGTCACACAGATTCAGATTCATGTGGCGCTTGCAGATAAAAAAACTTGCTCAAATAATAGAAATGATCAAGACATTTAACAACTATTTGTAATAGTCATATTTAGAAGTAATCTCTTTAGAAGTTAATATCATTTGCAGGAAACTAGCCCAATTGATAATCAAAGAGAGTTATACAAATAAGAAGGATTAACAACTTCCAATATAATTGAGGAACAAACAGAAGTGCCACATACAATACTACTAAATTGTTATAGTACCTGTCCAATACAGATTTCATTAGCTTATTGGATCATTGCTGCCGCCTCATCATTCACTTTGGTGCCTCTTTCTGGTTGGACCATATGGGCTGCCCAAATATTGTTCTTTTACTTCTTTTACTATTTCTTTTGGGATGATAGTGGGAATAAAATATGTTATATACAAAATATATGTATATATACAGGTTCGATAATATCAATCCAATATGCAAGAACAAAAAATCTCTGAAAATGTGATTTTAACTCTGCTAAGGGAAAGTATATAAGTAGACAGAGGCATACTTGTTTGCACCAAAAACAAGAAATGGCTGGGAGAAATGAACTCCCTTGTCTGTTTCAGGCACATTGTTGACTAGATGTGTAGAAGCATCATTCGAGCTGAAACAATATAAGATGACAAAAAAATTGTTTAGTCGATCGTCTTGAATTGAAGGGATATATGTGTGTGTGTGTGTGTGTGTGTAGAAGCATCATTCCAGCTGAATCAAGATAAGATGACAAAAAAATGTCCAGTTGATGAAGATAAGATAAAATGTTAATATACGTACATGCATATATATATACATCTACATATTCATATATGCGCGTATGTATTTATATGTATATACATATACATATTCATATGTATATGTACATATACATATGGACATATAAAGCATATTAACATACCTTTTCCATCTAAGCATAAGAACATATTCAAAACTTACAAATCATTAGCTAGAAAACAGAGTGTATGGAACTTTAAATGATTAAAAGGATAGAGATACATGGAGAAAGACTTAATAAAGATATGAAAGTTTCTTGCTTGTTTTCTTAAATGAATTTGAAGAGATGCATTTCTAGAGAGTACATAATCACATGATCTTGCCACTGCAATTATTTATTAAACAAAGTGAAAATGGTTAAGAGGATAAGCCAACAAATATATAAACACGATGAGTATCAATTGTTCTGAAGCAAAGCTAGCCTGTTATCATCTTAACTGAGCAACCCGTAGGTAATAGGATATTGGACAGCCAAGAAATTAATTTTGACAACATAGATTAAAGAATTCAAGAAACAGGTTATCCAGTGAAGTTGATCAGCAAGAACAACAAATGGGGATACCAATTTATGTAATTAATCTGGACGATCATAGCAAATGAAGCATTGTTGAAAAGCTCGACCAAACAAAGAAAGGAAAACTAGCCATGATAAGTTCCTTCCAAATCAAGATTCTCCAGAAAGAAATAACGGAGGGAAAAAAACAACCTGCTGCCATCGAGTCCAGAACCGTCCACCCCACCGGATCTCCCATAAACAAACCCTTTCACCTCTTCCTTCAAATCGCTCGCAGGCTCACTCGTCGCGAAGGAGCGGTCGCCCAAGTCGCCGGCCTCGGCAACGGGCAGGGCGTCGTTGCCCTCTCGCTCCGCCCTGATCCACGTTTCCTTGCGTGGCGCCAGGGACTCCATTGATTCGGGAGCCCGTTCGTCCGGGAATGGCGAGACCTGCCGTTCTTTCACTCCGGCTCCACAAATTGAGGGAGGAAAAGGATTAGGGTTCGCCGTCTCGGAGTACGGAGACGAGATCCGTAGACACGAGGAGGACGCGGGCACGCTCGGCATTTCATGGGCTAACGTAGAAATAGCCGCCGGACCGGCACCAGAACGGAAAACAGACTATTAGCGAGACCGAACCACCCATGAAACTCCAGGGTAGCGGTGTGGCCTCCACCGGAGCCGTTGTTGCGCCATCTAGGGGCTAGTGTTGCTCCACCCATTCTTCTAAGGATGGAGCCGTTGGGTTCTTAAGATCTCATGTTGGGGGAGAGGATTGATAGCTTTCGGATGTTACTGTGCTTGGGGATGACGAACCTAAGCAACCCATCGGTGATCCTGCAAATGGAGCAGGCGCCGAGCATGGAGGAACTGCTCCGGTTGTGATTCCATTTTCCATGGGTGTTGGTGTTAACGGCGGATAAAGACTGACTGAGGGAGAAGAGCCGCGCGTAAGGAGCATAATGTGATCCATCTCCATAACCAACGGTTTTTGGAACTGCTCCGGTTGTGATTCCATTTTCCATGGAATCGTCAGTTCCAAAACCACAGTGAAGTCTAAACCCTAGCGGTTCAGACGCAACAAATTCGATTTACCATGAATATTAGTGGTTTAAATTCAGCAAGATTAATAATGGTTGTATCTTGATATGAACCATCGTTTGAGTTAGGATCAAATGAAACAAAACAAAAAGATAAAGTAACCAAATGCCTTTATTAGAGGTTTATTGAAATTATTTCAAATTCGTTAAATATGCATGCATTAAAGATGGATAAAAAATCAAAAACACATTTGATTATTTTTGGGTAAATTTTTTAAAACACCCTAAGTTTAAAAAAATTATATAGAGCCCAGGTTTAAAAAAATCACATTGCACATTCTTTTTTCTTTTCAGAATAATCATTTTATCCCTCGTCAATCGTCGCACTATACCTCGTTAATTGCTCTTTTTCGACATGTCGATCACCCCGCCCCATTTTGTCGAACTCATCTAGCAATAAAGGTATAATGGCCCTCGTCAAACTCGTTAGACTCGTGATAAATGCGTAGCCTTCATGACCCCTCTACAACCAACAATGGAGGTCATAAGCTCCCTCCTTTCTCATCTACGATCGATGACGAGAAAAGAGTACGAGAAAATCACGTTAGCAAGGAAGGGATGCAAAGAGATTACATAGTCCCTCCACGATCAATAACAAAAGTGCAACGACAAACACTGTGTAAGAGCTATAAGCAAAGAGGATAATCAAAGTAAAGGTTGTGAGCAATAAAGACAGCTCATGAAATAACGACATATTCAAGAAAAAAATAATTTTATAAATTTATAAATAAATTTATAAATTTATTATAAATTTTTTAAACTTGAAACACAAATTTTTTAAAAAATTTAGCCTCATTTTTTTATTATAAAACACAAGAAAACATCTCCGAACGTTAATCTTTTAGATTTCAATCAATTACCGTAATCGAAACAATTTTGTGAGTTTACAAAAAGTTATTTTCGTATATTAATTTCACAAACCACTCGTTTCTTTACTATGCAATATGAAATATCTTTTAAAACGGTTGACTTACTACAAAATTTTCTCATAAATAACATCTTCCTGCATCAACTCGTTGAACTTTAGAGCACAAACTCAAACTGAACAAAGGAAAAAAAAAAAGCGGCAGCGAGGATCAAATATTGGATTCTCAAACGTCTCCGATGTTGACTCTAATATCAAGACCTGAACTTTTATTTTTTTTTCTTATATAACTCAAAAAAATATTTGGCGAAAGTCAAACATTTTGACTTAATTGCACTAATTCCATCACGGCATCGAATTCTCGAAGCCAAGAATCAAAAAAAGATTATTTTTCTAAAACATATCCTTACTTTTTCTCAAATCATATCCCTAATTCTGAAACTACCCAAATTACCCCCTCCTCCACCCCTCTTCCACCGCGGTCGCCTCTGCCGCGCCGCCGCCCGCCCTCTTCTCCTCCTCCTCTCCCCTCCTTCCGCTTAGCCCGCCATCTCCTCCTCCTCCTCCCCTTCCCTTCCCTCCTCCCGTCCTTCCCGGCGGGCGACGGCGACGGATGGACGGCGAGCGACGGCTGCGGAGGTTGGCACCCTTCCCTTCCGTTCCCTCCCCCCTCCTCCCGTTTCCTCCCATTCCTTTCCCTCCTCCCCTCTCATCCCCTCGTGCCTCGTGGACGGCGGGCGACAACGGGCGGCGGCAGAGGTGGGCAGGGGTGGAGAAATCGCCCATTAGAAAACGGAAAAAGAGAAACGAATTGGAAAATTGCAGCGATTACCGGTGCCTGACGGGTGGTGACGCGACTCGCCTGCCACTGACAGAGGTAGGTAGGTAGGAGGCCTTAATGTGTGGCCAAGATCTAGTCTCTTGGTACTTTAAAATTCACGTAGGGAATCGAGCCCAATGTTTTGGCAGATACCTATTTGACTCCACCTCACCTACCTATCCCCTGTGTGCCCAAACGTTTCTTTTGCCCTTTGTTTCCTAATGAATATTATGTTGGGGTTGATCCTAATTGTATTCTTTTAATATTATATTACCCTTCAAAAAACTTATAATTAGTACAAGAATATTATATTATCTTTTAATATTATGTTCATAAAAGATCCATGTATCTCATTTTATTATTATTATTATTATTATTATTAAACTTAATTTATAATATTTAATAAAGAACAGACTTTGAAGGGATGTATGTGTAATTTAGGTATCTCAACTCCGTTATTGTACCGAGAAATTTAGGACAGATTGGTAATTTTCTGTATCAATGGATGCGCTAAATGGTTGGGAACGTCGAGCTTGGAAGGCTGCGGAGTGAGGCCCTCATTAGAGTTTGGGAGGAAAGATATAGAGAGAGAGAGTAGACTTAAATCTGATTCAGCTTCCCCCTCTCAAGTAAGATTCTTTCTCTTGTTATATCTTTTTCTTTTGTGTTTGGAGATCTCAATCAGCTTCTGGAGCAGGGAAAATGGCCGATTCCAAAATCTACCATTTCGATGAGGTTGCCAAGCACAAGGGTGCGAAAGATTGCTGGCTGATCATCTCCGGAAAGGTAAAGCTCACCGCATCTCATCTTTCTGATCTTCTTTTCATTGGAAGGTCTTTTATCTTTTCTTTGTGTGAAGAGATTGGTGGTTTATAGATCGACTTACCATGCATGGTTGTAGGTAGAAAGCCGCTCGCGGATGATCCTGTGTGAAAGCGGATATTTTGATTCGAAATAGGGAGTATTGGGAGGGTTTTGGTTTTGTATCTGTGGAACGATCTGAAAGCTTTAAATAAATTTTGGACTTCAAAAATATAAGTTTTTTTATCTATGTTTTTGAGACGGATTTATAGGAGTCGTCAGCTGCTTTCCGTTGGTCTCGCTTCTGTAGAACGATCTGACAAGTTTTAGAAAGTTTCTTTTTCACTTCAAAATCAGTTTCTTGATCTTTGTTTATGCCTTTATGGCCGTTTGACACTGTTTCTCATGTTGTTTCTAAGAACAGGTAACAAAGGCATTGCATCGCTTTTCTTGTTTCATTTAATATAAGAGTCAAGATTAAACCTTTTACGTTTAAATTTGAAGAATATGAGTTGAATGTACTTGTTTTAAGACCAAATTACTTCTCAAAGGTTTCTCAAAACAAGCTTTATTAGTATCATTAGCTGAAGAAGGTGAATTGATTCCACGTAATCTGTTCTGTTCCTGAAAGTTCAGAGGCAAAAAAATCTCTGTAAAATGTTCTATACACAACAAAAAATGTCTCCATTTTGAGGATAAAGAATTTGTACCAGTGGAATTGTTAGCAACAACATAGGTTTATCGACCTTGCATTTGGCAAAGTCATACCAACTTTGATTCAGTACAATGATTAAGTGGTTCGTGGAATTAAAAAAGAGAAGGAATAAATGAATATATAAATAAAGTGAAGGGCTGGCAGTCTGTTGATTTTCTTCTCCAATAAATGGGTGACTGCTCCTTTTGTACACAGACCACCAAAACTTCTCAAACCTGCTAGGACTCCAGAATTAGAGGGACAAAAAAAATCTACTGAACTCTACCTCTTGTAACTGTAGCAGATGCTTTTCATGCTACAGTGCAATGGACAGTAACAGAACATTTCATTTAGCTGTTTGATTCCACTAATGATCTTGAATGAAACATCAATTCAGACTTGAGAATACTAGGCTTCTAATATAAACTCAAGTTACTATTTTGACTCAAATAACATAACACAATGGTGCTGATAATAAATTAATCTCAACTGAATCTTATAACTTGAATTAAAATCATTTTGTGCCTTCTAGTGTTTCCTTCTGATGTGCTTCTTGTCTCAGTTCAGCGGCAAAGAACCCATTTATGGCACAATGAAGATTCATGAACATTTAGTTCAGAATCCTCCAATTCTTCATCCACTTGCTAGCATAAGTTGTTGCTGTTTTGGCCATTCTTGATCAAAATGGGCAAAGTGTAGTTTGTCCTTTTTAGATGTTCTAAAGTTTTTTTTTTTTTCAGATGTTACATTATTTGTTTTGCTTACGTAGGTATGTTACTTTTTGTTCCAAGTCATGGTTTAGCCTCCTAGTTAGTAAAATAGAAAAATATTTGATGCATATGCTAATGGTAAGAAGCAGAAACCCTTTTTTCTGCAAGTGAGACAAGATTTTCTCCTTAGCAAAGTGCAATATATATGATTACCAGCATTGGGCAAAACAAGATGTCAAAAAGTAATCAAGATGATGACATAAATGACATAGATAATAAGTCTTAGGTTCATTAAAAGTTTAAAGAAATATACTCCGAAAATAATTTATTGATCCCTGGTGTAATTTCTTCAGTTGAATGTCATATAGAGCTAGTTCAGTTAGATTTCCTTTTTTTTTTGTGGGCTTTGGAAATATATGCATAATTTACTTGTTAACAACAGTCTAATAATCTATGGTAAAACACACTTACTGAGGCTGGTTGGCTACGGTTACAATCATTTATCAAGTCGTAGTGTTAAGTTCATAGTTTAGAGCTTGTGACTTGAATTAAAAACAATGCAAATAAGTGGTATATTCAAACTCATGTTTCATGATTTTTAATATATCAGTAGCACATCATTCTTTATGGCTTCATTTTGACATTATAGGATGGTGTTCTCATAATTTTGTATCTAACTTACCGACCTCTACATTTGGACCAAGCACCGCTATATTCTGACCAGCATCTCTTATGAATAGGACGGCCATTTTTGGCAAGTTCTAATTCATCTAAAGAATCTTAACCATGCTATGGGCCCTGGGTATTTGTTTCATTAGGATTATATGGAGAAAGCTCACATGTAATGTATTTGTTTCATTCTAGTTTACTTTTTTCAGCTTTTCTCTTCCTCAACATGTGGACCAAGCACCTCTATATTCTGACAAGCATCAAGTTCTAATTCATCTAAAGAATCTTAAACATGTTATGGACCCTGGGTATTTGTTTCATTAGGATTATATGGAGAAAGCTCACATGTAATGTATTTGTTTCATTCTAATTTACTTTTTTCAGCTTTTCTCTTCCTCTACACGTGGACCAAGCACCTCTATATTCTGACAAGCATCTCTTACTAACAGAACAGCCAATTTTGGCAAGTTCTAATTCATCTAAAGAATCTTTTCCCATGTTATGGACCCTGGGTATTTGTTTCATTAGGATTATATGGAAAAAGCTCACATGTAATGTATTTGTTTTATTCTAATTTACTTTTTTCATTCAGGTATCATATAGCATGCCTATCAAATGCTTACAGTAAAACTCAAACTCCTGATTTGTTAATTGTGTACACTGTCTGGACCACTAGAATGTCTCTTTGGAGACAACCGGTGAGACATTATCAATTTTGATATTCCCATGTTTGCCAATATTTCAATGGTTTCATAACTAGCTTGGTCAGTGTTTCCGCAATGAAGTGTTGTCATCTGCAAACTCATTCATGGCTTACTGTTAAATCAGGTAGTGTATCTCAGAAGCAAATACAATTCGAGAATCTGTATGGCATGTTCACCAATGCTCTTTAAGCACAATGATATGTTCTTGTGATGTGAAATGTTACAATATGGTCCTATATCAAGATGATCACCCTTTCTTTCCCCTTGATGTCTTCTCCAGGTTTATGATGTCACTCAATTTATGGACGAGCATCCTGGTGGTGATGACGTTCTGCTAACAGCATCTGGTAATCGCAATATCCTCTTCTATTGCTTTGCTCATTATTCTCTACTTCATCAAAAGAAAAAGGAAAAAGGTGTGACTAAACGGATCAAATCCCATGGATTTCCTCGTTGTAAATACTCCAGTAAATAAGCATGTCTTTGCAGGGAAAGATGCAACCAATGATTTCGAAGATATCGGTCACAGTAATGCTGCCCGGGAGATGATGGATAAATACTACATTGGAAAGATAGATGCTTCAACTCTTCCCACAAAGGATACTTACGTACAGAAGCAGCAGGTAATCCATAAGCCTGATAACTCCCCGGAGTTCGTGATCAAAATATTACAGTTCCTTCTGCCCGTAATGATCTTGGGGTTAGCATTTGCCGTCCGATACTTAACTAAGGTGGATTAGCTGTGTTGCCATCATCATCCTTTCCCTCTGAAGCTTTGGTCTAATGGCGGATGAAAGCATTTACCAGTCCCAAGACTTTGGCATTGTTTCTGCTGTCATGGCATGCATTGCCTTGTTAAGTTGTGCTCGTCTAGATCTGTCATAATTGGATTGTGTGTGTTTTTCCTGTACTGGATATTCTTCAGCTTTCTAATGTTGAATCCCAAAAAAGTAGAATTTATGGAAACCCATGCATCTGGATTTCTTCTTTTTGATCTTGCTCTGAATTAACACATCTAATCACAAACTTTCCAGCTATATTATCCATCTTGAACAAGATTGCTACATGTTCTATTCATCAATTATGCAAACTTTAAAGGTAAAAAAGAAAAGACCAGTACCGGACAGCGGTGGTTATAAAATGGGAAATGTTTCTTTGAATCATTGGTACAATAGGTAAATCCACTTGAGTGAGTCCAATGTTGCAATTGAGCAGTTTTTGCTAATCATGGCTATCAGTGTATGCCTGGCTGAAGCAACTATTCATGTCTCTCAGAAGAAGACATTGTGGAGGAATTAATTCAATTAGAAACTGCAAATAACTAAAAGACTATGAGAGATGGTACAAATGGTACCAGAGAAGAAATGGAGAAACAGAGGTCATTCAATTTTGTCATGCAGGGTCACCACCAAGTCATGGGCATCATCCAAAAGCTTCCAGATATCCAGTTGCCCTGTCATGCTGTTGCACTCTCTTATGATTTCATCCATGCTGCTATACCTCTCAATGATCAACTTCCTCTTCTGCAGCACCGACGCTGCGATGGCGTAGAGCAACAGATCATCGGTGGGAGGCGCACGTAGCCTTATCCTCCCCCATACTGATTTCCCAATCCCTGCTCGAATTGCTGCCTGGTCTGCCCACATCACCTCCCATAAGCACAGAGTCTGCTCAAAGGTTAGCTCTCTTCGGAACATAACCACAACCATTCTGTACACAAAGAAGCAGTCCTCAGCTTGAAGCTTCTCCAGATGCCTATAGAGATGAGAATCCTTGGATTTGATGATCTTGGAGACGATGTTCAGTTGTCTCTTGATGCCCACCTCATCAAGCCTGAAATTATGTCTAGCTTTCCTCATAAACCCTACAAAGCACCAAAACGCCATATGATCCTCCTCCACGATGGCAAGTATGGGAGATAGAAGGTCGCTCATTCCTTGGCAGTAGCCTATTTCAGGATCGTAGAGTGCATATGCCTCTAGTACAGCAACCAGTCGTGCCGCATGGTACACTCGGCATGGCTCCAAGTGGTCATAGTCTTTCAGACCAACAGCAATAGCAGACTTGAAAGCCTTGTCTTTGGAGACTGCAGCTTGAGCTGGAGAATACATTATCCAGTCAGCATTAGCTCGGATGGCATCTAATCGCATGATACGCTGCCATGTTGCAAAATCCTCAGCTTTTCGATCAGATTTAATGTCTTCGCCCATGACTGAATCAATCTTGGTATGCTTAGGATAAGTTCCAATGCATCCTTCTGCCCTGGAGGACATCAGAATGCTTCCAGGTTCTTCATCAGTGGAGTACTCGCTCTCAGAAGATTCTGTATCCTCAGCAGATGCATCAGCATGGGTTATTCCACTTTTGTCATCTTCATCCGGTATAACTAACCCGGAGGCAGGTGTTTCCTCACTCACTCTCTGCTCCAAAGTGTCATTACGCGGGCTACCTCGTTCAGTGGAAAGGGATTCTCTGGCACTAAAAACCTCTTCGGAGCAAACAGAATCACGTCCCTGTATAAAGCTGGGACTGTCAGCATAACTTGTTTTGATTATTTCATTAAACTCATCACCATCATTGCTGCGATTTACCATTTGCCGGCATCTTCTTCTTAGTTTCTCGTATTCTTTCCTGTTATGAAACCAGAAAAGAAACAAAATGAGCCACCTCCAAGGCTGGCAGGTATTAATCAATTTATATCTGTATCCAAGTCGAACAATGATGAAAGGTAAACTGACAGTTCAAGAAATGGAATTTGGGACCATCTTGTTATGCATAAATTAAAACAAGGGAAGAGAATTAAGAACTGAATTCGCTTAGCAAAAAGGCCAAGTACCTCTTTTGTGCTTGAATGGCCTTTATATCAACCTTTGAGCTTTTTAGGTCATATCTGCACAACAAAATAAAAAGTTCAAATTTAATAACATGCTTCAAGCAGCTCCACATAAAGATTATATCAGTTCAAGTGCTTAGATAGACATATTAATTAATAATTTGTCAAATGCCTCGAGTCCAAACAAAAATATCATGTTTAGCACCCAGAGACCAATATTATGACTTCCATTTGCTACACATAATTCCGCTTATTGCATCGAAGTGACAGAAATAAGCAGCTTCTTGCATACTAATGCATTAGCATTCAAAAAGATATAACATTTCTTAGCACAAGGACTATAGTACCTTTCTTAAGAGTGCTATGACCATTTTTACATGATCGACATAATGACACATCACACAAGAATGATAATGATACCAATAAGAATGAGCTATAAATAAGCTATTGAGAGTCGTAAAATAATTAGGAATTAACTATGCAAATATAAACCGTGTTGCAAGCCTCTGCTTGCTGGAAATGTAATGTGGTTTTGACAAGATGCACAACTAGTCACACATACCAAACAAAAGAAGATTATTTTTCTAGAAGTTTAATAATTATTTAAGAGATTAAGCTAAGAGAAACTATAGGGTTTACAAATGTCTACTAGCTGAAATAGATAGATTTAATTTTAAACAGATAAAATAAAAGAAACTAAATGCAGCAGAGGCATCAAGAATGGTGCAAATGCTACCAAGAGGTATACTCAATGTTTTGCTTGAAGAACGAAGAGAAAACATAGTATCAGATGACAGTTAAAATGATGTGTTTACCCAGTTTCGCATCAAGAACATATCTATCACTCAGATAGATCGGTGACTCGTTTTCACTTAAAAGGGGGAGATTACATATTAAATCCTCTGAATATTTTATCCATTAAACCAACTAACAACATAGAAACATTTTATCTTACAACTAAATCCTCTGAATATTTTATCCATTAAATCCTCTGAATATTTTATCCATTAAATCCTCTGAATATTTTATCCATTACAACTAACAACACTCAGAAGATCAATAAACCAACAATTTCACATAGAAACATTTTGAAAAGATGGATTAGACAATAATATAATCATAAAATTTGAAGATGAAAATTAGGAAGTACCAAAATAGATACAATTTGAACCTTATCTTATAACAATTTCAGAAGCATTGCATAGAAAAATTTCAAAAAAATAGTTTAGAATCTCACACTCCAAGAAGGAATGGCCAGACTTCAGCCCTGATGCTAGGATCAATTCCCTGAA
This sequence comes from Musa acuminata AAA Group, assembly GCF_036884655.1. NCBI lineage: Eukaryota > Viridiplantae > Streptophyta > Magnoliopsida > Zingiberales > Musaceae > Musa > Musa acuminata. The sequence goes on from NC_088330.1 coordinate 33,992,552, forward strand.
GCATGTGTAAAACAACTGCTTTAATCGACCGTTGTCAAAATGGGTCAAGACAACTAAGATAAAGTGATAAAAGAAAGATAAATTATACTAGGAGCTTACTCCACTGCGAACTTTCTTTAGAAATTTCACCCCTCCATCACGGAGCTTTCCATCCGATGTGAAAAAATTGTTCCACTGCTGCTTTGTAAGTGCATGTTTCCTTTTCCTTCGAGACCATGGTGACCTAAGGCTTCCTCTGAAAATTTGCAGTGACGTCACATATGAAAAACATTAAAGAATGAAGAAAGGCAAACAAATTAAAGACAGATGGCCATGTCACTACCACTCACTTACAACTGAAGTGGCTGGGTACTTTTCTAAGATAGCCAAGTATAGAATTGTGAAGTCAAAGCCATTAATTAAACATGTTATAATTTAATCTGCAATTTTCATGGCAGCAACTTCATAGTCAAGAGAGACTAGGACCTAAAAAGGTGAAGCTGAAGAATATTAGGCCATAACTTCTTTTCAATGGACGAAAAAGATAGATACTAAAGATAATTATCCATGATCAAGAATAGAATATTGTTAATCAAAACAGATCTGCCTGTTTACAGAAGTCTAAATTAGGAAAAGGCAGCACAACCAATGTAAATCGAAGGACAGACAGATAGCTAAGTGCCTTCTTCATTGTCCGGAATGCCACCATGTAAACGCAAGCCAACAAAAGAAAAACAACCAAGTAAGAAAGAACGGGAGGAAAACCAAAGAAAAGAAGAAAGAATTCTATACAAACACGTCTATGTCCCTTTGCGTGCTATGATGATCCCTATTCATTTTTTGAAGGATATCATGGCATGAAGTTTGTGACTCTCAAAAGCTAACATCATGGTCGGGCTGAATCAGCCTCTTGTATTGTTCTAAGACTTTCAAGCAGTATATCAATGAACGAAACAAACCCAAAACCTTTCAAATATTAGTTCAATCAGAGATCCTAGACCAGTCTTTGACCTAATCTGGCAGTAGGCTAGCATGTATGGGCAATATGACATGATGAATCAAATTCCTCAGCAAGCTGCAATACTATCTATATAAGTCCCTGAAACAAACTCAAAGCTGGAGTCAATAGTCATTTTCGGTTGGGATACCAAAGATTGCATCGATCATAGGCCACTTTCAGTTGATTCAACAGGAAGTATAAGGTTCTTTAAGTCTAAATACTTTAGTCGAAATCAGACTAGTCCCTGGAATGACAATAAGCTGGCAGGCTGACATTTCCATACATCTTTCAACCTTTTTGTCTTTGCCTATGAGTCCTCTGACTCATACATTTCCTATCTTGTCCATGCCAATTTTATCTTATGACCCATCCGTTCATGTATTTAGTAAATTTCACACTAAAATAAAAGTCCACTTGTACAATGTTCTTCATTCATACATTCTGTGTAGAGTGTAGATGAGCAGATGACTAATTATGGTCGGCAGCTATATCCTCTAACCCCTGTTTCATTGACTTCGCAGTAAGGTGGGGCAAAAGATCACATTCTTCACCGCTCTAAGCTAAATGGGTAATGTTGACACTTGATATAACACAGGATAAGGCTTTTTTATTAGGTTCACAATTTTTTTTTACTTGTCCAAACCTACAGAATTTACAATTTTGGTTGCTTCATAACTTCACATTTATATTCCTATAAACAAAATCATACTGTTATAATACTATTATTTTCTACACACATGGTGCTTAAAGCTTCCTTATTATTGAAATTTTCTAAAACATACGTGAGATTTGACAATTTAACCAAAACTGAAACCAAAATTGCAGACCACAATGCTAAAATGCAACTCCAAAAGAGACCATCCCCACTGAACATAAAATACAAGAATAATCACTTGTTCAAATAAGGTGTTGGCAGCTGAGCAAGATTAACACAGCAAAATTGGAAAAACTTCAATAGTTACTGAAGGTACTGAAATGCATCCTAATGTCTCTATAATAGATGCAGGTGAGTCTTTAGTATTTACTGTCAAAATGATTGATTTGTATCCTACAAAGTACAAACAACCTAGAAAAGAAAAGAATGACATCATAACAATTTGATAGCATATCATTTAGGCTAATACAGTATTAAACAGAACTAATGATATGATTCATGCTTAGCAGATCTAACGATACAAGAAAACGAAGCTGCCCTTTTTCCAAATTTCTTCAACTGCTAATAAAGTTTGTAGAGCGTTAGTGTTCCAACCGATGAGGCCAAAATTACTCTTCTATACTCTTATTAGAAAGATAAGAGGGCATCAATCAGTGATCACACTACACTGTGGAGATTTATCAATGATCACTGCCCACCAAAAAGAGGGGAAAAGAGACAAAGATGGTAGCTTTGATATAAGCGGAATGGATAATTTGAGACTACGGGCAACAACGTAGTGAAACTCTTCGAGCAATTTCATAAGGGAGAACACAATAGAAAGGAACCGAGTCACCGGCAGGCATTTTAGCTGTTATTCCCTTGTTTTTTTCAGTTGATTAATTGGGAACAAAGCCGGGATGTTATAGGGAAACTGATCTTCTAGTGAAAAACAAGAAGGTAATCAAAGGCATGGAACAAGAAACCCGCATGAGAAGAGGGGAAAGGAAAGGGAACTCACCGATCAGGAACAGGTGAGGAGGCAACAATGAGGAGCGATCTCAAATGGATCCATGACGACTTAGGCGACGACGAAGATTGTGAAGACGAAGAAGTATGGGATCGTCGAAGGGCGCTCATTCTCTCTCTCTCTCTCTCTCTCTCTCTCTCTCTCTCTCTCTCTCTCTCTCTCTCTCTCTCTCTCTCTTCTAAAGACTCGATTTTTAACCTCCTACTTCCTGAGAGGTGGGGGAAAGAACAGGAAATGAAGCGCCTTTGGCTGTTTACCTACGAGAGGATATGACAAGGGTAGCGGCCAGGGCGAGTCCGGCCATGGCCGTCACGCCGACGACCACTACTCCCTCATGCCACCGCTCGCCTCCACCGGGGCCGCCCCAGATCCACGCCCCGCCGTCACCCGCCGCACTCCCAACCAAGTTCCCGATCCCACGCTCCACCCAGCTCCAAGCCCACATCGATCGCCCGCCGCCACCGCCCCGCAGCCTCTTCCAACCACCAGTCCCAACCGCACTGCTCTCTTGTGTGTGTATCTGTATCACCCTTTATGGAGACCGGGCGAAATCAAACAGAGATCAGGGGCAATTGCGGCAGAACAGAGCCAGAGAGGAAGCAAAAAGAAGAGCTTGGTGTGATGGTATGGGGAGCAGAGAAGGGGGGAGGCTTTAACTTTTGTATGTTCAAAGAGAGGGGCAAGGGGAACATGTGTTGATGGCCCTGTGAAAGCCAATCTACAAAAGAGAAAGAGAGTGGGACAGAAGGAACTCTCTCTCTCTCTCTCTCTCTCTCTCTCTCTCTACATCAATGAATGCACTCCTTGTCTCTTTGTGCTTGTGGTTTTGCTTTGTTCCTTCCACCAACCCTATTGGAATCAAGGGAGAGAGAGAGAGAAAGAAGTGGGCTGGGCTACTTGATGTTGAGATTTTGGCCCAACCCAAATGACTTGAAGTACAAAGGAATTGAAGAGTATGTCAAATAATTTGTTGTTGGGCTCATCTCAACTTGAAAGAGTCTTTGGGTTCCTCCAATTAATTTCATAAGACATGATTGATGATGATACTGTCATATCAACTTGACAAAGATAGGGATATATGTCAAAATAAGTCTGCTTGACTGAGTCTTAGTGAATTAGCAATGGATCTTTAGGTCAATATTATTGACTTAGTTACACAAAGACTTGTGCTTCCTACAACATTAATATCTGGTGGTTAGCATCATATTGTCTGAGTCTTTCCACAAATATTTTATATGCAATTCAATATGATGGAATGCAATTATTTTTATTTTTTTGAATATTTTTTTTAATCCATCTCAAATAATTGAGACTTACGTAAACGAATGATGTATGTCAAAGACAATTCAACAATGGTGACATGAGACTTAAAATATCATAATTTCTTCTAATTTATATCCGAAAATATAAAGTGATATTTATTTTTCTGTATTATTTGTAATCTAATAGAAAAAAATACTATCAGCATATAAACATCATATGCTACTTTCTTTAATTAGTGGAAAAATATTTCTCTAATGATAGATACAAACTCAGAGCAAATCAATCATTATGCTCAATACTTTTTTGTCCGATTCCTTTTCTTTTTATGATCATTAATTTTTCTACTTCCTAATTCTGAAATGTAGTAATTAATCTCACCTAATTAAAATTTAAAAAAAAAATTGAAGTCTGAAATATTATGAGCGAAATCTTTGAAAAATATTTTTTTTTATTTTTTTCATGAAGTGCCTCTCATTTCTTGAATTCCTTAAGAGTGTTCTATTTTTCTTTTGTCTTAAATCTAGAATAATTTTTTCTTCTCTTTCTTATGAATAGGTGCATGAATCGATCTAATTATAATATTTTTACACTCAGTGTATATTTATTTTTTTGATATTATTAAAAATACTATAACATAGTAATTATAGTGTTTTCCTTTTTTTAAATACTATAACAAAATGTGAAAATATTACGGATTGATTCAAACTATGACCCGATCTATAGGAAAAGAAAAAGAAAGAAAAAAGAGAGGACAAAATGATAGGCGTTGAGAGTCTTTCAGATATTAGTTTAAGAAAAAGTGTTAGAAAATTTTACTAAAATGAGTCAATTTTTTTAAAAAAAATATTTTTTTTTCAAGAATTAACCATTAAAAAGAATCATATTTTAGAGAGGCCTTTCTGATATAAGACCTTCTTGTCTTTGTATGAATTTTATAAATTTTGTTTCGGATCAAAGTATGTAAAGTTAATAAAGAAATTAAACTTGCAATTATCACCAAAGAAAGTGCAATGACATTTTAACATATATTTGCAACTTCATTTTTTGCTCTAAAGTGTCTCCTAAAATTCATATACTCTATAAGATTAATTTTCAGAGGACGAATAGTAAGCAACAAGGTCGGATGACATCGATAGGAAGAGAAAGAGTGTTGCCATCAATCGAGAGTACCGATAGAGAACATAGGACACTGACGACGTTAGCAAGAAGAGTGAGGTTGTAAAGAAGAAAAAAAAAAAGATAATATTATAATATAAATAATAAAATAAAATTTTATTATTTATTAAAAGAGTTATCGAAAACAAGTGATTATCAATAGTAATCATTCATCGTAACTTATCATATTAGAATCATATAATCTCTCCACTCAAACACCAAAAGTATCCTAAGATTTTTTGTTTTTTACTTTTTTTCAAAGGGTAGATAGTGAAGACTATCCTAAGATTTTACTATAAGATTAAGCTCGATAAAAGAGACTTGCTTATAAGGTTTAGTTAATCATTGATGGTCTCATTTGCAAGAGGTTCTTAAAGACTTACAATTCTATGTAGGTAGTTTCTTCAAGGTTTTCCTCATAGCAGATAGCTAGCTCTCTTTGAGCTTAAGACATATAGATAGAGGAGACTTGAAAGCATGGAGTTCCACTTTAACTAGCAATCAAACATCAACTCTTGCTGCAGCAAATTCAATGTGCATAGGCAGACAAAAAGTGCGAGAAGAGAATACTAGAACATGAATTAGCTAACATAGCAAGTACAAGAAATCTCAGGAGCACATGATAGTGTTAAAGCAAGTCACTGTGAAGTCAAAACAGGCAGAACCTTCATTCTTTTCCACATCCTTCAGTATCTGTAGAGAAGAAGAAGATGAGGAAGATGAGGAAGATGAAGAAGAAGAAGAAGGAAAAAGCAAGCCAAGCATCACAGTGCCACTTGTTTTCCTTTTCTTGTGTGTGTGCACGATCCCACATTCCTATTCCCATCCAAGTGTGAAGAGTTGCAATCAGCCATGGAAAGTTGTGGACGTGAGACTCCCATAATAAAGCATATCAAAATCCAAGATAAAGCTCATATTCCCCAACGCACAAAAGGCATCACTCCCCATCCCAAGAACATGCCTGATGGTAAGAGAAGGAGCGAGCAAGAGTCGAGAGCTTCCTGCCAGAGAGAGAGAGAGGTTGCCATCACCATATTCCCATGGTGTGTACACCAATAGGACAAGGTTGCCGGTGAACGACACCACTAAGCTTGTATCTCTCTAACCCTAACATGTTTGACCGCAGGACCTACTCATGTACTGTGATTAAACAGCTATCTGCAAGTACTGTCGGCATTAGCTTTATGGCTCATTTTCCTATGGTGTCTTTTGCTCGATGTTCTTCTTCTGTCTTGGGGATGGAGAAGAGGTGAAATGTTGTGCTGTGGGAATAAAACAGCCTCAATATTCATCATGACATATATACAATTTAATATGATAACAAAGCAATCCAAGCAAATTTTAGAACCAATAGATGTTTTCCTTAGTTCATGTCATGTTCTTTTCATCAAGTGGAAATTAGCATGAACAAAGAAAAACAAAAAAAGGAAAGAAAGAAAGAAAGAAAACAAGAGTTTGATTAACCATCAAAGAAATCTGAAATTTATGCAAAAAGATCTTCATTTCCATAAAATGAACAGAGAAAATGGAAAAAGGTGCAATAATATTTCAGAAGGTGATCATGAAGAAATGATGACAGACTTTTCAACCCATACTGCCCGGAGGGAATAAAGAAGTGAAAGGAAACAAAAAGAAAGCAAGAGAATGAAAGCTGGTCAAACTTAATATCATTACACCAATCTGCTGCTCCACATGTACCCTGAGAACCTAATCACAAGACAACCGAACGAGCAAGCTATCAAGAGAGAGAGAACAAAGATCATATCACCACTCAAACAAGCAAAAGGAGAAGCGAAGTCGTAAGCCATCCAACCTGCAGATCTGCGATTCAAACATATGCAGTGAGTTGGTGGAGACGGAAGCTGTGATTGGGGGGAATGAAGCCTGGTCCGAGGTCTCTTCCACAGAGAGGTGAGTCGAAAGTGTCCTCGAGCCAGACAACATTCCCCTCAAAGAAAAACTTCCTGATTTGTCATCTCTCTCAACCCTATAGATTTGGAAGAAGCAAACAGGAGTCTGGATCGCAATTATACGTGAAATTATAAGTGTAAGAGAGAGAGAGAGAGAGGAGAGAGAGAGAGAGGAAAAGAACAAGAGAAACAACAAGAGTAAAGAAGAGAGGTGAAGAAGGTGAGACAAAAGAAATGGAGTAGCAGTGGCCCAAACCCTACGACTGACGTTTGGGATAAGACCATCACGACCTCATGAAAGCCCATCTTCTCTCTCCTTTTATAGATGGAAGTCGTCTCTCGGTCTACAAGACAGTACAGGCCGCTTCCCAGCCACCCTTTAGCTGCATCTGGACGGTCCAGGGATCATCAACAACTGAGAATTAACGTATATATACAGACACACACACGACATGGATAGGTTGGAGTGAGGAGAGAGAGAGAGAGAGAGCGGCAGAGGTTGCTTTGATCAATGTGGCCGTCATCATGGAATTTACTGTTTTGGAAAAATGTATTCCTCTAAAAGAGTAATCAGATGTTATAAATCAATATGAATGCCTCACAGCATATGCTTTCGTCGATGATAGAGATGACAAGTGCTCCAAAATAAACACTTTTTATTCCTCCGCAGGGAGTATACTGCTGCAGGCAACAGATACTTCAGCGTATTCATCCACCTAAAGAAGGGGTTCTCTTTAAATCATACGGATAAAATTGATTGAAAGCCCATTTTTCGTTCACAAAGTCAAAGAACAAATATATCCATCGCCGACATGCAGCCATCTATCTTTTGACTATTCCCCGATTATTTTTATGTCAATTCTGGCAGATATTCTCAGCATCGACTCAGTTTGCGACAGAGTCAAAAAGGTTCTACTGTGTTCTTCATACAGAATAAGAATGGAGCGGATTTCTACATCAAATAGTAAATGATGGTCTAAGAATGCATTGCAATATCTGCAGGTGTTAACATGTATGCCAATAGTATCCACTGACCTTTCCAGGTGGCCTACTTGTCCAAAGCCAACATGTAACTTCGCCACCATCGTTAAATCACAGTGCCGCTCTCATCTGACAGTGATACAGAAGCTTCAGCATTGTGGAAGATGAAGCAAGTACAGCAAACAAAGTAGGATTCATTTGCCATACATGAGAGAGAGAGAGAGAGATTCTCTTATCCATAGATTGGCTTGGACTAGCTGTATGTAAAAGCATATATGCTGTGAAATAGGGCCTGTCCATTGGTGGTCTGAGAACCATCAGTCAATTTAAGATTGGAGTGCCATGTTTGATGACTCCATAGCTCATTGATAGGTGCATGTGTTGGAGAGCAGTAGCACCATCTAAATGTTTAAATGCTCATAACATATGGACATGTAAGATTGTATTCATGGTTCAAGGTTTTATTAAAAGAAATTAATAAGAGGTTTCAGAGTGCAGATGATGTACATAATCTGTCTGTCTACATTTGGTTGTTTCCAATGTATATAAATATATAACCAGAATGTCATAGAACATGGTGTTGAATTAGCATACAAATACATAGCTGTTCATGCAAGTAGCATCCAGAGAAGTGCTAAAATATACAAGTACATACAAAAAAATGAACTCGGGTTTCATCTAATAGACTATTAGGGGCAGAGAGAAAAAACCTGTAACAGAAGGGATGGACAGCAGGTGGTGAAGAGAAGCAAAAGGTGATTACCGATTAAGTGATGGGGAAAAGAAAAAAATTGATTGCTCGCCGTGCTTCAAAGGCACTTAAATATACAGAGACCTACAAACAAGCGGCAGATCCAAGTTATAGTAGAGTTGACTGCTCCGAGTAGTTAGTTACCACATCTCTTATGAGTCGTCGAAGCAAAAAAGCCAAGAACTTGTATAAACACAGCAACTACTATGCACGATCCTTGGCAGGGCGGCCAATCAGTCTAAACTGATCCGGTAGCAAGGAACAAAAGGCTTGTCCATCAACATGAATAAGTTCCCCGTCGATACCACACCCACCGTTCGTGTTTGCAGCAGGCCTAAGCTTTACGGACCTCACCTGCAATGTCAAGAATAAGGTCTCATGTCTGTTGAAATTTGATAGCACAAAGAGATGAGTTCATGATGGTGGTCCAGTCACCATAAAATAAAGAACTATGGAAACAGATACTATTATGAGCAGAAGGATACTACATTTTCCGAACAAAAATTTAAAATCAGAACATCCATATCATAAGCAAATTAAGTTGTTTGTAATATAAGATATAAAAAGGACATAAGAGCAGCATTGAATAAAGCAAAAAATAATTATTAAGTTTCAATTGTTAAAACTACTTTCCGCGTGCAAAGCAACTCCATTTCTAATTGTTTTACATGCTTTACCATATCTGGAAAAAACAAATTAAATCAGCATTCGACAAATACATCTCAAGAAACTCATGAAGAACATCAAAATCTACTTTTGGCAAGCACGAGAAACTAACAGGAAGATCAGAAGAGGCTGGGTTACCCCACAAGACAATTTTCTACAAGAAACAAACATAAGTTTAAAAACTGTACTAAAGTACTAAACATAAAGAAAGATTCTACGCTTGAGAGGCAATAAAGAGTAGTATTGCTATACCTTAACGTAGTCAACATATGGCAGAGAAAGATGCCGACCAAACTGCAAGTACATAAAGAATCTCAACAACCTCATTCTTCCACTCCCATTGATCAATAGCAAATCCAAACTGTTATCATCATGCTCTGCTTTTGGTGCAACGACCTGGGAACTTAGACTCTGAACAGTTTTGCATGAATGATTGCATACCAAAACAGCAAGAAATTGGCCTTTTTTAACAACCCACTTTTCATCTAAGCTTGGAACAAGTTCCTTCTTCAACCCTAACTCTATGTCATCAGGTGGCCCTGACAACTCAATGGGATTCTCAGTTTCCCAGTTAGGCTCAGTATCCCACTTTGGCTCAGCATCCCAGATAGGTCCTGGATCAGATATTGTTGATGATATGTCTTCTTTGTCATACAAAGTGGTGGGTGCCCAAGAACACCTGGCGTCAGTTGTAGCAGTCATTCCAGTCCAACTTCTATCAGTTCTAGATTTTGATCTGGTCCTTGGCCAGTTTGAATTGACAGACAAGTGAGGTTGGGGGTGAAGCACTTCATCTGGCTCAGCCACTAAATTACTTCTCCCTAAAGATAACCGTTTTACTTTTGGATTAAGTCCACGGACATACTCTGATGGCTCACTGCTTGCGATTGTGCTACCAGTAGCATCCACATCCCCTCCAGACATTCTACTTGGACTCATAATGGAGTCAATACTAGACAAACTAGAAGCTCTGGTAAGACCTTCTTTTCTTGACCTCCGCATTATGTCTGTATAAAAGTCTGACATGTCAATTTTTTGTTGATCTTCTGAGCTTTTTCCTTCTGCATTTATCACCTGAGCCTTCGGGAGATACTCCAAGTCAAAGTTGTACTTTGGCAAGCAAAGAAACTTAAGAAACCCAGCCACAAAATAGCGCAAAGGACCAAAGCGTTTCTGATACTTCTCAGAGAGCTCCAGAACTGCATGGTTTATAGCAAAATAAATCAAGATACAACAATCACTAATTAGAATTGCATATTGACTACGATTTATTAACAAAAAAATCTGCATGTTCATGCATAAATAATTGCAATTTAATTTACATAGAGGCAGGATATCTTGGACAACTCTGTTTGTGGTTTCTTGACATGCTAGATGGTAGGACATTGTACTTCTACAAGAACTAGCATCACTTAGTGACATACACAAAATTTTGAACAGAAAATATGTAGTATTCAAACTATTGACACTAGCTCACCTTTTTCTGGAAAAGGAAAAAGAAGAAGTATACATCAATCGAGAGCTGTGTTTAAAATAAACTTCATTGACATTGCCTATCTGGCAAGAAAAAGAAGCAGAACAGAAAAAAGTAACATTTACTACTCATAAAGCTAACAATTTTCCAGCCATGAAAACTAGGCCAGAAGGGACTTATCCATAGCATGGAAAACAAAGGCAATACAAGATTTTTGCCTTTTTGTTTTATTTTCAAATTAGTACTCTACTGTTGCCGAAGAAACATTATTCTGCCCATCACCATTGCTTATCGACCCAGGGATGTCAGTTCCAATGACTTCAAAGTGCAAGAAGTCTCCCCTTTATCAGAGTCGTATACATTATAACTATTCCATCATGGTTCACATAAAAAGGGCATTAGCATGTGGCCTGGTATTTTGTTCTCATGGTTTCCTAAGCTAATATAAAGTACTATAGACTTTAACAGTAACCCAAAGTGTTGGATCGAAAACATATACACAACAATTCTGTATACAAAGATTATGCTGATTATCTTAGGCAAATGCTCCAAATACTGCACAAAACTACGAATAGGATAGTTTAATGAAATTAGTTAACTCAGTGACAAAACAGCAAGGGGATTGAACTACTAGACAACAGTTGAACCTCAAACCACCCATGCGAGGACCCCAACTTGGCTGATCCTAAACAATGTTTTTTTGGTCTGATTTTCTCTTCATGTTATCTTCGGACATATATATATATATATATATATATATATATATATATATATATATATATATATATATATATATATATATATATATATATATATATATATATATATAAACACACACACACACACGTTTTTTAGTTGCTATTTAGGTCGAGTTTGGTCATAATTTAAGTTGTGTTCTTATCTTTGAGCCTTATTTTAGTTATAGACAGGTAGGTTGGGGAGTGCTTAAGCTATTAAGATTTATGCTTTGCAAATTCTAGATGTGTCTTTAGAGAGGATATTGTGGAAACCTGAGACCTCGAGAAAAAGAAACTCTTTCCCTGAAACTTATTTAAGTTTGCCAAATATGACGTATAAGTCTGAGAGATTATTGTTTAGTATTGTTTATTTCTTTACTGTGATAGAAAAAAAGTCTTTTAGTAGTGTGTTGTGACTTCTCTCTCTCTCTTTCCTACTAGATGTTGTTTTGCACGAAAAATACCACCTCTGGTAGTCTTATCGCAGAATATGTAAGTCACTGCATTATGATCTTTCGGATCCTTCAAATAATTATACTTCCATGCAGGATCTTTTTTTGATACCATTGGAGACTCTATTGAGTTGCTCTCTACACTTGTCATTTATGTTGAAACCTAGCAATAATTTCAAATAAATAAAAATTAACAACATTAAAATCAAAATAATATATTATTAATCTATTAACAGTATTGAAAATTAATCATTTCAAAATTCAAATAAACTTAATATTAAGAGTATACTGTATACTGAGCCTGACGGAGAAACGAGGAAGCAGCGGCGAGCGGCGGCAGCGGCAGCGGGAAAGGGAAAGGGAGCGGGAGGCGCGAGCAGCGGGAGGGTTCGCGGGAGGCGCGAGCAACGGGAGGGATCGCGGGAGTCGCAAGCAACGGGAAGGCTCGAGGGAGGGCTCACGGGAGGCGCGAGCAGCGGCAGTGGGAGCAGGAGCGACGAGCAGCGAAATCGGGATCGGGATCGGGAGCGGCAGCGACAGCGGGTTAGGGTTGGGTAAGGGTTATATCGATTTAGTTGGTTCGATTGAACCAACTAACAACCGAACCAGGACCGAACCAGACCTAAAATCCTGGTTCGGTCATTTGGTTTACCCAGGCGCTCGCCCGAAGCGCCCAGCACCTGGGCTCGGGCGAGCACCCAAGCGGCGCCTGTTTGAAGCACGCCGCCTGGGACATTAGCGAGGCGCTCGGGCCTCGCCTCGCCTCGCCCGAGCGCCTAGGCGAGCGCCCGAGCGCCTTTTTCAATCAATGGTAGATCTAAACAAATATTCTTGGTTTTTGGCATGAGAACAAGTAGATACCATTCACGCATGGTGTAGCTCTATGTTATGACAGTTGACATATGCCCTTATGTTTATCAGCATGTGCTTTTACCGACCAATATAAATCCAAATCTGACCTTAACCATATGTAGGCACAATTGACATGAACAAACATCGCACAGGTTGAAACCTTTCTAGCCCAGTACATCCCAGATATGTACTGACACATGCTAATTGACACAACCATTGGGTCTAATCTGACACAACCTAAAGAATAAGTATAACAGATTAACTGTGCTCATAACCATCTTGCCCAGTTTATATATGAATTTTCCCTAACCTATATTGAACCCATAACGAAGGAGTCGCAACATCCAAAAATTAGATAGAATAACAAACCCAGTGCTCAACGCTCCTGCCGAATGGGGTTTGGGAAGGTGAATGTATCTAGCCTTACTCCTGTAATTACAGAAACTATTCCTGTGACTTGAACCTCGATTACCTATGTTGCAGACAAGCAACCTTATTATGACTTGAAAACTCACCCCTAGATGATCACCATATTCAAATTATCTTATCTAGAAAGATTTAAAGTAGTCATTATTTAAACACGAAATATTCCCATTTAAAATGATGTCTTCATACTTTTTTCCTCCTAATTAAACATAAGAATGTAATAAACATAGATAACTGATTTTTTCTGCATATTATAATGGCATGACTGAAGAAGCAATGTGTGTATCTTCAACAAGGTACTAGGAATAGCCACTCAATAAAAGAAAGATAAAGATTTGGTAAATCTAACTCACAAAATACAAAATTAACTAGTTCCAATCTGGGGAACACAGATTGGCTTGCCAGAATCACTCATCAACAATATGGTACCATAGTGAAAGAGTAGAGGTTTTAAGAATGTGATTACCAACTTTGTCATATCAAAGTTCGCATAACATATAGCAATTTGTTTATTGTGCAAAAAATATAGGTATAGGTAGCATAATAGATAAGGGGTAATGCAGCAAAATTGACGATAACTACTATATTGCCAACAAATATCCAGCATGATAAATTAATGAAATTACCATCACTGAGAAAACCAAAATATGAAACTGTTGTCCCATAATGAGTTATCCCATTCTGGATCCATTTAACAGTAAGAACATCAGTAGCAGTGAGTCCCCCCTGTATTACAGAAAAAATAAACCATCAAATATGAGAAATAACGGCATAAATTTATAGGAGACATAAACAAATGTTCAACAATGGTATACTAAACTCTGAACTGAACAATCCAACACCATCAAATCATGATCTTGATCAACATGCCAGATCCATTCAGAGACCGTTTCCACAGCATCATTTTGCAAAGCGATATCACTAGTCGAACTCTTGGCCTTTCACTAATTGCTCATCTAATTCCAACCATAAACCTGGATCCTTCAATTAATTTTGTTTCACATAGTCATGCTCTCAACCTTATTTTATTTCAATATAAAGCTGAAACTTACAAAAATTATAGTCATCTTCAACTTCTTCCTCTCTAATTTAAACCATTTACTCAGCATTCACACCTTACCCATGCACATTTACATGAAAATTGTTTGTTGCTTTAAGCATAGCTATGATGGAAACCTGGGATCTGAGAGGTTACCAGTGGTCACAATCAGTTTAAGGAATTAATGGAAGCAAAACTCTTATAACTAAGAACACACTGGTGGCTCTGATCAATACTAGGGAATTGATTTAAACAAAGATCCAAGACCAATAGTATGCCTGTGGGTCTGACTGTCAGTCAGAATTAAGCCTGCTTGTGGTTGCAGTCAGTGCCAAAATAATAATGGGAATAAATCCTAAAACGAAGAGCATGCCTACGGCTGCAAGCAGTCTCAGAGAATTAAAGGAAATTAAGATCTTAAAAGATAAATTTGGTAGTCCTCTGTTTTTCTGTCACCACAGGGACCCCGTCTCTGTATCTCCACAATACTACCATGCAATGCTTACTGTTACAGAACATTCTATATCTTCTAGAATTGTTTGTCTTCAGCTAACAGTGGTGTGGCACACCATCTTAGCAGTAGCACGGGATAGTGGCACTGCAACAGTCGCTACAGCAGATCAATAAAGGTATATTTATCCTCTCTTTTTTTCTCCTCCCAATAATCTTCTGCTAATTGGCCAGAATCAGTCCCAACAGGCAGGTCTATTTTTCGTTTACTCTTGCCCAGTTACAGATTCCAACCAAGTCTAGCGCATCTACCACACCCAGTGTTCTTGCCGTGTCTTGTCAACACAGGCACCATACAAGTTTCTTAATATCCTAATCATATAGTCAAATAAAGAAGTGCCAAGATATGGGATCCTACGTGCTACTCTGTTGAACAAAGATACAAAAATGTAACTTGTGTAAAGCACTCAAGATGAACTGGGCTTGAAAGAGTCAATATCGTGGAGATGTCTGAATGTATAGTGCAAAAGCTAGGATCCATTCATCCCCTTTTATCATTTTTGCAGGTGTACCTGACAGAACAACTTATAGATGCCCTTGTTAAGCAAGCAGCAAAACACAAGTTTGCTTTTAGTTCACCAACAAAAAGGAATATCATTAATCCAAGAGAAAGTTGGAAAACATGACTTGTCCTTATGCAAGACATAACAAAGAATTCTCTCAAACATATATGCAATTCAGATATGCATTATGGAATGTTCCTAATATATTAACATGTCAGACCCAGTTAAGGCATCACCTTTAATGGCAATGGTTGCCTAGGCCAAAGCACATAACTATATCTCTTTCTATGTCTTTACACACACACACACACACAGATAATCAGGATCATACTAGGTCATATCTTGTTTTAGGCATCATTATATCAACAGAACAACATCAGAAAATTTTTTCTAGTCTGACACATGATTATAATTGGTTCAAAAACTTGAGAATTGCATATTAGTAAAAAGAGGAGAACGAAAAGGCAACACAAAGCTTTTATGTGTTGTATTTCTGTACTAACAATACAGTAGTACCTTTACAATGGCCATTGCAGCAGAAATAGGATCTCTAATTCCCAAAACAGTCCAAATGAGTGAATTATCAGAACCAGCAGGAATGACACCAATCGGAATAGAAATCGATTCCTTTTGGTTCTCTCTACTTAGAAGACCATTAAGCACCTGCATCATCATTTAAACTACATATTTTAATAAGTTTTTTAAATAAACATCACAACTATATTTCTACATATGCACTGTAGATAAATTAATCATAGAGGGGTAGATGATAATTTCAAAGAAATGTTAAGCAAATGACTTCTGATGTGACTTAAAAAAGCATGAGTGAACTGCTAAAGGATTTTTCAGGTTTAAAAATGTTTAGATATCTGATACTTAGAAATTAGAATTATCAATGCTGACAGCAATAACAAACACTAAAACTTGAAGCAAAACAAAATACTGAATGCATGAAGAACTTCTATGCGTATCTATTCCTAGATAGCCTCCCATCTTGGCATACTTGAAAGGCATATACATTGTTGGGGCAAGAACAAAGAAACAACAAGACCATCTATGTTAAGATGCTGAAACACATATGATCAACATTTTACGCAGATCATGGAGAAGTCTAGTAGAAAACCATCTATTACATGAATCACGAGTAGAGCTACATGTCTGAGTACACAACCAAGATGAAGGAAAAATGTAATGCCAATACCAGAATAATAAGAATCAGAAAGGAAAAAGGAATTACTCTTTTCGTTATCATTTGACTGTATCCTAAGAGTACTCCACATGCATGGAAAATTAGAAAGATGGGAGATTTATTATTTACTAGAAGGACAATAAATATAAGCCAGCAAACATGTAAGAGAACATAATATGCCCTGCAATCAGATGAACAAAAAGGAGGAAATCATAACCTAGTGAAGGATGAAATCTATAAAAACATAAAGACATGAGAGAGAGGGGTGAGGGGGTGAGGAGAGGGAGATGGAGACAATTAAGTCAACGAAAAAATAACAAAAAGAAAAGGTTTTTAACTATGATCAAAGAATTAAAATCTTAACTAGATTATGAAAATTGACTATGTCAATTATGTTAACATAACTGACCATCTTCCACATTTTATCCTTCGACTAGGTCTGCAAACTCCAAGATGTGAAGGCTTCTTGGAAGAATAGGAAAATTTTTTGTGACCAGATTCAACTTGAAGTCTCACTAGTAAAAATGAATGATAATTCTTTGCAAAGGCAACCAACGCAACTGAGGACCTTCCATGAACTTAAAAATCAGTCGTAGTGTAAGATCAACCTCCATGGTCATATATTCAATATCATCAAACCAAGGAAGCGCTGTAGTGTAAGATCAACTTCCATGGTCATATTCAATATCATCAAACCAAGGAAGCGCCGTCAAGATTTTGCTTTAACTAGTGAAAAATTCAGAGAAAAGGAAATTGCAATCCAATCAGCAATATGAATGTTTAGACTGGTGGACTACATTAAGGTTGAAGCAGAGAGCAACAAACTATACAGGAAAACAAGAGTCCAAGGTACCACATCAATGGCGAACTCAGAATGGAGCCACTTACCAAAGGAGTAGACCAGACTGCGAAATGTTTTTGTATATATATACATATATGTATGCATATGTATTATACATATATATACATATATGTATGCATATGTATGTATATATATATATACATATGTATATATACATATACACAAGGTTCGCTATACCGTACCGTACCGACGTTTCGACCCGGGCTCTGTATGGTACAGTACCGGTGTACCGAACAATTTTTTATTTTTTTTCATACTGTAGCAGTGCTACAGTATAATACTGTAGCACCATATATATATATATATATATATATATATATATATATATATATATGTAAGTCTTGAAGCCATATGGTTAGATATCATTCTCTTTATATGAAATAAATTTAGCCAAGTGAATAATTAAATGTTTTTGTACATAGCCAAGTTGATATCATTCACACTTCACATATGGAGGTATTTTATGCATAACTATATTAATAGGTTATCATAAATATGCTTATGATCACTATAATCAAATAATAATCTAAAATTATATTTTTAACAAAGTATTATTATTTGTCGATTAGTTTGTTAGTACTTCAACTAGCAATTGACCTCTTTCGGAAAGAGGAGAGCACTTGCTTGCATTTCTCCCAGGAAAATTATGGCACAAGTTGCTCTTAAACCTTGCAGATTCATTGAATAAGCTTTCTCTTTAACATTCTTGATTTCTCAAACGGTTAACCACATTATCTCAGATAATTTGCACAGAGGGAACTCAAAGAATATGGGCATAAACAAAAACATGGTAAAAATAACTAACCTCATTAACAATTCCATCACCGCCAACACATACAATTCCTGAAAGAACATTTTAGACACAACAATGAGGACCAAAATGGTTAAGAGAAACGTTAAAAAAAGTGAACTTGAGCTACATACCATCAGGACACATGCTGAAATCAACTGTAGAAGCAAGGTTTTTTGCATGACCAGCATATGTCGTCTTAACTACTTCCATTTTAAAACCTGCAAGCTGTTACCAGCTTTCTATCATTAAGAAAACATACCTAAGAATTATAATGATCGTTATTCATCAAAACCAGGAAGTAAGAAAGGGCAATTTCGATAGGCACAGAAAATATGCTAAATAAGATGGATCTTCCAAGCAGATACAAGTAATATTAATAAATTATCATGAATCACAACCCAAACCAAAGATGCAAATACATCTGAAAGTATTATGGATACAATAGACCAGTTGCCAGATGCAGTTGTCACCAAATAAACAAGCTACTTGTCCAGATAAAGACAGTAAAGACAATAAAATAGTCATATATATTCCAACTAAAGTTGCTGCATTAAATTTTGCATGTACCCAGCCCAGGAGAACGTTGCTTTGGCATCAGGAATATTGCTTCATAGAATCATAATTCAGCATAAAAAAGCTAAGTTAATGAAATTCATATCTTTCACCAAAGTTTTGTATCTTGTTCATTTAATTTGATGCATCCTACAATTACTTTAGACCAAGTTGTGTTAAATTTACATAAAAGCTTATGATGCAACTAGTTGTAAATATATTCGATCTAATTAAAACTAAGCTATTCACTTCTTGTAGGCAATTGTCATGTTGTCCAATTAAGCATTAATTGGTTTAGTCACATATGAAAATTTTCATGTATATTCAAGAATCCTTATTATTCTTCAGAAATAATAGTTGAATAGCTGGCATATTTCTGAATTACATGGTGGCAAGTGAAGCCACAAAGCCATGTAGGTGAGTTGGTAAAATAAAAATCCAATATTTAAGGTGTATCTTAGTGGTACATAATTAGGCCATATTAGGGAAGAAAAAAGATTGACTAAATTAAAAAATTAAGTAATTACAGAAAGAATTGCAGGGAATTTTACATATATTATTGTAAATATATCTACATTTTATACTTCTACCATACACCTTATGGACTCCAATGTGAGAATGTGAGGCTGAATGATGAGGGAATTCATATATTTTCTAGCTAACTAATCACACGTCCTCCATAGGGTATCCATTGCTGCAGTTCTTCTTGGGTAATGAACCTCAAAGGAACTTCTTCATGATCAAATGAGACCTTCATATAATATTAAAGTATTACATATAATATTAAAGTGAGCTCAATAATTATCCTCAGCTATGAGCATTAATAACCTCAAGGAACCTAATGTCTCAACATGCTAAAATCCTACTTCAGCATAGATAAATCCTATAATCCAACCAGATCCAGACCTCCTAAAAACTAGAAAGAATCATTATTTCATGCTTAAAATAGACTAGTTCAATAGAAATATAACAAAATCCATAATAGCCATAAACAAGTGGAATTTATCAAGGATAAAGATACAGAAATCACACAGAAAAGAACAATTTCCTTTAAATCCTTTATAACAATCAATTTTACTAGATATTGCACACCTTAAAAATTGGTTCAACTTTTCCATGGAATACTTTACTCGATCGACCATGTCCAGAGCGAGGATTCAGTATCACAAGTAGGCTTGGGGGACTTCTGCATTTGATATATGGTATATCATACAGAGGTTCATGGGACAGAATATCAGATTCCTGCTTCTTATTGGACATCATGGGATGAGGTAAACAATTTACAAAACATTGCTGATCTGCAAAGCCCCGTATCCACTGAACGGCTTCTTCTGAATTCGAAGCTAAGAAACGGAAGTCCCTCTGAACTCTTTGTGGCTTCAGAACACAAGAAAGTCCACATGACCTCCTTTTAGTAGGATATGCATGGACAGTAAAATGCCTTAAACCAGCACAGTAAGACACCTGCCAAAGTTAAAACAGAACAAAATGGGTCTTAAGCAATGTAAAATGTAGGAATAGCTTTAATGGAATAAAGCAATTAAGATACTTACAGAAATGATATCATCAAGATTTAGAATACTAGAACCCCAGATCAGGGCCTTGCTTGTCAGCTTTGCTTCAAGTTTATCAGGGTTTCCTGTTCCTGATCCTGTTTGCTCATGGACACTAACACTTTTAGCTTTTTTATCCAAAGCAAGCTTCCCAGAGAAAACTTCATACCCTAGCAAATCAGATTTTTCATCCCCGATATCAATCCTGTGCTCATTGGGCTTTACTTTCTCAAGGTCTTCATTTGCAACATCAGCATCACTCTTCTTCAATGATTTTGCTTTGCCTCTTTTGTCTGGGAAAACAATCGGAGATGAATGCTGACCTTTTGTTGTTTGAGACTTTTTGCTGCTCAAACGGCGAACATATTGCTGCAGTGATCCTCTTGGCGAGGTAATATCTTGAGGGTTGTTGGCAGAATTCTGCATAGCTCTTCTTCGACTGGTGCCTCAGGACATGAGTACAGGTCACAAATACTGAACAAAGAGAGCAATATCTTACAAGTGACAAGGAACATCACTCAACAGGGCCCATCAGATGTTCTCAGCATAATAATGAATTCTGCAAATTACAAATATCTATTAGGCATTATAAAAAGCATGGAACAGAATTGGAAATTTTATCTACCATGTATTGAAATTTCTGAAATGTAGGCATATCAAAGTTCCCTTTTAAAATATGTACCTTTAGTGCATCTTGGTATAAACGGTGTCCTATAGATTATGTTCTTAAATTGCAAAATGCTTTTATTCTAAGCCATCAATGTGGTCTTATAGATAAGAGGAATTCGGCACATTAGTTGCATAAAAAAGGACGACTACTCTAATCTGAAGCAAACAAGAAAACCAAGAATTTTCGAACATCACATAGTGCTTTGAAAGACCATTAATTTCATACATGGAATCAACTGTTTGCCAAAGATGGGCTTCTCCAACTATTTTACTTGTGCAAACATCAGATGATGCCGGGTGATTTACCAATGTTGATTCTACCAAGGTACAGAAACATATACCTAACCCAATGAATTTCATCTTGACATATAACTTCAAAGACAAACAGAAACACTAACCTGTAAACAAATTTATTTGATCAATTTTGTTATCGCTCTGGTGTTCCTAAGATTCCCAAATCCGGAAGTTCCAGACCTCCAACAGAAACAACTTAGACGGGGAGCCATTGTCTCCAAACAAACTGCTCCCTAGCTGGATTGTGGTCGCATGAGTGAAAGCCCAGTGAAACAGGAGAGTCTCAATCATAACAGGTCTCTCTGCCTCAAAAACCTTCATCTATCAGAAAAATTACTTTCTTTATGATGTCCTAACAGCATACTTTTAAACTAAATTATCCATAATCATCTGAAAAATCACCAGATCAATTAGTGGCTAAATCGCACCCAAGAAAGCAGCACCAATACCCTTGTCAGCTTCAATTTATAGATTCAAATTTCGGTCTTTTCATCCAAATTAATTTCAAGAATCAAGATAATAACACAAAGTTTTCTAAAATAACCTTATTTTTTCTTTTTGCTTAATCCATCCTCCTCTTAACGAAACCTAGGCGTCCGAAAGCTCGGATCGCCGCGAGTCCACATAACTAAAAGATCAACGAGACGGAACCAAATCAAATCCGAATAAACGAAGCATTGACGCGATAACATGCAATTCTCATCAAACGCAGGAGGGAACGCTAATAGAACAAGTCGCACCCGTCACGGAGCTCCGATCCGCGGAGTAGATCGCCCGATACTCGACACTGAATTCAAGAAAGCCTCCACCGCCGCCGATGCCCAATCAGAACGAGGTAGAACACAAACAACGAAGATCCCAGATCCCGCGGCGTCTACTCTGGTCGGAGCCCGAAGAAGAACCCTAAGAACAAGCGGCCGGAACCAGGAAGGCGATGAGACTGAAGGAGAGAATAATAATGGGGAGAAAGCGTCTTCCGAGAAGCCGTCTAATAAGTCGCGTTTCCGACACGAAGCGGCGTTGCGGATGCCGATATCTTTCATTTTCTCTATTTATCAGCCTCTTAGTGTTCTTAATTTATTTATTTAATTCTTTTTTTTTTCTCTATCTTGGAAGGTGGCGAAGGTATCGGTGGCGTCACCGCCAGCCCGCCTTTTTGTTTCCTGCAAGAGGATTCACTCTAAAATATATTTTAAATAAGATCTTCCTCTTCTTATTTCAACCGCTCATATCCGTCAGAGAGGTGCAGATTTTAGTTCGAGCTCCGTTGGCAAAACTATTACTTGGAGAGGATCCGAACAGGTCTCGCTTTCCTTTTCTCTCTCCTCGGATTATACTATGTTATGTTGGGTGGCTGGTGACGGGGGAGAAGCTTACCGGGCAGAGGATTATATCCCAGGGGTACGGTCACCTAATCCCGCCTGAAACTGAGCCCGCTTCCCCACCCTCGTAGTCAGCGGATTGCTCCGGCGGCCCCACGTGGGCCCGCAAGATTTACCTCACCAATCATCACACGGGTGGATCGGTCAGCGAGACAGAAATAGTAAAAGAAAAGTGCCTCTCTGCGCCCGCTGTTGGAGCGCACGCCATTTACTGTTCGGCCAGCTGTCAGAGATTAAAACTAATGGTACAATGATCCGGCGGAGTCGCAGCAGTGCAAACGTGTTTCGGAGAGAAGGGTGGGGCCTCGGCTTGGATGGGCCGTCGGGGTCCAAGGGTACCGGATAGATTAAAAGGTTCTGAACGGACGGTAGAACCTTGGAATGTGGGATAAATTTGGTGATGGCGATGGAACGGTCGGGTCATATGTGACGTCGACTGCTCGACGGCCGAGGGCACTTCACTGGGAGCCACTCTGTCATCCAATGACACCCAGGTTGACCGAACCAAGACAGGGAGACATTTATTGGGTGATTCGGACAATTAAATTAATATTTATTTATTTTTCTTTTTTTTCCTTGAATTAAATGAAATAATGCTATAGTTGGCACATAATTTCTCTCTCTCTCTCTCTCTCTCTCTCACCTGTAAAGAGCAATTTTTGAGTTTTTTGTTTTAATACTTACCTTTGGTGATCTATTGTTAGTAACTAAATATTCTTTTTATAAAGGATAAGTGGTTAAAATAATATTTAAGCTAAAAATATTAAGATAATTTATTAAAAAAATTATCAAATAAACTAATTAATACCTTTCTAAATATGATAATTAAATCTAATAAAAATAATAAAAACCTGTGAAATAAGGTTTCAAATATGTGAGTTTAATATATTACCATCAAGCAATATTTAAGGTATAAAATATATTGAATCCTAACATTTGGTATGTGTGTATGTTATACAGCTACCATACTAATGAGTAAAATACTTTTAATGAGATTTCCAACTTTCAATTTTCGAAAAGTAAGTCATACATCACTATTAAATCAATATTTAAGATATTAAATTATATCATTAATTAATATTTAAGATATAAAATGTATCAGATGAGATGTTAAACTCAAAATCTGATATATTATCATCAGATAAATATTTATGATGTAAAATTATATCGAAGCGAGAACGACACACCATTATTATATCAATGTTTAAATATATAAAATATATTAGATAAAATTTTAAATCCTTAATATTTCATAAATTTGATATTACCACTATCAAATTAATATTTAAGGTATTAAGAATATTAAATAAGATTTCGAACCCTTAAATAAATCTTACAGCTCTTAATCATCTAATTGTCATCTTCATCAACATAATCAACATAAGAGTTGATCCAAAATCATGCTCCATGTATGTGTTGATGAGGTTAGATTAATCCTTTCAACTTCCATATAGAAGCTAATAGTTTTCTTGCATGATTATACAAACATTAAATAAATCCATTTTTTGGGCAGTCATTTAATATGAAATAATACTCCCTAAATTTTTTGTGAGAGTTATCTACCAGATGGCTTATTTCTTTTGAATGGAAACTTATGTGTAACTTGGATGAACAGTGAAAAGGTGGTGAAGATTAATAGGATTTGAATTGCATGCTTAACTTTAGAATTTGACAAGTTATTTCATAAAATGATCATATTAGTGTTGGCCCATAAAACCTGTTGCAAGTTCAAT
Organism: Musa acuminata AAA Group; assembly: GCF_036884655.1. Lineage (NCBI taxonomy): Eukaryota > Viridiplantae > Streptophyta > Magnoliopsida > Zingiberales > Musaceae > Musa > Musa acuminata. Next base: position 34,016,941 of record NC_088330.1, read on the forward strand.
TGCAAATTAAACCCAAATCTAAAGGCCCATCAAGTAGAATGATTGGATGATCAGGTCATCAAATTCAATCCATCGATATCAGTAGGTAAGTCTGTTCTTTATCACTTTTGCTTAGTGTTTGGCCACATCATTTGCAACAATTTTGATAGCTTTGATAAGTGGGGTTGGCATATTTCTTTCCCCTTGTCAGTTCAGAAGATTCATATGCCATGATATTTAGATACTCCAAGTTTGATAGGGACAATTAGATGCTTGTCAAATTTATTTGGAGAACACCACAGTGACACTACTCTTCAATGCCTTTCTTTCCTTAAATAATCTTCGATTCCTTTCATCACATCTTATCTACAAGTCTTTGTTTGTGATGATTGTTGTACATCATGTGTCTTTCATGTTCTTGGATTTTGATTTAGGAGACTGTGACTTGCCTGATCTGGTGGTGAACTCTCCTGTGAGATGGATTGTTTTGTCTTTGGTTGCTTAGCTTCTGAATCAAAGGAATCTGTGTTCTCCAACTTGCCTTTGTGCTTCACTTTCAGATGGTGCCCAGTGCAGTTATATGTCAGCTCGGTTGGTCACCCATCTCCTCCTGTTCTTGAATCTGCGAAGGCCTAATGAGCTGAGATGGTGATTGTTTCGGTTGATGAAGTAGGAGAGCAGGAGACTGGTGCCTGCCAGGGGCAAAGTACCAACCACCAAGGCAGTCCCACTTGAAGGTTTCGGAAGGCTTCAACCAAATTGTCATGGATCACAATTCTCCTTGTCCATGATGCATTCATTCTACTTCATGTGCTGCATCACCGACTCATTCATCTCACAGAATGGAGTAGGCCACCCATGTCCTTCGCTGCTTGACCTGTAAGTTGCTGCTTTCATTAATGCAGCCCAACTCCTGTGCGGCCATTGATCCATGTCCATGTTTCATGCATGTCACGGTTGTGTTCTTAGTCGATCTCGTTGAAGCAGATTGATGTGGTGGTGCATCAATTCTGCACCAACTTCTCCTCCTCGGCTTCCGCACTGTTTCATCACAGCCAGTGGTTGTGGTCGACATTAATGGCGCAGAGGTGAGCAGCAGCCAGCGGCAGATAACATCAAGCTTTATGCGGAGGGTGGTTGACGGTCTCAACCAACCTGTGGGGTGTGCCTTGTGCGTCCACAAATCGACATGCTCCTCATACATTCCTTAGGGTTCACCATGCAATGATCTGCGAAGGAGCTGCCAGTGATTGGCTCTTCAGTGAGAAAACAAGATTTCAGAACATGGTAATTTCTGATGCATGTCAAATATAGTGAAGTATTCTTCATCATCAGTAGCTCCAATCTGAAAATGAGATGCTTGCATCCATGCAATCCAGTCTCTCTCTCCGCAAGAGGACAGTGAGTTGTGTCTTCCGGCTAATGTATCAGACTTACATGTTCAGAATCCACACTTCTTATGAATGATTCCTTTACTTTCTAAACCTCATAATTCTTTCTCATTAATGTCACTAAGATTCATGCACCACTATTTACAAGATTCATGCACTCATTAATGTCACTAAGTTGGATGACAGAAACAAATTATATCCTAAAGGAATAATAAAGAGCAAGAGTTTTGCTAGGATTTGTCAAGAAAATGCTGTGATCTGAAATCATGAAACCAATCATTTTTTGTCTTACCTAATAATTAAATTGACTGAAGTGGAATTTGCAGATGAGGGAAACATAGAAGAAAAACAAAAACAAAAACCTTTGCATGGAATCAAGATTTTGAGCAATTTCACATCTCAAGATTGTTATTGACAATTTTTTACTGTATATTTTATAAAGTTCTATTGAATCAGAGGAGATAAAATGCACAGCTGATCATCACTTTCTCTTGCAAGCTTCCATGGCAAGACAGCAGATATGTGAAGGACACATGAAACTACAACCAAGAAAAGGCCTGAGACAGTGAACAAACATACATGACTGGATCCAACTCTTGCTGGTACCATTCTCGCTAGTAGCTGAGCCATTATTCCCTTTCATAATTGAAGATAAGAATGTGGATAATTCATGCAATGGTCCAGCCATGGAGGTAGGGCCTCAAGATAAGGATGGTGAACTGTGCCCCAAGGATTTACACTCAATAACTTTCTCCTCCTACCTTGCCAGTTGCAGAGATGATGTTGTAAGCCCACATCCACCACCAATGGTGAGGTCAGGTGGGAGGGAGAGTCAGTCAGTGTGGGACTTGTTTCTGGACTTTTAAGATAAGTTTCTCTGTGATTGGACTGCGATTGGATGGATGCCTTCATCTTCTTATCCACTCAAACAATGCCTTCATCTTTCCAAAAAATCAGTTATTTGGCTGAATAAAAGTTTCTTATTATGATAAGAAAATAATGTAGCAGTAGAGAGAAATTATATGAAATGTTTTTTGACATGATATTTCCCATCCATTTGCATCCAAAGCAAACATTTCTCCTCCTGTGAATTCATGTGACCATTTCCCCCACTGATGTCCATGAAATGATTGAAGCAAAAGAGTGAGATTCCTCTTGCCAACGGTTTTTTGGATCTTTGTCTCTCTCTCTCTCTCTCTCTCTCTCTCTCTTTCAAGATTTCTTCTTTTCAAAGCTTTTCAAACTCTCTCTCTCTCTCTCTTAAAATTCTCCAATATTGTGAAGCTCCTAGTCTTAATTAGCCAATATAATATAGCTTTGTGCATGCTAAAGATGACAAGTATTTTTTTAAAAAAATCTTAATTATAAATATGTCTAATATTTAAAGACTTGGAAAATAAATCTACTTGATTGATAAAAAAAATTTAATTTAAAACATTTCTAATTGAATGAAAAAAATCCTTATAAATTAAATATTAGGTATATAATAAATATCTCATGTATAAGTTTTTTGGAATGTGTTGCAGAAGAAAAAAAAATAAGACCTAAAATTTTCTCCAATGGATATATAGAATTCATATGAAAATATTTCTCAATTTATACGAGAAAATATTCAAAAACACCTTAGGCTCATGTTTGATTTAATTCAAGAGAGATTTTTCTTTCTTGTATCATTAACACTTAGTGAAAATTTTGCTCTATATAAATCTTGTGTTCACTATTTTTAAGTTTATGTTTTACTTGCTTAGACTCGATTTGGTTTAGTCTAACGTAATCGTCTTCACCGTATAATTATAACCGCATCACACCATTAAGTTAAGAAAAGATACATTTTAAGGATTTATATGATATTTCTTATGAAACTGTTCATGTTAGCATGGAATAACATTTTGAGTGTCATGATCACTTGTTGAGCACATGCTTTGGATTCCTTTACTGCAATGAAGAATATATCCCCAAGTAATGTCATCTTTGGATGCTTAATTATGTGTCCATAATTGTGAAACAACTTTTCACATGGTGAGGCCAATGAAAAATGGAAGAGAGAGAGAGAGACACAGAGAGACAGAGAGAGAGGAGGACAAATAGTTGGATGCCCAACCTAGTAAGTAAGCTAGGTATCATGTGATGGATGTGTTGATGCCTTAATAAAAGTGGTATCCCCATTGCATGAGGGCCATTGCCTTTGGAGGATCCATTAGTCTCCAATTTATGGAATGAAAGGGTTGATAAGCATCCACTTTTTTCTTTTTTTGCCTTGTTGGAGAAAACTTCACATGCATATATATTCCTCCAAAATTAATGATTTTTTATATCCATTTCAATAATTTTAAATGTAAAGTCTGTGTTTTTCAATCATTATTCGACACACCTTAGAGACTCAATATGATATTAAAAATACTAAAGCTAATTCAACTTAAATATTTTTATTTTGTAATAGAAAAGGTAAATCCAAAATGAACTTTTTGTTGGTGTTCTTTCTATGGCCCGACCAAGAACAAGTTAGGTTCAATGTATTATTGAGGTGGTTTAGTAGGGAAAATGTCACTTTCAATTGGCTTTTTCTTTGATTCCTCATCCCCATTTATATACTCTCACTATTCATTAACAATACAAATATTAATCTAAAAACCCCTATCAAAATGTCATTAGGCTCCGACTTAATCTTTGTATGTGTTTCAAATCCTATTTCTTGCATGCATAAAATATATACCCTTCACTACAGTCAGAATTAATTTTTGTACTAAATAATCGGGATATTATCATTTATTCGGTCAAAATTATATTTTAAGTTAGTGTAAATCCGAAATAAGGGTATTTACACTGATTTTAATTTTAATTTAGATTTATTTTCTTCTTTATGGTAGCAAAATCCAAAGCAATACAGTGGTCCAAAGCAATATGGACCCACCCATCCAAATCGGAGTCATAGTGGCATTAGAAACGACTTAATGGCGAAGCCGAAGGGAGCGGTGGCCACATGATCGCGATGCAGCCATCACCTGCGCACGACCCAAGAAAGCCACCCGGGAGGGGCACCAAGACCCAACCGCAGCCGTCCGATCGAGATCCCACGGCGAGCGTCTCATCTCCCGGCCCGCTCATTAAATCATCGAAGGGGGACCGCGGGGGCCCCGCCGCCGGAAGCCGTCTCCTCGGGGAGGCGGAGCGACGCCAACGCTGTCGGCGTCGGGACGAAAACGACCACGTGGTAACGGAGTCCGTCAGCACTCGAGGGCGTTTCAGTCATTTCACGTTTCCGTTAATTCTATTACCGATCGACCCGAACCCAATAAATCGGACCCGGTCGGGTTCGTTGTTGATGCCGACTTGCCATGAATTCTTGCCGTAGCCAATTGCTACAATTATGGCTTTCGGTGATCTGAGATTGATTGGAGCCACCAATCCCTCATTATTGGCTATTTTATATTATGTTGTACAGGTAATTGAAACTCTAATTCATATTAATAATTATTGGATCTTTCTGGCTATTTTTGAGAAGCATCATTTTTTACAAAAAAATCATTTATAATATTTTTTTTTCTCTTTTCTTGTGGATCTGTCTATACGATAAATCGATCTCGTTATAACATAATATAAAAATATTTAGTATAATATTTTTATACATGTTATAGTGTTTTAAGTAATATTAGGAAAAACATTATACCATGATAATATAATACTTTTTTATTTTTTTTAATAATATTAGAAAATATAATATAGTATAAAAATACTAAAACATATTATTTTAATATTAAATATAAAAATATTATAACTAGACTAGTTCATAGAAAAGAAAAAAAAAGATCATTGGGGGTATTTAATGTATTAGGGAAAAACGAAAAAAATAAATAGAAAATGTTTTTTTCGAGAATTCACCTAAAATTATTTAAAAAATATATTGTGAGGTTAAAAATATTAATTATATAGAAAAAGAAAAAGAAATGGAAAGCAACAACAACAACAACAGGAGAGACGAGTGGGAAGGATGGGGTCTATTATTACTTGACCAGATCAGGCGGGCCCACGGTAATAACTCAACCCCTCATCTCTAAGTAATGTTTTGGGGTGATTACATGGAGGAGCTACGGTTGAGGAGGCACCATCATCATCAGCCATTTGACCGTCATGTACTCTTCTCCCTCCTTCGCTTTCCTCTACAACGGCAGTAGGGCCTCCTGGATCGTCTTTGTCGACCTTTCCATCGAGCTTTAAGGGCAACAAAAGAATGGGGTCATGACCTGGCTTACGGAGGCGTTAACATGCCATGCCGTGGGTTTATTTGTGCGTGGGATCCGCTTTAATCGCCTTGCACGTTGTTACCCTTCCGTGGAGGAGGAGGGAGGAGGGAGGAGGGAGGAGGAGGCCCATGCTACAGCTGTTGCAACGTATGCTTGTCTCCCTCCCCCTCGCTTTCCCTGTTCACAGTCTCAGAGAAATATAGATATATTTCCTGCACCTCCGGCTACTATCAACCGGGTCGAAAGGCTGGGCCACCACACGGCAGAAGGGCGACCATCATGGGATCGCAAGGCTGTGAGCTGCAGGGGTGAGCAAGAAGGTGAAGCAACTTCTGTGGGTGGTGTTATTTACTTGTGGGAGACTTGCATGCATGAATGATGTTACCAACCAGGCTTGAGGTGGGAGAGCATGTGGGGGGAGGGATAAATTTACTCGAGATATTCCATGCCGACGGTGCAAGATTACTTCTCTTTCTTGCACAGTACTCTCTCTCTCTCTCTCTCTCTCTCTTCCCCTCTTGCTTCAGGTACAAACCTGAGCTTATATCTGATCTATCTTTCTCTCTCTCTGCACTGTCCTTTGGGTGTTAACTATTCTTAGGCACAAAGTAAGCCTCCCTGACAACGCAGCATCTCGTTTGTTTTATCATTTGCCATCTCTTCTCTCTCCTCTTTCTCACATCATCATCAGCATCATCATCTGCCCCCCTCCCTCGCCTTCTTTCTACTCCCTGGCATTCCATTATCTCTTCTCTCTTTCACGTCGTTGGATCTTTCTTTCTCTCCCACTCCCCTTCGTGTTCTTCAACCTTCACCCCCCACCCCCCAACCCTCCCCCCGCGCGGGGGGTCTGTTGCATGGTGAGCTGAATTACTCAGCGTTTTGTTAGGAGAAGAGGTATTAGTTTTCTGTCTAAGCTGGGTTTGGAATTGGATCTCTCTCTCTCTCTCTCTCTCTCTCTCTTTCCAGTTGTTTGTGCTCCCATCTTTTTCACCCCTTCATGTACTGGGCTCCTTTTCCAATTCTCCGACTGCGCCAATCCCCACTCCCTCCCCTCTGTCTCCCCGCTGAGGTGTGAGAGAGAGAGAGAGGAGGAGGAGGAGGGAGTCGGTGTACCGATCAAGCCACGCACTGTGGTAATAGAGAGTAGCGGATTGCTCAAAAGCGTAGAAGAGGAGAGCAAATAATAATAAATCCAAGGACATGCAGCAACAGCAGCAGCAGCAGCAGCAGCAAGGAGGGGCCACGTACGGGTTGCCGCCCTCCGAAATGGCCCCATTCTCAACCTCTGCGGTCGGCCCCGGGGCGCCCCTGCTCGGAATTCCCGGCCCCGATCCCCTCCAGCAGCAGCAGCCGCTGGCCGAGACTGCGTCGCCCATCAGCAGCCGACCACCTCCAGCTGGAAGCGCGCCCTCTGCCGATTTTGACGAGCTAGTCCCCGCTGTGGCCGGCAACTTCCCCGACGACGTGGTCCTTGCGGCGGGCGACGACGCCGAGAGGGGTACCGGCGCCACCGCCAACCGATGGCCGCGGCAGGAGACCGTCGCCCTGCTCAAGATCCGTTCCGAGATGGACGCGGTCTTCCGGGACGCCACCCTCAAGGGCCCTCTCTGGGAGGAGGTCTCCAGGTAATTAAAGTCCTTCACGATTCCCACTGCATGCTCCCCTTTGACACCGCCACCAGAATGTGGAGCCTTCCCCTTCACAGAATTCACGGATCTCTGATGCTTCGATCGAGACGCAGACATGGGCTTCCGACCTCCCTTTAACGGTTTCCTTGCAACCGACTTCAGCGCTCCATTACTGCGACTTCAGAGCTCCTCCTCTCTTCTTCTAAACCTCCTCACATCCCACCCACTCCTTTCTCTCTCTCCTTCCCAAGTTATAGCGGTCTCCGAATTCGATGACTGCTGCTTCAGATCCGCTACACCAATCCCGATCCAGTCCTTGGTTTCCAAGCGTCTAAGATTCCCAGATGCAGAAGCAGCATAGCATGCATTCCCTCGCTCCTCCCCTCGAGGCCACTACTCATTATGACGACTGCTTCTTGCTTTCTCCCTTTTCCGTCACAACTGTATTCGAGGTGGGGGGGAGTTCATAATTGTAATATAATCGGATTAAGATGCTTTGTGCGTCTGTCGAGGTATAATGTAATCATGATCATCTCGTTTTTCCTGCGGCCATTTGCCTTTTCATTGTTGTGCTGCTTGTTTCTCTTTTATGGGTCCTTACTCTATTAGCCTCGTCTGCTGCGGCTGTTGCGTATAATTGTGGTTACCTTGTCGACAGGAAGCTGGCGGAGTTGGGCTACAAGAGAAGCGCCAAGAAGTGCAAGGAGAAATTTGAGAACGTGCACAAGTACTACAAGCGCACCAAAGACGGCCGGGCCGGACGGCAGGACGGCAAGAGCTACCGCTTCTTTAGTCAGCTAGAAGCCCTCCACAGCGGCAGCGCTGCCGCCTTTCCTCCTCCTGCCGTCGCTGCTTCGTCCGCCTTCAGTGCCGCCATGGCGGGCCCACCACCCGGGAGAGCTCAGCCTATCTCTTCCGTGGCCCCACCGACCATGGCGATGCCAACCAGGGCGGTTATGCCCGAGATGACCCCTCCCCTCGGTGGCCTCCAAGGAATCTCGAGCCTGGCCACAGGCGGCGGCGCCGCCGCCGCCATGGGAATCAGCTTCTCCTCGAATTCGTCCTCTTCGTCGTCGTCCGAGTCTGACGAGGAGACGGAAGAGGCCGCGGAGAGACAGGAAGGGAGAAAGCGGAAGCACAGCGGCCGTGGGTCGGGAAATAGCCGGAAGATGATGGCATTCTTCGATCGGTTGATGAGGCAGGTGATGGAGCGGCAGGAGGTGATGCAGCAGCGGTTCTTGGAGGCCATCGAGAAGAGAGAGCAGGACAGGATGATACGAGATGAGGCGTGGCGGAGGCAGGAGATGGCGCGGCTGAACCGCGAGCAGGAGGTCTTAGCGCAGGAGCGCGCCATGGCGGCGTCACGGGACACCGCCATAATCTCCTACCTGCAGAAAATAAGCGGCCAGACCTTCCGGGTGCCCGCCATGCCTGCCACCCCCATCTCCATCGTGCCGCTTCCCCCCCATCAGCCATCGCATGCTCCGCCGCCACAACCAGCGGCTCCCCAGCAACAACTACACCCCCCACCGCTGCAGCAGCAGAAACCGGTACAGCCACTCCCTCAGAAGCACGAGGTTCAGCGACACCTCCAAAGCAGCGAGATCGCTCACCACCAGCCGTCGTCCGCAACGGAGTCTGTCCCAGGTTCGGAGCCTCAGGATGCGGTCGGACGTGCGAGCCTGCAGGAGGCCATGTCGTCATCCTCCCGGTGGCCAAAGGCGGAGGTACATGCACTGATCAAGATCCGGAGCGCGCTGGAGTCCAAATTCCAAGATGCTGGGCCGAAGGGGCCACTATGGGAAGAGATCTCCGCCAGAATGCAGCAGCTCGGCTACAACCGGAGAGCCAAGCGGTGCAAGGAGAAGTGGGAGAACATCAACAAGTACTTCAAGAAGGTGAAGGAGAGCAACAAGCTTCGGCCCGAGGACTCCAAGACCTGCCCTTACTTCCACCAACTGGATACCCTCTACCGCAACAGGCTCCTTGGAAGCAGCAGTGGCAGCGGCAGCGGCAGCACTGCGGGAATTCAAGGGCAGCAGGGCCACGAAACCAATCCCCCTTCCAGTCAGCAACAAGGTAACGCGCTAACGATCATGCCACAACAGAAGGCATCACCACCACCGCCACAGTCACCGCCGCAGCAGCAACCTGCCACAGAGGTTGAAAGCAATAATGGGAAGAGCAGCAGCGACAACAATCAAAACGGTGGGAACTCCGAGGGTGGCGAGGGTCCAGGTGGTTCAGAGGTACCGACTAGCAACGGAGAGCTCTCCCCGAGCTTCTTCGATGTGGGATTGAAGAAGGTAACCATTGCTCCCTAAGGGTTTATGCTTCTTCGCTGATGGATCACAATGTGATGGACCGGTATTGCATTGAAGCCAGAAGACATTGTGAAGGAGTTGATGGGGGAACCGCCACAGCAATCTGTGATGGACGACTACGAAAAATTGGACGAAGCTGACAGCATCAACCTCGACCAAGACGACGACGAAGACGACGACGACGATGACGAGGCTAGAAAAATGCAGTACAAGATACAGTTCCAGAGGCAAAACGTGAGCGCCGGAGGCGGAGGGAACGAATCGGCGGCCGCAGCGACTGCAGGCTCCTTCTTGGCCATCGTCCAATAGATTCTACCGACAACCATCCATGACCGTACATGCTGCTTTCTCCTCCGTGCATGCATCCTCACCACCACCACCACCACCACCAACATAATCCCAATTCTGTGCGTCTTATAGTCATCTCATCAATCCGTCCTTTGCAATTTATTGATTTGTTTGTGGAATAAGAATCCTCGCCGGGCCAACGGCGAGGGCAGACGTTGACCAGCGGAGGTAATAACACAGCAAGCATTCACTACTAGTGGTAGAAGAGAGTCTTAGAGACAGAGAAATAAGGAGAATTCTGTATTGTGGAGTATACATGGAAATGTGGTAAATCAGAACAAAAATTGTCAAAACATCTCACTGTCTCAACATCTCAAATCTCTCTTATCTACTTCACACTACAATTTTAGTTCCTGTACTGTGAGAGAAAAAGTAGTAGAACAGCTTTTCTACACTGTTTCTCTCTCTGTTGATGATTTGATGTGCACTGTCACAGTGATTCTTGATGTTGCTGAAGAGTACTTTTTATCTGCCAAGGACTTGAGTGAGCTACAGTGAGAATCCAGTAAGGTAACAACAAAAGAGGAGATGGATGAGCATGGAGAGAGAGGGAAAATTAGGAGAGTTGAGGTGCCTTTTGTGAGGAGATTGCAAGGAGTCAATCTGTGTCAACATTTCTTTATGACATGATCTATTTTATCCTCAGCTCTCTCTGCTTTGTGGCAGCAGCAGCAGCAGCAGAGGGAGAAATGGTAGCAGACACAGCAAGTCTTGGCAGTAAGTCTCAGTTCTTTGTGTTCCCAGAATGCCCTCCTTTTTGTTACATGTAGTGTTGATCTGAATTGCCCAAATGATCCCCTCACTCACTATTTGCTTCCTTGCTGCCTAAATTTAGTCTACAGATTTGAGTTCATTTTCTCAATCTTTTTATTTCCTTATTTTTTTGCTTTATATTCTCTTCGCCTTATCATATATATCTTCTCTCAATCATTGTTGGAATTAAGAAAGATCTTATTTGATCTTTTGTCCTCAAAAGGAAAAAAAAGATTGATACAATTTCAGTTGAATTTTAATTTATCATGGGTGAATCAACCGAGTTCAATATAATTTACTATATTTTATATTTTGAAGTTATTGAGATAATTTTTTATGAGAAAGTGTCTATTTTCCTAAGATTTTTTTATTTTTTTTCTAATAGACGTAAATGATATATCATTTACATATTTTCAAGTCGTATTAAACCATATCAAAGTAATAAAGATATCGCTAATTATATTAAAGTATGTTCTAATCAAATCAGGGTTTATTTTCGAGCTCAATATTGAGAGCATATCTAACAGAACCCCTACGATGCTTAAGTTAGAAATGGATTTTGACGGGTTGGATTTTTTATTTTTCGAGAGTACTTTTATTTCTAATAGACGTAAATGATATATCATTTACATATTTTCAAGTCGTAATAAACCATATCAAAGTAATAAAGATATCGCCAATTGTATTAAAGTAGGTTTACTTTCGAGCTCAATATCGAGAGCATATCCAACGGAACCCTTACGATGCTTAAGTTAGAAATGGACTTTGACGGGTTGGATTTTTTCTTTTTCGAGAGTGCTTTTTGTTGCGACGTTCATCGAACCAAAATTATGATTAGACTTGTGATCATGAGATTGTACATCGAACCGTTAACATTATGATTGTGAGGTAACTGCTCATCTTGACATGAAGGATCACTGATTGGTATCTAGTTGAATGAGTTATACATGTATGCGAGTCACCATCTACGTCGTCATCATCGTGGGACAGAGACCGAATTAACACATCATTCAAAAATGAATACGATGTGTCATCTAACGGACTACATCTTAATGTCACTAAGAAATGCTATGTATCATTGCAATTATCGAGTTGAAGTTAGCAACCTCTTACCATCGAATCGCGCAGTGATCAGTCGATCAGAGAGAAGGGGTGTCATCATTCAAATGACCGATCCATGCAAAGAACATCGGCCACGTAACCCTGAGAGCCCTCCTCGTTCACTCTCGCTGTCTGTATCTACATGGCTGCTTGTGAAGCTTAAAAGAAGAGGAAACAGTGAAGTCAGTCCCCAGCCGTTCTCACATGCAGTTGCGGGATCATTGAACTCCACATGCTCGACACTTAATATATCTTATCTTTCTGATCCTTTTGGATCATCAAGCTCGCAGCAGTGCATGCATGTGACTCCGGTTGTGGATTGCAGCTGCTGCAGGCATCAGGCAAATGATAACTCCTGCGTGAGGTCCACAGTGTGGGTGTGAGGGCAAGTGTTTGCGGAGGGAGAGATGAACAGAGAGGTAAGGGAAGGTGAAAACTTGAAGGAAGCATGTTACAGGCACACACACACACACACTCTCTCTCTCTCTCTATGTGAGTGTGTTATAATAAGTCTTTCTTTACGATTTCCGCAGATCCAACGCCACCTTGGAACGAGGAAGCAGTGTGTGTATTTAAACCTGATGGGAGGCATCATTGAAACGTACGCCGACTCCAAAAGGGGGGTTTTGCCTTGTTTATTCGTGCAGTTTGGATCATATGATGCATCGCATGGGGAGTTGCAGCAGCTCTCCTCTTTCTCGGCATTGTACGATGGCGAATTCTAATTATGATCATGCGAGCATCACTACGTACAATAATATTCTGCCCACTATGCTATTGCTATTGCTATTGCTATTATGAATCCATTGCAAGTGAAGTCCTGTGTAGCTTTTGAGTCGTGATTTTAACAATAAATAATTTCACATCATCTTCCAACAGGACGAATCATTCACGCCTACTTAAACAAATCAAAACTAAACTAGTAGGATGATATCCATAGGATGAGGTAAGCCTGACTATACTTGGCTTCAAATAATAATCGAATCAAATTAAAATCAGAACTGAATTGGGTTGGAATCAGATTCTCAATTTTTAAAAATCAAAGCTAAGGCTAATGATTTTTTTTTAATTTTAGATTATTTTTTAATTTAAAAAATAATAATAATAAATGACGAATGAAATCGAAACCAAAATAACATCAATAGTTCTTGAGTCCAATTTCGATACTAATTCTGTATGATTCTGTTTTCAGAATCGTCGGTTTTGAAACCCTCACCGATAATTAATGAAAAAAATATAAAAACCAAGAATGAGCTAAAATTTGAGTTCCTAAAATTAGATCAATATTCAAAGTTCATTGCTACACTTACATTGATAAAAGATTAATCAAATGGTGATAAGAATATGATATAACAATAGCTAATGCCAATCACACGAAATTTCCCCATTAAATCTTATAAATTTAAGCATGTGTGATTATTGATCACCCAATCAAAATTCTTATGATGGTATCAGTTCAGGTCATGAGTTTGAAATCTGCATTTATTTATATTTATATTCAATCCAAAGATATTTGGCATATCACATGAGTTGAAGCTTCTTAGAGCCGGTCGTTTTAGCATTCAACAAAGGAATCTACATCAAATCAAAAGCCACACTCGAAAGATGCGTGATCGAACAAAAGGCTTCGGTGGTGACTATCTGATGATAGTGCCAACTCGCATGACAACATTAATTTAGTATGTGGAGAAGAAGAGCACATCAACTAAAGCCAAACCATTTATTTGCACGCATTTAGCATTGAATTCCAGACAAAACTAACCTTATTTGACTTTGCTTTGGCTTATTTTATTACAAAAAATGAACTCTATATAAGATTAAAACAGTACAAGCAGAAAATAGATGTGAGAGGGGAAAAGCACATTGAAAATATTTTTGTCACAAGATGAAGCCTTATGTATATTTTTCTCTTTCGCATTAGGTACATAGAAGAAGAAGAAGAAGATAAAATGAACATTGATTTGAGAAACAAAATAATGCATGTGAAAAAGATAATTATTCTTATTTGACTTGATATTTAAAAGTGACATTTGGCCTAAACAGACGCAATCAGAAGTTAGAAAGAAGCCATTTGGATGACAGGATGAATCGACCAACAATTTTCAAGAGAGATATCAACTCTCATAAAACTAATCTCACCTCTCACCAATATAATGTGTATGAGAGGTGACATCATCCCCCTTAAATAACATCGTTCATAAGAGAATCTCTACTATAAAGAGTTTCCAGCTTTCGTACACGCCACAATTTTGGTGGTTAACTAAGATCTACAAGATGGCAATTATCTTGCAATCCTGTGAGCATCTAACGAATACATTCAGCAAGCATATTTGCCAGCCAAGAGACCAGCACCAAATTGATATATTAGAGGGTTAGGGTTAGCTCATCACTTTCTGGACCTGCAGATTGTTTAGCTGTAATGCCAACATCCAAATCATGCATTGATGGCAACAAAGGCATTGAAAAGTCAAGTGATGATAGCAAAACAGGGGAATAAAGCCTTTGTATAATGAGCAACATGCTGCCTGATAAGAAAGCATGATGTGATCATCAATATATGAACAAGCAGGAGGAGCAGTACATCTTTTCCACTTAGGGATGCTGATCCAAACTCAACTCTCAACAAGCAAATTAACGACCAATCTCTATTATACTAGTGGGTCATTGTCATCCACTCCATGAGTAGATCTGAAGGTGGCACGAGTGTGTCTCCCTTGATGAGTACAAGGAGAATATATATTGGAAGAAACTTGCTGTGACTCTCACCATCAACACCAGTTTGGTGCTGGCCTTGATCTGAAGATCTAATTGAAAATTTTCACTATACTTCAAATTGTCAAGGAAGAAATTATTCTGATTCCATCCATTACTCACTCTATGCATATAGTATTGAAGGTCTATTTCCAGTCTCCACAGTTTCCAGAGGAGCACACAGATCATTTTAACTTCACTGTTAGGTTTACATGATGACAGAATCTCACCAGGATCCCACAATAGGCTACTAGTAATCAGACTCTAATAGATCATAAGCATACATGAGCACAGGATGTTATTTCTTCTGGTGATCAGCATCTCTTACAACACAGTCTTCAATGTCAGCTTCGGAGCAAAGATGATTCTTATTATTTGAGAAGAAAAGCCCTTCTTTGATTACCTGAATATATTCTTCTCACCACTGATAACAGACTGAGCAGAATCTTCTACCACAATATGAAATCCTACAAAGTTCCTTGTGTGTGGATCTGATGATATGGCTGATGAAGGGTGGTGAGTCTCTACGCAACTGTGCTGCAGGCAATCAACTGTAAAACTTATGGGAATAAACCCTGCATTTAGATGACAATTTATTGAGATTAAAGGAGCCAGTTAATGAAAGAGTGGTCGGCTTAAAGGAAAAGCAAGGTCTAGCTAAAGCTGGGGGAGGGTTGAGTTTTTTCCAGCTTGCTGTGCCAGAGGAGGATAATGCCCCATGTTACTCCCTTCATCCTTTGTTCCCCACTTGTTGCACCTCTTGCACATGGCTTCATTCACCCATCAATTGACACCAGCATGGACCCCTCAACACCCAACTTAACTTGAGAATTTTACTGCTTATTCCTTGTTCACATATTCCCTTCCAGATGCAGATATGCAATGCATTCCCTCCTTTAATATCAGTAGAATAAACAAATCTCAGCTTTTGCAAAGACTAAAAGCTTGGCTTGCAGAGATGATGATATTTGTGGCATGCATGAAAAGGATGGTACTCAGGTTGGCTGTACCACTCAAAGCTTGTGACATCACCCATTTTTACAGCTGAGTTGTAATGGTAAAAAGAGTTGGGACCTTGGAGACAATCTTATCCCAACAAAACATTTCACCTTATGGCATTCCTTACTTTCTGAAAGTGAGAGGGACACTTCATGTGGTCATTATCATAGGTAACACCCCCCCAGTTCATCTTCATCTTTTATGATATTTAATGACAAAGTTGTCACTCAAGACTTAATCTATTAGTACAAAAGTGATGGATGGATAAAGGCCTCAGTGATTATCCTAACTTTTGAACAAGGGGAATCTTTCAGACTTAATATAGTAGCAGTAATCACATGTGACAAGAATAATCAGTAAAGAAGAAAAGGGTGCTCTAGTTTATTTGATCATCATGCTTGCAAAGCCAATTTTTTTTTATTGATGAGAAGTTCAAGTGTCCATAACTATTCCACTTGAAGAAAAGAACATCACAGATACATTGAATGTGATATTTGATAAATAATGATCTTATCCCATTAACTCGGTGCATTGTGTGTTGCTTACTGAATTAGTTTATATCTATATCTGAAGCATATTAAAACCACATGACACTGGAATATATGTTTACTATCTCTATCCTAGTCTTCTACCTCATTCAGAACCTTATCTGTCATCATTTGATGCATAGATCTATCATTCATCCTCTATTCTACTTTCGCTGACTTCTTCTCCCTTGATTTTAATTTCTTCTGTTAAATATAATGACAGTACACATATAATCTACCATTAGGAAGTCAATCTAAATTACAATGTGTGATGTGCAGAAGAAAGCAGATCCACTGAACTGATTTTTTTCCTTGATCTCCTAATATGAACCAACATGAAGACTGGTATCCAGTCACAAAGTCTGATGGCAAGAACATGTCTAACCACTCAATATTCCACCTAATTTGGTTGGTTTCTTCATTGTCATCTCTTAAATTTTGCCTACAGAGGGGCTTTCATTATTCTAAATCTGCTGTGCAGTATCTAGGATTTACCATTAGAACATCAATTACAGATCCAGTGATTTATCCCTTTAAATAAGCCATTCCCACAAACACAAAAGCAAAAAAACATGATGCGATGAACAATTGTCCATGCAGAAAAATCAACCGCAGAAGTGCTTCTTTCAAGCAAACAAACTAATAGAAACTATATTGGCACTCCTTGTTTCTAAGGTAAAATAAAGCTTCATGTTCTGGCAACTACTATCAAATTCTTGCAGAAATACAGCGTAAGTGTTTAGATTTTTCAGCTATACATATCAGGGTCTTGCCTATGGTTCTACGGCTATCTGGCTGTTTTAATTATGGTTTAGTGGCAGAGGAGTTCTGCAAAGAATCAAAGAAGTTCTGCAAAGAAGAAAAGAAATCAAACCAAGAAAACCAGGATGTTACATGCGATTGATTAATTCTATGTGTAACTTGGTGTCAAACATGAATGCAGCATAAAGAAAATGACAAGATGGTGAAAGCAGCAATAAACAAAAGAAAATTCCGGTTCACTAAGAAACTGGGAACTGGGAAGCAAAAAAATCAACTGGGAAGCAAAAAAATTGTGTCAAGCACATAGATGGACACCAACAAAAGCTTATGTCAATATATACATAACAATCATAAGAATAATGGCAAGACTAGAAAGGGATTATTAAAATAACATCTATGACCATACGAACATGTCACTCATAAACCAGCAATATGTACACATTCAACTAAAGGCTCTTTTTTCATATATATTCACCAACACTCCATCAAGATTTTATAGCAGATTAACACAGGAGATGCCATCGTAAGTGTGAGCAATAAATGTGCAGTCAAAGGTTATTTTTGCTGCTGTGCATACCAAGAAAGGTCTCATGCTGATATACCTATGTAATTAGTCATCAAGAAATACCACAAGTTGTACTTGTAGGTTAAGTTGTAAGTCATCTAATTCATTCCATATAACCACTACCTCCTCCCAAGCATCGATCATGGTCTCCTCTAGTTGCTGCAAATAACAACTATACATGCATGAATCAGAATCAACTGCACCTGTAGCTGCTACTTTCAGCATTTGCTCTAGATGAAGATTCCACTATGTTCTTTACAATGATTATATGATTACATATCAAAACAATTAAAGCCAAATAACGGAAGGCCTTAAAAACAGCTACATCATCCATAGATTTCAACTATGAGATGTAGTTACAAAGAAATTATGAAAATATTTGACCTAATTATGAAAAACTGATCTGCCTCCCATGAGCAAGGTTTTGTTTGCACAAAGATTGCCAAATCTTCAACAATAACTTTGTAGTCGAATCCCTAATTTCAAATACATCAAGTTCTCAAGCGTAATTCAAATCTAGAGCATAGACTTGTATGACATATCTAGTTCAATTAACATAAGGTAGATTAAGATAGGATGCATGTGAAAGAATTGATTGTGAATAAGATACTTTCCAAAATAAAGTACTCTGACAGTTAATATTTTTGAAAGAATACAGTTAGTTCTCCAAAAAAATGAGTTTTACACCAAAATGTCCAAATACTTAATCAGACACTTAACATGATACATTGTCACCCATATTGTGCTGGAGCAAAAGGAATAATAATATTCACTAATAAACTTGATATATAATCACTTAGAGTGACCTGGTGATACATTACAGCTATTCAGCCGCTTAAGCTTCTAAAAAGCACATACTGGATATTAGAAGCTGGTTACTTGTCAATGAATATTATCACAAGGAAAGAACAAGGAAGCAAAAAAGAAAAAAGAAGAAACAAAAAGACAATCTTAGCAGCTGATTCCATTTGAACTATGAATTTTAAAACAATTATCACCATATTTATAGTCCTGGAAATTTGGCCATAATTTATTCTCTATATGCCCTCTTTAGTCAATATCAGTTGATAAGTTTAATTCGAAATTATAGAAAATTCTGTCAGGGATTAAATCATTAAAATACCTCAGACAGAATGGATAGAAACTCAAAATTTTGGTAAATTGAGAAATCACACAATTCAAAGTACAATAAATTTCTCATATTACAACTGGCTCTAATAAAGCAATTGCACATATTCAAAGAACTAAGACTATTACAGTCTAAAATGTTAATAGTTGTCAGAAAATGACAGACTTTTACTCAGACACATGTAAATTGCTGAGGCACAGCATCATCAGTATTTGCAAGTCTAGATACGACAGAAATAATCATTTGCAAACATAGAAATTTCAACTCATTCTTCTAGGTCACACTTCTGGGGTATATCAGGAGCCATCCTTCCTCTACTTGGAAAAGTGTCTCCTAGTTCTATAATCTGTAAGGTCTTCAAAAATGATTCCCATCGCAGCAGGCTATAAATGGCATGGCTTGCCATTTCCAAATGGTGGGCTGGTCACTTCTATTAATAAGAAAAACACTAGGACAGAAAGACTAGGAAAAATGCATTCCTCTATTTGCTCCCTTCTCTTAATCTATCATATTACTGATCATAGTGTCCAGCTATTAGATCTGGCAAACATCACCAAAGAGGGAAAGACCAGCTAGCATTTCGGCCTTAATTATTATGAACAAAAGTGCGACTCCTTTATATGTGATATCACATAATTGTGTACCCAGGACCACCACCACCTTCCGGTACCGTCCACTTGATGTTTTGCCTCGGATCTTTAATATCGCAAGCCTATGACATCATTAATAACAACAGAGTTAGGACAATTCAGGAGAACATTTGATTCTAATGATGAATCAATTGAAGACTAATAACAATATACCAATTTAAGACCTATTTTTCACTCAAAAAATTTAAGACCATTCAACAAACAAATTGAAATTCACGAACTTTATGATGACTTGATGTTTCTGTTGACGAGCAAAGCCTGAGGCAGACCACAATATGGAAAAAGTGATATGGACCTTCAGCTTCATATTTTTCAATGCTTTCATCAAAGGTTATAGCAATGCATAAAGATCAACAAAGCAAGATGCATTTGGATGAGTGTTTGGAAGTCCATTATGCATTAACCAATCTGATAAAATCTTCATGCAATTGGTTCTTGTAGAGATTACTCTACTACTTAGTTACATTCTAGAGAGAGAAATTTCTGATGCTACTAGTTCTATTTACTATTTTGCATAAACAAGTTTCCATTCTTAGGTTTCCACATCAATCTAGTTCCTTACATATTCATGAACAATCTGATTCTTCTTTTTTAATCTTTTACAACCGAATTTAGTGTAAGTTCAAGATACATTAGTGCTCTAACCATGTTATCAAATCCACTGTAGAATAATCTTATAAGGAATTGGCACAAACAAGTCATCCCATTGCTTCTCCCAGGATTCCATAACCTTGCTGCACAAATTGGCAGGATTAGTGGGGTAATAAGGGAATTTAATCATTTATCTTGGTATGGAGGAAAATCAGGGATGGATTTGCTATATTGGTCTGATTGAAGGTTGTGCCAGTCTACTACTTCTGATAATTCTAGGAACCCTGATATAGATCCCAAAACTTGTGTAGGCCTAGTTTATTATGGAGATGCAATGGGAATTTCTTCTGAAATCCAAAAATTTAAACCAAACACCTTATGCTCATGTGGAAGTGGACTATTCAAAAACCCTAATCTGAAGCATGGGACTTTAGAATCCTAATATACTCTTCAAACTTGAAAAACAAAGGATTAAACCCTAGGCTAAACAAAACAATAATAATATCTTTGAACCAAACACAGAAAAATGAAATCCCAGGTGCTATTTGAACATCTTAAGTTGAGATTTCAAAAATGTGACTTGAAACTTTGTCCCTATTTGGAACTTCTAACGATATCCAAAGATTTTCTAGTATTCATACCAAATGGAGCCTCAAGGACTCTTGATGGTGAATTTATTCCTGGAGACTTATTGTTCCACAAAGCCTCCCAAAATTTCTTTCCATTTTCTCATTTTTTACTCATTTATCTTAATGCTATTAGTTGGAAAGCTTTTGTCTATCCTTTGCCTCAAAAGAATTATTTATAAAACTTAATCTATCAGTTTATGACTGTACCATAACAAACTCCAAAGCCAAGTGCTGTTTCTAGTGCATGAATTTGCCCTGCCTGCTTAACTATGAACTAAGGAGAATCTTGTGAATTAATTACCATAATGATGATGAAGCAGCATCCAGAATGAATCAAGCTAACTTAAGCTCATCAAAAACTTCAAAATCAATACGTAAAGATAAAAAGTTCACCTCCACTGGCAGTGACAATCAAGAGTATCAGGTATCGCATTTCACATATTGGATTGATAAGCATCAGAAAAACTAAAATGGTTCACAAATATACAGTAACATGACCCCTTTGCATAAAAAAAACTAATTTTGCACTATCAAGATCAGAAAATATAGCAGGACTAACTCTTTCAATTGAATATCATAATTAGTGATTTAAAAAACGCTAGGCATCAAAAGGCGCCAAGGTCCAAAAACACCCGAGCGAAGCGAGGCACTAAAATATAAAAATATATAATATAATTAATAAATATAATTATTTAAATAAAAAAATATGATATTAAATTAAAAAATCTTACAAAATCACAATATCACATTAACAAAAAATCTCAAAATTCAAAACAATAACAATAATTCCAAATAAATAAAAATTAGCAGTATTAAAATCAAAATAATATATTATTAATCTAATAGATTAAAAAATATTGTTACTAGTATACAGTTAACAGTATATAGTTAATATACTGTTAACAGTATACTATCGAGTCGATGTGAGTAGAGAGAGTAAGAGTAATAGTAACGACGAGTAGCGACAGCGGGAGTGACGATAATGGCGAGCAGCGGTAGTAGCAGCGATAGCAATAGCAATAGCAGCGAGCAACGACAAT
Source organism: Musa acuminata AAA Group (assembly GCF_036884655.1). Taxonomy (NCBI): domain Eukaryota; kingdom Viridiplantae; phylum Streptophyta; class Magnoliopsida; order Zingiberales; family Musaceae; genus Musa; species Musa acuminata. The sequence goes on from NC_088330.1 coordinate 34,038,352, forward strand.
GCTAGCGGGGACGCAGTGTAAGAGTAAGACTGAGAAGAGTGAGAGTAAGAGGAAGACCAAGGCTGCTGACTGAGAGCAGCGGCAACGGTAGCGGTAGCAGTGAGCAACGACAGTGGAAGCAGGAGAGGCGAGCACCGACAGTGGTAGCGGCAGCAGCGAGAAGCGGGAGTGGGAGCGACAAGCAACCACAGTGGCAGCAGCGAGCAGCAGGAGTGGGAGCGACGAGCAACGATGGTGGCAGCGATAGCGGTAGTGGTGAGCAGCGGCATCGATAATAGCGAGCAACGGCAGTGGAAGCAGAGAGCAACGGCAATGGCAGCGGTAGCAGCGAGCAACGACAGCGGGAGCGATGAGCAGGGTTAGGGTTGGAAAGTCGCGAGAGGAAGGCTAATATCGGTGCTTTAGTTGGTTCGATTGAACCAACTAGAGCACCGGAGATCGAACCAGACCTAAAACGCTGGTTCGGTCACCTGGTTTAACCCGGACGCTCGCTCGAAGCGCCCGTCACCTAGGCTCAAGCAAGCGGCGCCTCTTTGAAGCGCGCCACCTGGAAATGAACCGAGGCGCTCGGGCCTCGCCTCACCCAAGCACCTAGGCGAGCGCTCGAGCGCCTATTGAAATCACTGATCATAATGGATGAGACACCCTCTTAAACTATTAGGAGACAACTTTCCTTGTTAAACAATTATATTGCTGTTTCTAATCATTTTGTATCACAGTCACAAAGAACAGTAATCTGAATAAACAATCAGTACCTTACAGTGTAGACAATTTTGGGCATTGATGTGGAGCTTCAGACGATGATTCTCATCTGGAGTATACCTTTGTCAAGTACAAAAAGAAAAAAATCATAATTTAGCTTTTTACATCTATTTCATCATTTAGTTTGTTGGTCATTACTTCAATCACAATTAGTATATGGAGAATAATCGGAAAAAATAATGGTACAGTAATGGGTACTAACACTATTCCTTACTCATAAACACGAGCTGGGCAATATCTCGACTCCGGTCCAGCATATAGTGGAAGATTTACTAATTCAGGTACTGTTGAATCCCTCAAATGAAGATGAGCTGGTTGGTCATGTTCATGATTTGTGTTGCTCCTGCAGTATAAATTCAATCCATTTAAACTTATCATTAGGGAAAAGTAGAGAAAAGGATAGAATACATGAAAAGCTAATAATTTGAATTGCTGATATAAGCTACTCCAGAAACTTTGTGGTTATTAAGGTCATGGTTCTAAATATTAAATAGACCAGTCCCCCCAACACACACACCCCCCACCCTAAACCATGGTACATAGACCACAGGTAAAGATTGTGCAGATCGATGGGCCCAATAGATGGAATAGGGTTGAAGGCTGCAACAAGTTTAAGCAGAAGTAGCATGCCCTATATCAAGAACTTTATCTAATACCAGTTTCGACAAATGGTTGGACCAGTTCAGTTTGAAAATATTGGATGGTGTACTGATCCATACTGCTTGATGTCTCAAGGTAAAAAAAAAAAAGTACCCGTCAGTAACAATCTATATGGTCTGATATCAGTGTTTGGTTGGCTTGTATATACAGTAGGTATATATAGGCCTGACAGTGTTTGAAATCCTTCCCTGCTTGGAAAATACCAATAGGCATACGTCAATCATGTGTCAGCACAATACATGATGACAGTAACATAGTAGCATGGACTCTACACCAGTAATGCAATGAGGGGATGCTCGTGATAGATGCATGAATGCATATAGATTGAAACTCAAATCCATGTTCACATTGCGCCCTACACATAGGCATCGATGATTATACATCATATCTTTCTGCCTCTCCATGCATGCATTCGGAGGAGGGGAGCCATTTGTCCCACAGTAACCTTTAGTTGGATGTTGAGGGCGTTGCAGGATACGAGCCCTGTTATACAAGTCTCTTGTCCCCTTCCATGGATGCATTTATAAATGATAACTATGCTTGATCTCTTCTTGCCAAGCCAAGCAAGGAGGCATTTAACACATAAAAAACCTACAAATGGAGGCAACAATTGATGTGCCACAAGAGCAAGGGTCTAGAGCTCCTTAACATTGGAAAAATCCATAGACATCATGGCTACCAATCATGGGTCCTCTCATCAGAAAGCTTGTGCTAATGCAAGAGATAATAGAAGCACGGAACAACAGCAACCATTTCGTTGTAAATTTTGCTACTACAAACCTGTACAGTGAAGTTGGCACGTCGAAAGATATTTGTCCATCCGGCTTTGGGTATTGAATTGGAGCATGCAGACTGGCGATCTAAGCATTCAGGAGAATTTAATTAGTTGGTGAACTACTAGCAAATGAAAATATGTAACTGAAAAAGAACTGTTGCATATCCCTATTCTTAATATATACTATAATTTTATAAAAAATTGGAGCAAAATATCCTCACATCTGTAGCTTCATGATCAGGTTTCCCATGCTTCAGTGTCAAAGGCAGTCTTCCTCTGAAGACATAGCTGACATACATAAAACAAAATAATATAAGCAGTTTGACATCTTAAGTGCAGAAAAGGTAAGATTGTCACACAGTTCAACCTTACCGCTCCAGTGCAGAGAAGGCCAATCCAGGTATAAGCCCATATTTAAAGGCCTGAAAGAAATGAAGTCTTCACATATTGAAGATAAGAAAACAGACACAACTGCAAAGTTTGACCCATATGCTTCTCATAATGTTAATACTGCAAAATTTTATCTAGCAAGATGCCAAAGATGGCAGGAAAAGGAATTAATGACTAACTGGTCGGTAGTTTCTAGCTCTTTTCAGATCTTCCCAAATCCAGGACTTTTTCAAATTGTCCCAGTATGTTTCCATTGTTGCTCCTTCAACTAGTGTTCTAAAAGCTGCTTCCCCTGCCAGCATACCTAGAGGGCACAGAAGAATTTTACCAGGGGAAACTCTTTAAAACAACGAATAAACATATGCAGAAGGTGAAGTAATGCAATGTTCTAGCATACATAGTAAAGCAGTAAAATATGTTGTTTATATAATTACCATCATAGAAGGATATAAACAAAAAGCTTAACAAAGTCCAGGAAAAATGGAACAGTGCACCAAAGAACATTTTGCAACTGAAAGCAAAACCTGATTTCATGGCAGTATGTGTGCCCTTTATCTTAGGCACATCTAGAAAGCCAGCAGAACATCCAATAATTGCTCCTCCAGGAACTACTGAATAAGGTATTGACTGAAACATTACACATAATAGTTGTATCAGATTATGAGTAACATAAATTTAAAACAGAACTGCAAATGTAGGTAAATATACATCATCAGTCACTTTAATGAGTCAAAGAGAAGATTAGTTTGCTCATATGCACCTGGAAACCACCTTCATTCAATGTGCGAGCACCATACTCGAGAACTGTTCCGCCCATCAAAAGTGGTTTGATGGCAGGGTGGTGCTTGAATTTCTAAGATTTAGAAAGAAATAATTACGAATAAGAAGTGGCCAGAGAGTAGTCATTAGCTTCCATATATCAGATGCAGGTAACATATGAGAATCCCATAAAAGCAGGCAGACTACCTAATTAGCATAATATAATCTGGAACTGGAAGGCACTGGAAACAAGGAGAATAAAAGAACAGAAACTAAGAGCTGAATGCAACTTCATTTAGAAAACACAGGACATATTACTTGTAAAGAAAATTAACAATTTCTATATATTTAAACATCAAACACTGACAGATAAGAAAACTATAGGTTTGTGCATTTAGAGTCATGGATACAATATAAGATGAAAAGATGGTTTTTAGGATCAACACAAGCCTAAAAGGATATAAATTCTTTTAACTTTCAGTATAACATGTTCAGATGCGTATAACATCAAAACCCAATCTCTATCAGATTGAAATCATGGATTTTTTCAATAGAACAAAAATTAACAGAACCAATATTATGTGCAAGTTAAATTAAACATACTAGATCAGTAACAAGATCAATAGAAATTTTCAATAGAAGATAGAATCTTCTAAATTACAATATGCTCCCTAATTTTATACACACATTACTATTCTAGATGAACCTGACCTTTCTTACCCCTTCTATCTAAAGGAGGTATAAGCGATTGCGCTCTGAGAAACTCAAACTACACACCAGAGTTCTAAAAGCTTAGTCGCCAAATGGATATAAATTTCAGTTTCAATTAACTGTATAAACGTTCTTTACAATGTGCAAGGATATCTAACATGTACCGATGCACTTTAAAATTGAATTTCTTTCATTTTACTTTTTTTCCTCCAGTAAGAATGTGGATTACCAGTCCAATTAGCTGTAACTACTTGGTTTTCAATCCCTAGGAAGCACTAGGGCACCTATTGCAAGAGAGATTTTTTAAAAATGAGTGGCTTTACAAAATTGAAATCACTAAATCACAGATCCATTAGTAGGGTTGTAGTGAACTACTTCTAAAGTGATATAAATATTTATGCAATCCCAAATCATACCAGTTAGTAGAGTTGCAGTGAACCACTTCTAAAGTGATAAACATATGCAGATGTCTAACAAAATTGTCCCCAACCATGTATAATACTAGTCTGCTGTCGTACCAATTACCATGACCCCATCTGACAAAAGAATTAATCCATTAACTTGGTCCAAAAATCTTTAATTTAATAGTAGTAAAATCATCTAGCCCTATATACAAGTATATTCATTCTCCCACTTCATTGGGTTGTCACAGAAGCAAGACAACACAACAACAAATGAGGCATTGTTTTCTTCCCAAGAAAAACGAGAATATCAACATGACCACCATGAAATTAGGAAGGAAAAGTAGAGAAATAAGCTAGAGAATGGAATATGACAATCCAGCCAAGACTTGGTCACAACTGAGACCTAATCAAGAACCTAGAGCCCATCAATCTTATTATGAGAGTAACTAGAATTATTCGCCATGTTTGGGTTCAGTGAAAAATACCTGGCTGTAACCAATCACAATCAATTTCCTGAGCTCAACATTTTGATATTATAATAAATTAAAAATACTAAATCTACTAGTAATTCCTAAAAGGGGCTTTCATGGTTTAAAAGTTAGCTTATATTCTTTTTGCCCCTTATTTTGCTCTTGATTTCCTTATGTCCGTTAATTTATAGAAACAGAAATGTTAACCATTTTCTGAAAATCAATATGTTAATGTTCACGTACTCATAGTATAGGTATTTATTGTTTTTGATTCTGTAGAATTAAGTGATATTCAATTATATATATTAATGACTCAAACTGTCAAATTCATGAAACTGACCTGCATAACCAATGCACCTTCGACAATAGAACTGACCAGGACCCAGACCCATCTGGTCACAAAATTTATATGGGCCTGGGTTAAAAATGGTCTCGCTGATCCAATGGGGTCAACACAAAGATAATGTTGGTAACTGGACTAAATAAAGTTATCACTACGTGAAAGTCATGGTAAGATATGGTGTTACCACAAATAATAAGTGATTGACTCTGTAACAGAGGGTCTCAAAATAGGGAATCTTTGTTGAAGTAGATGAATATTATAACTGTCAGAGCACTAATAAAATATTCTGAATATGCATTCACTTGCAAACAATCAGCCGTTACATGTATGGTTTTGCTCTCAAACCATAACAAGTATAGCTTTCCAAATAAAGTTTCAAAATTATACAATGAAGCCATCAGATATGCCTCCGAATCGAAGAAGAGTCAGATGAATTGGTGATTAGAAGGCACCCAAAGGATAATAAAAGCTACATTTTCAACTAGTCAAGTTGTTCAAACTGATAATCAAGCACTAGAAAGCACTTCTTTAGGTGCATAATCTTATTTTAACATACAAGGTAGCAAACATCTCTAGCACTAAGTGCATATTGGTTAATAATTTTAATTAAAACCGGTTGATGTCGAATCACCATCTGGTGATTAAAGATAACAAAGCTGGTTCATACAGTAATAAAGGATTGGGTGTTTGAATGTCAAAATGACTATTTAATTCTACATAGTAGCTGAAGATGAATTATCAAAAATGGGTATAATAATAGATCAACTTGGTTCCACAGGTAGAATGAAAGTAGATATGTCAGATCACGAGGGCAAAACATGTGAAAAGACATAAACACCCAGCATCTATGGAAACAGTCATTTCACTAACTAGCTCGACAAGGGAATGCTGATAACATTCTGCAATGGTCTTCTCCACTACCCAGGATGAACTGTTAGTTAGAGAGACCAGATGACTACCAATATGCATAAACGAAATGCCAGATTCTACTCAAACAATGACAACCAACAACAGATGTAAATAACTGTTAAAAGGATAAAATGCATAAATCAACCTTAGTACAGAGGAGATACCTGGAATTCGTCATAAGGGTTCAAATAAGGGTTGTGATAATTTAAGGCAATGACAAGTCCGATAGCGATCTACACATAATATGCAATTGCGAATTAGATAAATTGTGAGTACAAAAGATAAGCCTGGAAAATATCCAGATTGGTTATTTACTAATTTACTGAGCTTTATAATGCCAAATTTGGATATTAAGATGATCTGCTAACAAACAGCTCAACCATATAGCAGCCAGATGAGTCAAAACTTGTTCCAAGGATTGCCATTTTATGTTATGGTAGTGTGCTGATATCGACTTCACACAGAACATCCCAACCTGCCAACCCAGAGCTGACTGGCATGCAATCCTTGTTTTGTGCTTCTTAAAACACAAGGGAGAACTAAGTTTATTGGCATTTACTCGATTATGTGGCTTCATCTTGAAAACATAAACTTAACCTTTCAGAAAAATAGAAGTGCAAAAAGATAGACTTCAAAGGCCAGGCACAGGTAAAAGTCTTTATGTATGACTTCGATGACAAAACTTTGTTCTCAACTCAACGTATTGTATCATATATATTCGGTGGGGATCAGACAAATTATTGTTGTATCTCTCTTAAAGGAACTGGACACTTTTGTAATGAACATTTTGGGAGATTACATGTTACCCACTGGAGGTATGCTAAACAAGATATTAGCCATGTTTTCTATAATAATTAATTTTAATGTTTATGTCAAGTGGAAGCATTATATCCAATACACTAACTTCAACAAGTTATAATGTGCATAACTGCATATCTCTTGTATATTCAAATATATAATTGTCTTAATAATGAATAATTATAGCATTAATTTATACTTTAAAGAAATTGACTGCAGGGTCACATGTTGTAATCACGTGAACTTCAGAATTTTATCGTAATATTAGCACCAGTCAATAATTGGCAAATGTTAATATATATATATATATATATATATATATATATATATATATATATATATATATATATATATATATATATATATATATATCATTCAATAAATACAACAACAAACTGTAAAACTGTTTGTCATTATTATGGAAAAAACTTGATAGAATCTTAAAACCCACTAAAAAATATTTTTCTGATTTATTTATCAAGAGGTAGTTTAGGAAGAGAAAATTCGCATTGAAATGCTTCAACTGTGAAGTCCCTGGAAGTAGATCTTTTAATCCTAGAAAGCGAGACAGTGAAATTGTAAATAAAAAATGCAACTTAGATCTAGCTTTTAAAAATATTGAAAAGTAATTCTACCTAGGAAAAGGCAAAGTACTAAATCACCTGCCTATTACTCATGTGGTACAAAAAAGAACCTCCATATGTCTTCATATCCAATGGCCATCCCATTGTATGTAGCACAGATCCTGGTTTATGCTTTCCTTCCTCAATTTCCCAAACCTGAACATGACATGTACTCTCGTGTCATACAATTCGACATTATTCATGCAAAACATATAGAAGAGAGTTCAGAAATAAGGATAAGTAATTTGTGGCTACAAATTAGAGATTGTTTAGAATCTTTAGATTAATGGGTTACAGGTGATCTCTTTTTTCTTGGTGTGTACACACTATAAATAGAGAGGAGTTCTCTTGTTAGGTGTGGATGTGTGGAGTATTGATAGAAGTTGCTGAGAGTTTGAGAGGTTGGTGAGAACTAAATGTTTTTACACACTTGTAATTTTCCCCTTGTAGTGAAGATCTGCAGTGCAGTGGCTCCGTGGACATAGGCCAGTTTGAGTGAACCGTGTAAATTCATGTGTCTTTGTCTATGTTTGCTTTTTTTTTTCTTTGAATCTGGTATCGATTTGTTTTCTCCTAACAGAGTTGATTTGGAATATTGTCCAGTTTCTCACAAGCTTTGAGGAAAAATAATTTAGTTTCCTAAGCTGGTTTCCAGTAGAATGCAAAGTTGAGTGGGAAAATGATTTCCTACTTCCTAGTAACTGTGAAACTAACAAATAAAGATTTAGAGGATCCATTAGCCAATATTTGCACTATTTTATCAAGTACTTCATGTTGGAACCTACATGTTTGGGCATTCACAAGGTCTGTCATACCGAAGTGTACCGCCCGGTATGGGCGATACGTACCGGTCCGACAGGTTATCGATACGTGGACCGCCCGATACCGCTACAATGCTACAGTATTATACTGTAGCACTGCTACAGTATGAAAAATATATAATTGTTCGGTACACCAGGGTGTACCGCTCGGTACGCCCTGATATACTGCTCAATACACCGGTACCGTACCGTACCGAGCCCGGATCGAAACGCCGGTATGGTACGGTACAGCGAACCTTGGGCACTCATGCCCAAATTTACAGAGGGGCTGAAAAACTGATATGCAAACAACATGTTTTGTCTGTTAAGAGAATAACAGAGACATGGTAAGGGTTAAAAGTTAAAACATAAATGTATATAATGATTAAATAAAAAAAAATCCATTACCTCCTTGATGCCCAAGGCATATGTTTGATGCTGTCCTTGTACTTTTTCGTGTAGTTTGTGAGCCCTTATCATTTTCTAAGAAAAAAATTTTGACATGCAAAAAAATGAACTACATAATCCAAAAAATAAAAAACTGAAACTGTGAAAGGATCACCAGATAAGTTAAGCAAACCTCTGACAGTGACCCTCGACATCCTTCAGCAAGAAGTGTGACACGTCCTAAAACATATTCAACATATATATAATGAGCCAAATAAAAATTGAAGTATCTTGCAAAAGATAATATAGATTCAAACCAACAAAATGGACAATGTGCGAACAGTTTTCTTTTCCTCCTCGTCCTCTTCATAATCCATCCAAAAACAGAAACAATCCCTCAGAAAACAAAGCTTCTATATATAAAAGCCAATACTTTACAACAAAGACCAAATTTGAACATGCATTGACAAAAACTTTATGCTCATAAAGGACAACTTCTAGCAGTTCACATGATATACAGTATAATGGCTCTAGATTTACTGGCACAAGAAACAAAAAAGTCATTCAAACTAATAATTAGTGAGAAGATCTTTCCTAATGGCACATTGTGCAATTCACAAGTATAGAATATACACACAATAAATTGCAGCACAATGACGTAAACTAAAAGAATTTCTGCTAAGTTAAGGATACCTCCATTTTACTAATCTTAGTTACCTAGGTAATGAATTAAGTATAGCTTGTATAAAATAATAACCAAATCAAGAAGTCAATGACAACATGAGTTACATCTTATCAAGTGCTATCTTACTCTTACTTTGAAGAAAGATGTAACCTGCAAAAGGTAACTTGGAAGGCCAGAAAGAGAAGGGGGGAAGGGAGGTGTGTGTAAATAAAGAGGAGGAAAAAGAAAGTCCACATCACTTTAATGATGTACAATATATTTGGAGGATTTGTGGAGAGAAGCTAATCCCACCACCTCATATGTCACTTCGAAACATTATAGTTTTGGTTATCAAGTACAAGATATATTCCTAAAAGATTTCCAATTTGACATGCAGATTGTGAGCCCTCTTCCTCTATGGCCTTCTCGTTCTTTTAAGTTATTTAGAGATGCAAACCTTCTCCTATTGTATCTAAGGCTGCTTCAACAAAATAATTACAGTCAGAATTCTCTTGCTGGGTTGACCATTCTTTATTTACTCCTAAGTCCTAAGAAAAGTAGGAATACAATCAGTTCACTAGTCGAACCATGCCCAACCTTTGTCAAACTCTTACACAGGCTGGAAGACTTGTCTATGGCGGGATCTAACTCACTTTAGGAGCTGATGTGGTGAAATGGGTCCCCTTCTGCCAGCCCAAGCCCACACCTTGGGATCTACACCAGTCCCTACAGCCAACCAAGGCCTAAACATAGCCAACTATGTGAAGACTCGTCCAGCACTTTTGTCCCCTGAAAAGTTGGATCATATGAAATTTCATGTAGACTACCTGACAAATTTGAGTATCTTCAAGAATATGAAGCAAGTGAACAACTCCATACCCCCATAGGGACTAGGATCCAACTCAAGCTGTTGAGTCATCATCCTAAGATTTTATCACAGCATCACCTCACTGTATCACAATCTTATTCCATGATATTTTATGTTTCAAAAATAAAGAGAAGCACATCAATAAAAAAGAGAGTGACGAATCGTTGCAGAGAGAAGAATGTGGATGGAAAAAAAAGATCAGGAGGAACCCAATATGAAGGAGAAAAAGAATAATAGGAGCCAACAACCTAAAGAAAATTTGTGTTCTATTACCACTATCCAATTGTATGAGTTGTACACCTGCGCTGACTCTCAAGAGAAAACTCTAATGTAAGGCAAAGACTCACAGGACTTCTATTTACAAAATGACAAATGGAGAAGAAACATAAAATATATATCTAACGACCAGCTGCATATCATAATCTGCAGCTTTTAACATATATATCTAATTACCCAGGATTATTTAAAGAAATATACAACTTTCTTTAAAGGAAATTATCAACCCACTAGAAGTTCAACATTCTTAGGGCTCTTTATCGAAACTATGACACCTTAACAAAATCTACAACACCTTATAAAGATATAAACAATAAGCAACATATTTGAGTCTTCAAAGGACTCTTATCAAATATTTCGCTGATCCTTTTTCAAACTAATTAATCACATTCTCAATGAAGTAGGCAACTATGTTTTCCATTAAACTAGAAGTGGTTGACTATAACATGAAAAGTACATGTAATCTATTACAATAAACTCCAAACCTATTTAAAACAAAACTCACATTCTATTCTAGTTAGCAATAGGACTTAAACAAACCTAAAATGAATATAACAGACTCAAAATAGATTAATATATGAATTAAAACTGACTCCAACAAAAATCTAATTAAAGCTAAACAAATTGCTAGAATTTAACCCAAGTTCAATCTATGAAGCAAAAAAAACAGCAGCTGATTATAAGTAATATATAGATCAGGACTATGTCAAATGTCTATAGACCTGAATAATATGGTCTCTTAGTTAAAGATATTAAAGGTGCATGCCTTTCAGTTCAACGCCACGTTGAAAAGTCTCCCTCTTAGAACCATCTTTAGCAACACCCATATCGTTAGTTGCAACTCCAATGACTCTGTGATTTTCATCATACAAAATCTGTCCAATTATCAAGCTTAGAAATAGATAAGTAGCAATCAATTCATTGTTTACTACTAAGCAACCAAGTATATCACCTCACTTGCAGCAAAACCTGGATATATTTCAACTCCCACCTCTTCAGCTTTCATTGCCATCCACCGTACCAGCTGGCTCAAACTACAGAGTATATGGTGAAGGTCAGATACATATGGAAAAGAAATTCTTTTCAAAATAGAAACATGAATAAGACAGTGTCCAAAACAAGGTCTGCCATACCGAAGCGTACCGCCCATACCGGGCGGTACGTACCGGTCTGACAGGTTATCGGTACGCGGACCACCCAGTACCGCTACAGTGCTATAGTACTATACTGTAGCACTGCTACAGTATGATAAAAGTATAAAATTGTTCGGTACACCAGGGTGTACTGCTCGGTATGCCCTGATGTACCACCCAATACACCGGTACCGTACCGTACCGAGCCCGGGTCGAAACGCCGGTACGGTACGGTATGTCGAACCTTGGTGCAAAACCCATTTCTTTTAAGGCATTTGAGTTACACAAAACAAATTAATTAAAATTTGTGGAATTTGAGTTACACGAAACCAGACTGGCAAGACAATCCTTGATCTCACTAGTCACTACAAATCTAAGAAAACACAAATTTTGAGAAAATTATTTTTGTAAATTTTTAATGCCAAAACTTATAGGAGAGGACGAAAATATTATAGAGGGTTATAAACCTATCTCAGCTACCAACCTTGTGAAAATGAAAGTATTATGAAACCTAAAAAATTCACTAAATTGAGAGGGAAGTTCTCCAGAAGATGCTGGTGTGAATGTGTCGAAGTGCACTAATGAAGTGTCAGATGATGAAAAGCAGCATTATGGAAATGTTGTGGATATAAGCACAATATATGCATGTCACAAATATTCACCAGCTATCCATGATATAAGATGATGAAAAGTAATGTACCTAATCACATAGTTTCCTTTGTTATCAAATGGGGATGGAAGTTGCAATGAATGATTTTCTGTAAGCAGCCAAAACTTATCAGAGGAGACAGGAACCTCAATCGGAGCCTACAGAACATTTTACACAGAAATAAGAAACAGTGAGTTCTACAATACTTAAGTTTCTGGACATTGTATTTTGAAGATATTGATTATGAAGAGCACCCACTTGAATGTTCACAAGTTACAATATTGAAAGTAAATGCACTAATGATGCATCAAAACACACTGATCTCAGTTATGATGCTATGTAATTTCATGGGCATATTAACAGCTAAATGTAAGATCATTCTGGAAGTATATACTTGATGTTATGGCCTAATGACATTGAGTTTCACATATAAAGGAATGGCATCAAGGTCGACTTCACTATTAATAAGGAAAATATTCAAAAATTGACATATATAATCCATGATGGCACCTATTAACAGACATAACATCGACTTAAATTAAGAGCACTTACAAGTTTATCATCAGAATCAGACATTTTGATAAATTATGATCAGTAAAGTCTCAGGATTATTTACTGTTGGTTGTTTCAACAGAGTTCTAGATATGTGCTACATTACTGGTTCAAACTTCAGTTCTCGATCCATTGCCGTACTCTCTCTAAATAGTCATATAGGCATTTCTTTTTTATCTACTCCCTTAGTTGCAGAGGCTAAAAACTACAAAGGGTCACGAAAAGTGTAAAAAGTGCAAGAATGATCCACATATCTTCTATTTGAACTCATTCCAATTCTCTCTTCAAGGTAATATGTCTGTCTCTATCTAGTGAGGAGCTAAGGGCATCATCCTTTTTCTGCTTTTGCAATTTTCACATATATAAGTACCGAAATTTTCTACATTTAATTTCTTTTCATCCAAGAACCATCACAATAGCCCTTTTTCTCTCTTTTTTTTGGCTTTCCAGTTGTTGGTTCCCCCTTCTGCATGAATGATGAAAATTTTGTTGGATAAGTATCATTGTTTTTGGGGTCAAACTAAACAGGGACCTGGTGATATTTAAGGTAATTAGCAATAGACCTACCAAGGTTCGCAATACCGTACCGTACCGGAGTTTCGATCTGGGCTCGGTACCGGTACGGTACGGTATACCGCTCGGTACACTCAGGTGTACAGTGCTACAGTGCTGCTACAGTGCGTACGCTGGTCCGCGGTAGTGCTGCTACAGTGTCGGAACGGTAACATATGGTCCGCGTACCGAAAGTCTGTCGGACCGGTACTGCAAACCATGAGACCTACACCCAGTTCTCATCTTCTATATCGGCAATCCTTATCTGTTTGCACTAATAAAAAAAATCAAACTTCTCTACACCTTGATTAAATTTAGAGGTTCTTTTTCAGTTTTTCTCCTTAATGATTGTTAGGAGAAATTGAGCCTTCGAGGTTTCCTAGTCTTTGCATCTTTTACATATATAATGCTCCACATGTTTGGGATTTCCATCTCATTGTTGTTCCCTAGGTCCTTGCTTTCCATATGTTCAGTTGTCTAAGAAGTCAGAACTAGAAGATCCTAAAATTAGCAGTTTAATTAAACTTATCCATCTTTCCAAGCTTCTTTTTCCATAGAATTCAACACCTTCTAACTCTACATTAGGCTCATAAAGAAGAAAGACCAACCCAAATTCCTTTGAATTGATAATAAACTTGGATTCGAGTTCAATTAAATGTGTGATTGCATAGTGAGCTAGTGAAAAGAGAAAAATGTGGACAAAATAGAGAGGGAAAATTATATAAAATTAAAAAAATGCTTGTTTTAAAGAAAAAACTATTCATAACAATGAAAAGGTATAAGTAAAGCAAAATCAGATATATGCCAGTCTTGATGATGGAGAAAGGCATTGTTACAACTTACCACCTTTTTGAACTAGCTTTACTTAATTGTAATGTTGATTTTTTTTGTCGCAATGTTGATTCACTAGTCTACAATACTTGGTAGCTTTTAAAACTTTAATTTCTCAGCAGATTGGGCTTTGATGGATTGTGTATCATCAAAGGAAAATCTATAACAGTAGCCATCTTGATGCTTTAGAATTATGTAATATTGGAATTAGGTAGTAGGACAATTGGGAAAGAGAGGAGAAGACAATAGGAAATAGAGAACTTCTTGGACTCACTTTTAAGTCCTCCAAACTTACTTTGGGGGTTTATGAAAAAAGAAACTCATTATCTTCCCCTTTTTTTATACTACCCTTAATTGCAAGAAGAATAGAAAATTACAAAAGTAAGGAAAGAATTTAATTAATCAAGTCAAATCAGTCACTTATTCTTTCCCTATTTGGAGAAGATAAAATTTTAGATTTGTTTAGCAGAATAACTTTCTTTTTGATAATATATTTGATTAATAGGAAAGAATCTAAATAATTCATCCTTATATAATGAAGAAACTTCTTTAGAGAGTTGAAATCTTCAAACAAGATTTTCACTTCTCAATCAAATTAAGTTGTGATTTTTTTCTACCTTGAGCACCATGGGAAATTGAAATAGAAACACAAGAGATGTTGCCCTATAAGGTTGTGACAATTCACGACTTTTACCAAAAAACAACTTTAAATACTAAAATATTTTAAACAAAATAAAAAAAGACCATATGTATATATATATACATACATACATATATATATATATATATATAGATATATATATATATATAGATATATACATATACATATACATATATATATACATACAAGGATTACAATTTTGTATTGTACCGAAGTTTCGATCTTAGCTCGGTACAGTATGGTATGAGTGTAACGAGGGTACCTCGGTATATATATATATATATAAGAAGGCAACGTTGCCTCGTTTCTTCTCCCCGCGTGGGGAACGGTTTCTTCTCCCCGTCGATGCTTCTCCCCACGCGGATGAGGAGAAGTCGCGATGATGCTAAGGCCTCGTCGCCTCAAACGAGGAGGAGGCGACATCTCATTTGTGGCATCCAGCAAGGGAGAGCAACGACGGATCAGGATCGTTGAGGGAGAGTGGTGCCAGATCTCCAAGTTCTCCCTTTTCTTCTCCCTCTTCTTCCTTCTCTTCCTTCTCCCTCGGCTAATACCGCCCGCTACGGTAACGGGGCGGAAACAACCCCAATTGATGGTACCATCCGATAGTGGGCAGTCCACATACCAATCTGCTAGCGGACTGGTACGTACCGCCCGGTACGGGTGACATCATTCGACATTAAAATCCTTGTATACATATATATACAAATATATACAAATATACATACACATATATACACACACACACATATAATTATATATGTATGTATATATATATATATATATATATATATATGTATGTATATATATATATATATATATATGTATGTATATATATATATATATATATATGTATGTATATATATATATAAGTTTGCCTTCAGTATCTTGTTTGCTTTACCAAGGATTTAAGCACCACTCCATACCGAATACTGATTCATCTTCAGATTGGTAAAACCTCGACATGGTCCAGTATGTCATAATTTTCCCACCAGAAGAAATAATATATAAAATATTTCATGTGTTTGTATTACTTCAATATGATCAGTATAGCACCCGATAAGCCCCATGAATCGGGTGGTAAGTCCCTTCTTTTTTATTTTTTCCTTTTTTTTAAATCAATTCATGATTAAAAGATGGAAAGTAAATTAGCAGTTTAATAGATTTAAAAGGTAAAAATTAGTATCTGAAACAATAATCGTCAAACTTACACCCTCGTGTCTCCATTGTGGGATCAATTCATCCAAAGCACGAGGCTCAAAAACATTTCCTGATATAATATGAGCACCTGTAATCATAATCTATAAGTCAGAAGATGAAATAAACAATAACCCCTACTGCCACAGATTCACAGTCAATAATTCCAGTGCAAATCTAGTGAATGATATTGAAGAGCAAATAGCAAACAGGACTAAGAACAAAGTTCCATTACAAGTAATGGAACTTTCTAATAGTAACAAATATTAAGGAGTTGAAAAAAGTATATGACATCTATAAACAAGGCTTTAAATACCAGTCAGATACTGGTTTCAACTTTCAACAATGCGTCAGGCCGGTATGACTAAGCAACTAAGTGGTATGCAGATCTACATCATTCGGTATTGCTGGAGAAAATAATAGTACATGACATACTGAGTGGTATCAAACCTATGATTTAATTACCGGTTTGGTCAGACTGATGACAGTAGGTCATTACATACCAACTAATCATTATTTTAAATTGTTCCTATAAACATGGAAGTTGTCACCAATAAACATTCCACCAGCATTATATAATTGGAGTCAGTTAGACTTAAGCAACTGCTACAAGGCACTGTAGTGGAATGCTAGTTGTCATTTCTTCAACAGATTATAGAGAACACAATCAAATCGTCTGGCAAGACTTATCTTTCTTCTTTGGTAACTCTCTCTCCCTCCCTCTCCTAATCCCCTTTGGTAAGAAAACAAAATGTAATAAAAAGAATTATGACTAAATTAATACATAGATCCATGACTAATGTGAATATCTAAATTTATATGGTCGCCAAGAGTAGGTGCATTTGATGTTGTAAAGCAATGCAATATGTTCCAAACCTGAAGTAAACCAACTTGGTTTTCCTTACTATTGTTGGGGCACAAATTTCTTTGTTTCAACTTCAAAAATCTAACATTTTGAATATCCCAAAATGATCACTCCAGCAACATAACTGTTTCCTAATAATTCTGACAGAAATTATGTGATTACAGGAAATGTGAGTTTTCTCTGTTTCATATACAAGACAAAGCCAGGATAACCTGTTTTTCTATTGGGGTTCCTTCTGTAGGTCCATTTGGTATGTGTAACCTCATCTTAATTCTCTTCTTCCACCCAACTACTCTTTTTGCTCGTGTTTTTGAATCTTGTCTTTCTCCATCTGTGTGTTTGTATGTGCTTTTTTTTTCCCTGGAGGGACAGCAGATGAAGGCCACTTTAATTGGTATAAGGGCAGACCAATCCTAAAACGGATTTTAGTAGAATTAGAGCTGGCAAAACATCAAACAACATACTGGAACATGCATACTTCCAGTTACTGCCAACTAGAACTGGATGTATCAACTCACTAAATTACAATTTTCAATGAAACCAAGGTTTCAGCACTTCCCCAAAAGGATTTGACATTCCCATGTTTTAAGTGTGTGCCAGCAGAGCAACAAAATACACAAAAACTAAAATGCAAACAAAAAAGATACTAAAAGTACATCTCGGTTGATCCTCCTCCAGTCTATTTTCTCTTTGGGCATTCCATCCCACCAGCAAAACAACACAAGGCTATCAGGTGGTGGTATCCACTGAAAACTAGAAATGTAGGATACATGTACAGCCCTCATATAGGTCTTTAGAATTATTTTTCAAACCAAATAGATCCAATTTGTGTATCTAATATGCTGATTGGAACTGTTAGAATGGATCAATTATTTGGTCTCAAAAGCCCAATTTCAAGAAATTTTTTCCTTGACCAACTTCTGTAGTAAAGAAAATAAAAAGGATTAGAAACTAGATTTATCTAAAAAACAATTCTAAGATTAGCATCTATGCGGACAACGTGATAAATACTTGTGAACTCTCTGTAGTGGCTCATTCCTAGTTTAGACGGCTATCCAGGATGAATTTTAATTATATTGAACTGCTAATATCCAGAAATTTTGAAATTTTGGTTTCTATAAATTTTGAGTGACTCAATACTAGACCTAAAGACTAAAAAGACTTTAATTAAAACTATAAATAAAGATTTAAAAATTGTCAACTTAACTATATATGATTTCTTTTATATATCTCAAGGCGACAAAAGATACATGCAGCCGACTCCCGGATAGTTGGATTTTACAGCTTTATTGTTGTTATTGTTGTTGTGTAATCCTAGATCGGATCATGCCCTCCATATTCAACAAACTTTTCATAGTAAGTATTAACATCAGAATTTGAAATTCTCCCTTAACCAGTCTATGTTTCTATCTGTTTCTTACATTCTGATTCAAATTATCATAAGCTATGAAAATGCATCAAGGATTCATGCACGCTCAGGAAAAATAAGATGGAACCAAACAAACATAGCAAGAAAGTGCCTCATCCATTTGCTAATCTACTAAAGAAAAGAACGCCATAATTAAAACCTCACCGACTTCCGGACCCTTCTCCAAGACGCAAACGGAAAGATCGGCGTTCCTCTCCAGGCACATCTGCTTCAACCGTATCGCGGCCGACAACCCGGCTGGTCCCGCCCCCACGATGACCACATCGTACTCCAGACTCTCCCGGTCGCCCGACCCGCCGCATAGACCCCTGGTTCCGCTGACCACGCGGCGGCGCAGCCCTGGCGACCAGTCCGGGAAGCAGATCGAAGGCGCAAAACTCGCGCGACTCGGAGGATCTCTGAAGGAAGAGAACCGGTTCGACGGAATCGGGAGCCGCGATTCGGGTCCGGGGGATGGCGAGACGGATGAGATGATCGGGGTTTCGGCACGGAAGGGGGAGAAGAAGGGAGACCGAAGGGGGCGGCGGGATTTGGAGGTGATGGCGGAGAGCGCTGATCTGTACATGGCGGAGGTACGGGGTGGCCGCCGGACGAGTTGCTCGGCTACGATGTATTGAAATGGATGAAGCCCCCCACGTTGCCAAAACGAACTAAACTCAGAAGGATGTGTTCAATAACCAAATCAACCTGCATCTGTCTAGTCTTATCTCTATCCGTTTTATGTTACACATGTAGTATAACAAAGGAATAAAAGAGATGGAGGCAAGTTGGTTCTCAAGACACATCTCTCTATCTCATAACCGAGCCAAATCATCCGAACGTCTTATTACCTTAAGCATACAAGAAATCAATAGGGAGGGGAACCTCACGATTGAATCTTGCTCGCACAATCAAAATCAAATAGTTTATTTTATAATTTTATAAAAAAAATTATAATACATATTATTAAATAATATTAATTATTATTATTATTATTATTATTATTATTATTTATTGTTTTACAAAATTCTAATTTTAGAATATGCCTTCACCACATAATTACAAGTGTCAATTTCGTGAGGTTCCCCTCCCTATTGATGTCATAATGTTCCTAAAATTATCACAAAATATTATATATGCATGTATGTAACTATGTATAATATGTTTTTTCTGTTTACTATATGGAAAAAAAATCTTAAATTTGATTGAATGTATGATATAATTGAATATATTAAGTACATATTGATATATAAGACTCGACCTTTCTTGGATCGACTAAATTATTCACAGAGGCTTTTCACTTCTCCTTTGGGGTGTGTGTGTGTGTGTGTGAGAGAGAGAGAGAGAGAGAGAGTGAGAAAGAAATCTTGACCAATTCATCATCACAATAGCATGTTACTTAGATGTGATGTAATTATTTTGAAGTAGAGAAACATTGCATACATCTAATGAATCAATATCTAATTCAGCAAATATTGGTGTGACAAGCAAGCAATTACATTGACCTGAATATTTGGAGTCTCATAAAGATGACAAGAATATAAGTTATTTTTTACCCATCCGAAATAAACATATTTATTTAATCAATTAATTGGTGCTACATCGATGTAAATGCATCAGTGATAGAAAGATCCATCCATCTTGATATGCCTGTTTTTGGATCTTTTTTGGCGTGCCAAATCGATTGAGCCATGCAACATAAAATCTGGTCATCATAGAACTTCCCATATTATATGTGAACAACACAAACTTCTTGAGTTAATCATCAGTTATTCTATCGAATCAGATCGTATCACTCTAAATATGATTTTTTTTTGGTTGAAATTTTTGATCATTTGGATGCCACCAGAGACTCATTTATATCTTACACTAGGAATCTGAGTTATGATTTGAGTGGACCAATCCAGTGGGCAGCCATCTCACATTTTAAATTCAGATTGTTGTCCCCCATAGTTGACTTGTACAAGATGAACAAGAACAAAGGGAAGGCAACAAGCAGACGCCTATCATGCTTTTTCCTTTAGCTGTTTGTGATCTTCTTCCTATTTAGCTCTGCCCTTTCTTTGTCATGGAGTCTTCAGACAGTGCCTTGCTTCACCCTTCATCTGTGTTGGTGCCTTGCCTTGACGTTTAGTCTTCGGTAGTCTTCTTTATCACCATGGATAGACAGTATGGTTGGTGAGCATCATCCATGAGGTGGCTTCTGGAGAGTTCAACTCAATAAAGGGATTGGCCAGTGGTGAGACAGAATGGGTGTCAGTGGCTGTCATTACACAATGTGCAGCTCCATCATCATTCAAGCAACCAGAAAAAGGGACACCACCACAAGAACTTGCTTTTGGGTTGAATGGAGGAGAGGCATCAGGTGAGTTCGGGCAGAACAATGATTTGTGGCTCTTCCTCACCGTTCCTTTTGCTGTCATGGGGTCGGTGCCTTGGTAATCTAACATGGCTTACTTCTGCTAGCTCCAGACAGGGAAGAGTTCACTGATTGTGTAGTGGAAGAACAGTTCTCCAACTGAGGCAGCGGCAGGAGAGTGCGGTTGAACAAACACCAACAAGTAAAGCTTCAGAAAAGAAAATGATGGACCATCTGTCCTCTCAGTGATAAATGATATGGTGGATCTCAAAGATAATTATATCAGTCCTACTTGATTCAAACCTGCATATGCAAAAAAAAAAAGTCTGAAATGATTAACTAAAGATTCAAACACTCTACTCGGTGATCGAGGGATGTTCGGATGCTTGTTCTATAAATATCGAAGTTTGATGAATTAACTGAAGACTCAAACACTCACGCAAATTTTTTAGTAACGAAATTGATTACCGATGGTCAAAGCAACTTTTTTCTGAAGTATTCCAGTAATCAAGGTGGCAATCATCCAATTAGTGACTCCAAGGCTCGGCTTTTGACACCAAGATCATGGTAAGCAAGGAATAAGTGCTCACCACAATGTGGTCACTTACAGCTACACATGATTTCTCTGTGCTAATTGAATATTAGTTCTTTAGCACACCATTAGGTTCTAAAAAGGACATTCAAAAGCTAAATCTCATGGTTGAGAAGAGAAGGAATCAGAAACTGGACAATTAAACAAACACCTTGCGTACGAGCAGATGCTTGCTCCATTTTCAAGTGCAAGCACAGTAAAATTACACAGGAAGCCGAACAAACAAAACAGTATAATTATAGAGATTAATCTACAAACTGTGAAGAACATAGAGAATTCAAACATCAATAATTCAAGAAGGAACCAGAAACTGGTCAATTAAACAAACACCTTGCGTACGAGCAGATGTTTGCTCCATTTTCAAGTGCAAGCACAGCAAAATTACACAGGAGGCAGAACAAACAAAACGATATAATTATAGAGATTAATCTACAAACTGTGAAGAACATAGAGAATTCAAACATCAATAATTCAAGAAGGAACCAGAAACTGGTCAATTAAACAAACAC
Source organism: Musa acuminata AAA Group (assembly GCF_036884655.1). Lineage (NCBI taxonomy): Eukaryota > Viridiplantae > Streptophyta > Magnoliopsida > Zingiberales > Musaceae > Musa > Musa acuminata. The sequence goes on from NC_088330.1 coordinate 34,060,259, forward strand.
CTTGCGTACGAACAGATGTTTGCTCCATTTTCAAGTGCAAACACAGCAAAATTACACAGGAGGCAGAACAAACAAAACGATATAATTATAGAGATTCATCTACAAACTGTGAAGGACAGAGAGAATACTTACATCAATAATTCAAGGAGGAATAACCGAGAGGAATGAACGAGTGAAGAATATGGAAAAGCCTGGAAGATGCCGTCGAGGTTGCTTGCTTGCCCACCATTCTTTTAGGTAGGCTTCGACCACATCACATGATGTGAGCGAGCATGGGAATAGATGGTGAACCTAAAGGAGAGAGGATTCATACGCCCACTAGCTAGCACACAAAAGAATACATTCGGATCGATACATGTGATCGGTGATGCCTTCTAATATATCTAATCATCACAATGATGAACATAATTAACCTTCCTTCTCATGAGATAGAAATATTAATGAAAGATTGAAGGTGGATCACAACTTTAACAAATAATAATAATGATAATTAATGCAGTTTAGATTCGCAATGACAAATATCTCTTTATCATACAATTATTTGAAGCTGTCACAGTGATGTGAGCTGTCACTGTGAGGCATTGACCTTCCCTTCACTCGTCCCAATATATACACCCACTTGTTCTTCCATGTCCTCCACTTCTGTGCTTCTCTTTCCCCCACCACTCTGTCTCTCCTCCCCTGCAGTCGGAAGTGTTCTTCCTTCCTACCTTCACCATCACCTTCAGGAAGCTCTTAATGCAGCTTTTCTTTGCAGGCATAAGTGCTTCTGAGTCTTCCACCTGTAGATCTCAGTAGCTTTGTAGGCAAAAGTTCAGCTGGCTTGCTTTCTTCTCATCATTCCTTAGCGAGACGTTTATAAAAGCTTTCAGATCATGTAAGATTTGTTTCTTTCAGTGCAGAATTCAAGCCCAAAAAAAAAACACAAAAAAATAGTGGTAGTAGCAATAGTAGGGTTTCATCTTATGATATCTGAGTGAAACTGCATCTGCTGTATCAAATCCTGGCTAGAATTCCTCCATTCTCATAGCAAAAGCTTTATAAAAACAATTAGATCATGTAACTTCGTCCCTTCTTAATTACTCTTCCCTCCAAAAAATAAAAAAAAGACCAAAAATACACTGAAACTGAAGCCTTTGGCAATGCCGGAGCCGGAGACGCCGAACGTGTCAGCCCCGGCGACGCCGGGCACGCCGGGGGCGCCGCTCTTCAACTCGCTCCGAGTTGACTCGCTGTCTTACGACCGGAAGTCGATGCCGAGGTGCAACAGGTGCCTCCCGTTGGAGTCGTGGGCCTCCTCCCCCCACACGTGCTTCATCGAGCTCCCCAAGCCCGACGTCTCCCTCACCCGCAAGGTACGCCGCCCATCAACACTCCTCTCGTTCGCGCATGTCTTCCCTTGTCATCATCATCATCATTGCTTCTTAAAAGACACCATATCTTACTGCCATAGATCAAGCATGACAGGGTTTAATTTATCTGAATTTTCAGTCACCAACTTCACTATTTTATTGCAGGTTTGGTTGAGAGTTCATATTTCTCAACTTACCATCTCTTCTCAGAGATTGACAATTTATTATTTCTCATGTCATCAAAGAAAAAATATACATGAGTTTGTGAAAGCTCAAATCATGCATCAGTTTAAGGATTATAATAAAGTCTTTTTTAGATCATCAAATTCTATTTCTTTTCTCTCTCATTTTTTTTATTATTTTTGCACCTTTATGTTGATTCCTCATCTGTTGATTTTTATTAGACTGGTCCAGATGGACTGGAGAAAATAAGAATAAATTCAAGAATCCATGCACTCTTCTTTACCTTCTTGAATTCATCTCTTTCCAAGAACAGATGGAAGATGCTGCATGGCTTTTCATTTCCCTTTCTTTTCCTCATCATAAGTGTGAGAGGAATCTACCGGAGACGCACAGCACACGGCCGTCAGTGACAGCACCGGGCACGAGTCCCATCACCCATCTTGCCTTGCATCGCGGCAGCATCTTAACCTCTTCTCTCTTTTGTCCTCAACTCCTGCTTCTGCCACCCTCCCCATTATTGACCACAACAAGAAGCAGGCATGCATAGGGATTATACATCTTCAACTAGGGTACGTTCCTGCCTGCCTCATCCCTAGAAGAAAAAGACAACTCGCAGGGAATCTCCTTTCTCACAAATATGATTAGCTTTAAATTCAAGAAAATACTGTAATCCCTGTTAACATTCGAAAACTACATTTAAATCTGTGAAGCTTTTCCTTCCTCACAAGTATGGCTGTTCCTTCCGTAAGATGTTAAATCACTGCGAATTATATCTATCATACCGTCACACACACACACAAAGAAGAAAATCCATGGTGGCATGACCCAATACTAACCCTAATTCTATTGAGTAGGTGGAGTAGACATGGCTTAATGAATCCATCCATCTTCATGTCCCCAGCAATCTCTTAGTGTGGGTCAAATATTTTTGCTGATAGAGAAATATGCTTCTTTCTTTCAAAATGCGTTCCTTAGGTTGATGGTGATAACATGCAAGAATCTGACGTTATATCAGCATAGATTATGACACTGCTTTGTCTTTATCGTTTGATGAAGATAAAAGTCATCACGTCAACTGTAACGTCAATTCAGTCACTTTTAGTTTGTCTTTTAGTGTGTTTGACACGCCAAAATATTTGGTTGATAGTCTTAATGTTCGAAGTTTCTATTTACTTAAACAACGTATGAACTTATAAGACATCATAGTTAAAGCATAATATGTAATTAAAATTTTATTTCAAAGAGGCACTATTTTTACATATATATATATATTAAAAATAAAAATTATTTGTTATAGTTGTTGATGACGTGACAGCTGGGAGCAGAATTTGTGGGGACATTCATCCTCATATTTGGCGCCACGGCGGCACCGATCGTGAACCAGAAGTACAACGGCGCCGAGACCCTCATCGGCAACGCCGCCTGCGCCGGCCTGGCGGTCATGATCGTCATCCTGTCCACAGGCCACATTTCCGGCGCCCACCTCAACCCGTCCCTCACCATCGCCTTCGCGATGCTGCGCCACTTCCCCTGGGCCCACGTCCCCGCCTACATCCTCGCCCAGGTCTCCGCCTCCATCTGCGCCTCCTTCGCCCTCAAGGCCGTCTTCCACCCCTTCCTCTCCGGCGGCGTCACCGTGCCCTCCGTCAGCTCCCCCCAGGCCTTCTTCATCGAGTTCCTCATCACCTTCAACCTCCTCTTCGTCGTCACCGCCGTCGCCACCGACACTCGTGCCGTAATTTCCACACCGTTGCCCTCTCCCCCTTCGTTCACCTCCGCCTCTTAATTTCCTACGCAATGCTGCTTCTTCACACAGGTGGGGGAATTGGCAGGAATCGCGGTGGGGGCCACGGTCATGCTCAACATTCTGGTGGCCGGGTTAGTAGCACCGAACCGACCCGAGTCTCTATTAATTGTTACACGTGGCATTATTCTGACGGTCGACATGTTGGGATCAGGCCATCGAGCGGGGGATCGATGAACCCGGTTCGGACGCTTGGGCCGGCGGTCGCGGCCGGCAATTACGAGCGGATATGGATATATCTGGTGGCGCCGACGGCCGGGGCAGTCACGGGAGCCGCCGTTTACACGGCCGTCAAGCTCAAGGAGGAGGACGGCGAGATGCCACGGCAAGTTAGGAGCTTCCGCCGTTAAATGTTGGCACTCGCAGACCTGCGATAATAAATATTATTAAGGTATGAAGTAATTTGTCTTTGCTTGATGTCTGCTCAAGTGGACGTGACATGAAGTCCACGAATACCGTGTGTTGGTGTGTCCTTAATACTTCGTGTGGCTGTGAGGAGTGCTTGGAATAAAGTGGGCAGTATATGCGCCCTGTAATAATTGTCGTGTTTGAACTTCTAAGTTAGTATTTGTATTTTGGTATCTCGGTAGTGTTTCCTTCTTGCATTGTGGGTCTTCATTAGTTGAATTCACAGTTTATGTATTGTATTATCTTCTACAGAAGGATGAGATGTTCATCTAAGCCTGTCCATTAACGAGTACAAATATAAATATGTTGTTTGTATACCTACTGTGACTTTTGGATTCACAGTACAAATATAAATATGTTCATCTAAGCCTCACCATCACTGTTCTCACTCGTCGCATAGGATCCAATTATGAAGGTGCAAGTGGACGATGTTGTGAGTGTAAAGGTGGGGACGAGTTCATGAAGGCAAGGTTAGGGTTGGGAAGGACAAGGGATTGGTGAGGGTGCTAACAACATACAATAGTGTTGGGTAGAGAAAAGAATTTTGGAAAAAGAAATACTCTCTAAGAATTTTTCTAAGCTTTATCGACAAATTTATCCGAGAATTCATATATATATATATATATATATATATATATAAAGAAATACTCTGTAAGAATTTTTCTAAGCTTTATTGACAGCTTTATCCGAGAATTCATATATATATATATATATATATATATATATATTTGAAAAAAGAAATACTCTGTAAGAATTTTTCTAAGCTTTATCGACAGCTTTATCCGAGAATTCATATATATATATATATATATTATTAATGGGTATTGAGGAATCCAATTCATCGTGTGAGAGGAGACATTTCTCCCACTTAATCTAATAGAAACCATCCATTTAATAATTTTTATTATGATTACACTGAGTTCACTCCCGTTAATACTGCGACGCCAGATCGATCTCAACCCTAGTCTTTCTCCCTAACCCCCTCTCTGCTCCCCCACTCCCTCCCTCTTCTCCTTCGATATCGGACCTCCTCTTCTCATTATTTTTTCTCCTTGATTCCACCGTCGTCATCGCCGCGGTTTCCGCTTTCTGCGTCCCCTCAGGTGGCCCCGGAGTCCGGCAACAAGGCATCCGGCTCCTCTCCCTCCTTCCATTTGACTTCCTGTGAACCCGCGTTTGCTCTTCATGGCGATCTAGAGGAGGACTGGTTCGAACTCACATAATAAAGTCAAAACAGGTCTTGTTTGCAACATCTAATTAAATTGCATTTCGATTTTGCAAACGACTGATTCATGTTTCCTGCTTCTCGTTGTTCTGTTCTCTCAAAGAAACAGCGTGCGTGGATACGGGATGTAGGTTAGCGAGGGAAGAATTTATTCTTCTGGGGCGTCCGCATCTACTTCTCATGCTTGACCTAGACGAGGTGATGAGTTCGGGGAAGGGATTTAGAAAAAGCATATCATAAGAGGACTAATGATTATCTGTCGGTAGATGTTCAATATTATATTTACCCTCGTGATATCTAAAGATCAGTCGCCGAAAGTGGAGACTTGACTTTTTTTGGCTTGTAGACATTTCTCTCCCATTTCATTGATGTTGTTTAGTAACTTTTTTAGCAAACTAAAGTTATGATACTGTTATTGGACGGTCTCTAACAGTAAAAGTTGGAAGCTGAAATAAGAGAGGAAAGAGGATGTTCAAGGAAGGAGCAAGTATATGAAATGTCCTTGATGTGTCTAATTGCTGGAGTCGTCTGACATGTGACTATCTTGTATAAAGCTTATGCAGCCTTATTTAAGTTGTATGGCTTCATATGTGGATGATCTGATTGCTTGTTGTATGCATATGCATACAGACAAAGGAGGACTATATTGGGAAACAAATTGCCAATGGGACACTCATAGCAAGTATGTGGATAATGACATACAAGCAAAATGTTTCTTTTGCTTCATCAGGTGACTTTCCAGGACTAGACTTGGATAGACCAAAATACAACCTTATATGGCTCTACCCTGGATCTTCATCTTTGAACTTAGCATGGGTTAGAGAATTTGATTTCTTGTGGATCTTAAGGTTGGGATATGAAGGACTGGCTGAGTTGGTTGGTTATGATTGTTGGATCCGGATCTGTTGCAGTCAGCTCAAGATTGATTTATTAGGGATCAATTTTGGTTGTGACCACACTAAATCGACCTTGATCACTTTCTCTGTCTGAATCCTATAATTCAGAGAAATCAAGTTATTCAGAAGTGATTTAATCGATCCACTTGGATTAGGATTGGCGCTTTTCTTTTGGCCATGCTATCTAAAACTGAAACCAGTGTGGTCTCCAGTCCTCATGAGATTGGACAGCATCATTAATATGAAAATTGGTAGGCAAGTTAAAAGTTAAGGTAAGATTTTGGTACTTACCATGGAAGTTATTGTATAGTACGAGAGAACTTCAGATGTGGTTATTATTTCACCAGTGTATAGGTGCTGATTCTATCATGAATAACTATGTTGAAGTTAAACAGTGGAGATTTTTCTTTGAGAAGTTGTACTATCATCTGTGGTTCAGTGTTAGAATTATGTTACCAAACAACTTCATGCAAATAATAGTGTATTTGCACCTTTTAAATAATTCTGAAGTTTCTTAGATATGTGTTGCATAGATTTTCTTCTGATTTGTGACCTTGATCTTTGTTCCGTGAAGCAACTTCTGGAAGATTATCCACGTCATACTAGATATGCTTTGCAAAATGATTCTTGGATTGTGGCCTCTTATTTTTATCTTTGTTCTGTTAAACATATATTTTTTTTATTGCAGATGTTGAATTGTGAATATTGTAAGCTACGATAGAATGGATCCTGAGAGCAAGAAGTTTGGAAGAGGTAAATTTATTAAATGAAATTATTTGGATAGTTCATAGTTCAGACATGTAATACAGTATGGTCCTCATATTTATTTATAAGGATGGGGAACGCCTAGTCCCTGCATTGTGGGAGTCTCATGCATTGGGTATTATTTATTTTTCATTAGTTCACCAACGTATATTATACCTTATTAGTCAGTATGTGTCAGTTCGATGAGATTCCACTAGTTTGTCTCCGGTATTAGTATTTTGAATAGGACCTTTTTAGGTAGTGACTATATTCCCCTTAACAATTGTAGAACGTTGACTTTGCAATTGGTGGTGTATGATGTCATTAATAATTGTTTCAACTTTCAAGCTCTTGTTAATTTCAATTCTTTTTTTAGCGTTTATCCTAAAAGGTTTCAATTGAGATATTTGTTTGAACATGCAGGACCTAGGGAGCTTACAGGTGCTGCTGATTTGATTAACCGCTACAAGCTGTCAGCACACCATGATTTCTTTTGCAAAAGAATTCTTCCTTTGTCAATTTCAGACACACATTATCTCCACAATGTTGTAGGAGACACAGAAATCCGAAAGGGAGAAGGCATGGAGCTGGGTCAGCTCTTTCAGAGTGCTCCATACCTGAGAGAGACAACAGCTCAGATTCAACAATTCAACTTGGATCTACTAGGGCAAGCATTTGAGCTGCGAGATACTGCACCTATTGACTTGCCTTTGGTAAGAATCCTGTCATCTGAATGGGAGTTCATATTTTTGTTGTAATTTCCTACAAGAAGGATTCTTCTGTAATATTCTTCAGTCAGAAAAAGGAACACCAACCATTCCTGGGAAATCTAAAGGAGATTCTAAAGACAAGGGGAGGAAGCACAAAAAACACAAGGTCAAAGATAGAGAAAAGGACAAGGAGCATAAGAAGCACAAACGTCGACATAAAGATCGGAGTAAAGATAAAGACCGAGAGAAAAAGAAGGATAAAAGTGGACATCATGATTCTGGTGGTGATCATTCAAAGAAACATCATGAGAAGGTCCTTTTTCGTGCTTACCATGTTTTTTCAAACTATATGTATATTTAATTTTGTTAAGTCTTGTTCCTAATGTTCTTGGTTATTTAAATATTAATGTTTCAGAAGAGGAAACATGATGGTAATGAAGATTCAGTAGATAATCACAAACACAAGAAAAGTAAGGTAGTAGGCATGGTTAGACTCTTCCTTCTGCCATTTTAGTTATTCTTGTTTCTTCAACTTCATTACTTTTCTTATAATGATATTTCCTGTTTTTTCTCCTCTCATTAAAGCAATCTTCTGAAATATCTCAGCATAAGAGTCTAAAGATTGAAGAAGTGGGAGGGATAAAGGTTTCAAGCTGATAGAAGTTGACTACTTGTTGTCTGTCTTCATTGTCTCACTATCAAGCATGCTGTTGGAGAAGATTAGTTCGAAGGATTTCTTATCTTGCACCAGAATTCTTTGAGGTAATCTGCTTCTTGTCGTCGTGATAACATGGCCAGACTACCCCTTTTTGATCAATTAATTCTTAAATTGTCTGATATAATTTGTTATGATGAACTGATCTGATTTCTGTGTCATGAATGTACTTTATGTCCATAAATGGCTATATAAATTAGGCTTGCCACCATTGTTGTGGCATGTTGCTGGAATCATAGAATCATTATTTTTAGTCTTTTTGGTATCATTGAATATGTCTGTACTCTTTGGCACTTAGGCTTAAATCTACCACTCTTTGTCTCTATGTTCTGAGTTAAAAGTTCAAAAAAGAAAATAAAAAGCTGAAATTATGCAATCATACGCATACATATTAATGAACTAGTTGAAATAGCCCTCTAGAAACTGCCACTAATCATTTTGTGGTCAGGAACTCCATCGTTCAAGGATTGCCATTCTGTGTGATACCTTTTTGGCACGGGCAGAAAAAAAAAGGTCTACTCATATGTCTGCACCTCAATGTTACGTCAACACCTTGGCATGGGTCAGCATCGTGCACACGAATTCTTTTCTGGCGTGGTGCGTTCCATTCTCACATTGGTCGGAACAACAAGCTTTGCCAGTGATCACACTTTAATATTTATATGAGTGTTTTTCTTAAAGTAACTTTGCATTTTGGTTTCTGGGTGAAGATGCAAGTTTTTGTATCATCGCTTTTTCATCTAACTTTCTTCTTAACTTGGTGCATCACCTGGCATGTTCTCTGTAGTTCATGAATTGTTCTGTGTATTTTGTGATGGCTTGACACGTTTGTAATTTCATTGGATTCCAAGTCCAAATGTTACGATTGATAATTTTTCCAAACTACCAAAGGAGCAATGCTACATGCACAAGATTCAGATCTTGAACAAAACTGAGATAAACCGTTTTTTTGGAAGGTTATTAATTACCAGGAATGCTCCTGCAATTTTGTACTTGTGATCTAAGATGCACATGCAATCTGCATGTCACAACATTTATACTTTTAATGTATTAAGTTATTTTTGTTGATACATCATAACTATTTAAAGACAAATGAGATCCATAATCCATATTACATGTTCCAACTTCCAACCCTAGATTTTATTCAAGAAAAAAATAATAACTATAAAGACACCAAATAACAAGACAAAATTAATGAGTTAAGAGTTATTGGGTTCTCTATCACAATTGGCTTTTTCTAAACTAAATTTATAGCTCATGGCTCAGCAACTTTAAATATTTTATATGTTGGAGCTAGTGATTTAACCAAAATGTTTCTGTAGCAAGTCACAGTTCACAATAATGAACCAATTAGCTAGAACACCCACATGTTAAACCTCACTTGTACTGTAGCCTAAAACGTTTCACTTTTCAGTAGGTTAGCAGTAATATTGGGATATTTTAGTCCCTTTATGAGGAAGATCATGATGTGATGTATATTCTACAAGTAAATGTGGTCTTTAAGGCATAGAATTCTCTTCCTTTAGTTGATTTTGTGGTTATTAAAAAATAGTTCTGAAGTTGAAAATAAAGGTAATTCTTGTATTATTGCAATTATTTGTCATAATTAGTTTGTTTGTACATGTACAGTGAATTCATTTCCAAATGACAATCAATTTGTTATTATCTGGAGTGGTGGATCATTTTCTTTTAAAAATATTAGGTGTAACTTCAGTCTTCATCTGTAGGTGATGAGAAATTTACACTACGTATATATGGTTTAATATGCATGAGAAAAGAACAATATCTGCTTGATGCAACAGGGAGCAGGGAGGTGTCGTAGTTTGAACCCGACGAAGATGATGATTGACGATATATTCACTTAACTTTTTTGTATCATGTGGATCTATATAAGCATGTTAACTTTTGTCTATGGCTGCTATTTCTTCATTAGTTTATCCTGGCATATATTATGTTATTGTTTTCTCCATTATACAGTGTTGTTGTTTTCTTCATTTTTTTTTCTGGCATATAAAGGGTTAATGATCGTGAATGCAGATCTAGTGAGCTAGATGTCAACATTTGGTATTATCTTAATTAGAACTATAGTTGTAAAGCAATCTCATTATGATAAAAATTCAGATTTCATTATATAGTTTTGTGAAAAACCACAAGACCTGGAGATGGATGAGGATGTGGTTTTGAATTGCTACACCATAATCAGAATTGGTCGTTAATAAACTTCTGTTGATGAGCAGTAAGATGTACATGGATTGTACTGGAGATTGCTCATGCCTTGTGTGTAAAAAGATGGTTGTTGTTTTCCGTTGCTTCTGCTCTCTGTTCCTGAATTTCTACACCATAAACACATTTGGTCGACGGTAATCTTCTCTTGATGAGCACTAAGATATACATTAATCTTACTGGAAGTTTCTCATCTGGTGTAACATTATGATGTTATTTGCATTATGGGCAGAGATTTCTCTTCTAATTTACATGAACAGTAAATGGCTTTTTTTTATATCTAAACGGTGATCTTTTGACAGAGTAAGCTGACAAAACAACTATCTAACAAATCTAGTTATCGTCTAGTTACATTGGTAATGCAAGCTTACTGAGAATCAAATTAACAAGAAACAAGTTGTGAAGATCTCACGGCTATGCTCTTAATTTGGTGGAAAACATCAGATCAGGTGCTATTTTGTCTTAACAATTCTGATCAGCGAACGTTGCAACTTGCTGACTGGGACTGTTCCTGTCTTTTTTCCTATCACATACATACATATGGTGTTAGGCCAAGTACTACTAAAAGAACTTTGCAAATTATGTCTATTGCTCCTCATTTTAACTATAGTAATTTCATATGTTGTTTTCTGTTCAGGTAAAGAGTTTGTATTTAGTTTTATACAATTTATTGCCCTCTTTGAATAACTTTACTGCTGATTGAAAGGGGACGTGAGAAGTGGAATGCTTTTATCAATGGATATTGTAATTTGGAGGTTTGCTTGATAAGTGGAACAGTGAGCTTATGCTTTATGTTGATGCGTGTTTATATGGTTTAATGGAAGTAGCTGAGCAGGGTAAGATCTCTAGTTGTGCATATGACTAGGAGGTTGATCCTCATCTTTTAGATTGTGATCAGAATAACGGCACAGGTTATTGAAAATGCCCTCTGCTGATTCACTGCAATAGTTGTGTCTGTCATAAGAGGTTTATTCTGGTTAGGATAGTTAAATAGGAGATCGAGATGTGAATGTTTCTCCCTTTGGAACACATATTTGGCCATATAACTGTCAGGTGATGTGCAGTGTGGACACAGTTTTCTACAATCTTCATGTGAACTGTATGGCTAATTTGGTAGGGTATACGGGCATCCCCAAGTGGGAAATGGTTTATTGAGCTAAATATAACTAAAAAGTGTGCCATAGAATGGGTAATTATCTCATCAAAATTTGTTCTAGATTGGAAATGCTCTTCAGCTTTCGAAGGTTAAGGATAGATCTAAATATAAGAAACGAGCTGAATGGGTGAATGAAAACATTAATCCTATTTGATTACTAATTCTTTTCTTTCCTTTCGGTGACATTTTGAGTGGTCGCAAGTACTCTTTTCATCATGTTACAAAACGAAACATAAAAATGATAATGCAGATGAAGTAATACTGTTTTATGAACTCATAGTGACTGAACATTGTGAAAGCCACAAGCCAACGTGGTCTGTGATGTGCTGTCTCACTTGTTGCACCGCTGTTGTGCACTGTTCCAGACCACCTGAACCAAAATTCCATTTATTAGATCATGCAATCCTAATCCATAGCTGGATGGATATTCAAATAAATAATTCATCGTAAATCACTAATTCAATGGCAACCTTTCTTTAGGTTTAATATTAAATCTCTTATTTATTAAATGAATTCAATAATAGAGTGAGCACCTTTAATTTTTGAAGCTGACTTAGGGCAACCAATGATATCGATGCCATGGGCGCAATTGTGACATTTGATCAAGTAGGAAGGCACTGAAACAATTCAAGAAAGCATTATTACATGCATTACTGGGAACCCATTTGAATGAAATGTTGGTCTTACAATCTTTGGTTGATGTTTGCTTGGATGCATGGCGCCAAGGATCTTGTGAGCCATTGGTAAAGATTATTTTTGAACCTATTCAAATAGAAGAAGACAATTAGTTCTCATATGATATAAATAACAATTTATGGACTCTTAAAATCAATGTTTGAGCTTTATTAGGTTTGTGATAGTTATCTTGTTGCAATCATTTAGGCTTGGTGTAAGAGTGTGTATACCAGGGTTTCTATGATTCCGTCTATTAGGTCATAAAGAAGAACAACTCCACCACCCTATGCTATCTAACTAAAAACACATTTACATTTCTTGATATTTTTCTTTTTATGTTAAAGAAAAGATTATATTGCTCAAGAAAATATTTCTTAAAATACAATAAATAAAACATTAAGAGGACATATGACATATCAAATGCACCAATCACATTCACCAATCTATCTTTATTTTCATAGCAATATATTCATCATTTTTAATTCTGGTTGAACATGGGTATCATGATGTTTGTTTACTTCTAATGCTTTCTGATCACCTATTTTGACCATGCTTATATTGCTTAGGTTAGTGAATTGAGTTGCAATTTGGCTTATTTGTTCTAAAAATTCTATACAACTTTGAAGTCTGCCACAATTCATACCAGCAATATTTGTGCCTCCATAATAAATGTTGGTCATATTCAGGTTTGGGGAGATCCCTTCTCCAAACATATCCTTGCAAAGGTCCAGATGATACCTACAAGTCATCAACAAAATTTAATCAAATAAAATTCAATCACAAAAATGATAAATTTAGAGAATCAAACATTCCAGTCATTCTAGAAAACTTGAATACATTTTTTTTGTTGGGTTCAAATTTGAAGCATAATTTAGACCTGTTGATGTTTTTGAAACTTAGCTTATAGAGATAATGCCACCAATTTTTTCCTTTGATATGCCAATCTACCATATCCATCTATACACATCTCAAATGTCCCTTTGAAGCTTTTGCTTGCATCATTGCATAAACTTGTCCATTGGTCTTACATTGTGTTAGTTTATTTAATTTGTGCAATGTATACCAAATTCTTTCAAATTAATTTTACTTTTTTTTTGGGTGTATCTACTTGTATGAATTCTTTTTAGTTATTTCAATATCTTGGTTATTGATCCTCTTAAATCAAATATGCAAGTTTTAATAGCAAATGACATTTCATAGATCAATCTATGCAGGTAAGTGTGATATCATAGTATAAGATCCAATGATAATACCTTAAATCAATCTTTGGTGAACGAATAGCATCAAATTTTGGTGCCACTTGGAAATTTCCAAATTCGGTACAAATTTGGAAAGACCATAATCGACCCGCTGCGATATCAAACATATTATTAACACATGAAATATGAAAAAAAAATGCATTTGAAAATTTTTCTTTAGAATAAAACATATCTAAAATAATTAATGTGCCTTTACTTGACTGAAAGAGGCTTCTCTAGTTATGATCTTAGTGCAACATATTACCGCTAATTTCACTGGGAGTCGTATTCCGAAAATGTTGACGATCGTAAAGTTCGATCGACGAGTATCTCCTAAGATAATAATCCTTAACATAAGTAGCATATACTCTCTGCAGACACCAAATCCAAGTTAGCACCTTTCTTATAGCTATCATACACTTACTATATGAACAATTTATGAAAGTGAATCTCAAGCAATTTACAATGGAAATTGAATTTTGAAGTATGGCTAGAAGATTTAGAACTTCTGAAGATAATTATTCACATCAACACAGATATTTGAGTGAGGTTCTGAATATGTTTGTGTATATAGTTTGATTCACTGTGATAAGACCTAATCATCAACAAACAAATGGGTCATTGGTGCAAATTCCACTCTCTTACAAAGACATCATCCACTTACTGAGTTCCAATCTAATCCTCTAACTATTATATCTTGAAGTTTTATATAGCTTCAATAATTTACATACACTTCCCTAAAATCTAAATAACATTCAAATAATCTTGATGTATTAAGAGAAGTAAATACAAATGTACCAATAAGTCCTTCCCATTTGTCTTGGCATCAACAAGAGGAGAACATAGATCATCAGGAAACCCATACTGAAACTGAGAGAATACAGAAGCATTAGTTATAGAAACATAGAAAATGATGGTGTTAGGAATATCATTTGCTTACAGCTGCAGCTGCAGCATCAGCTAGAAGATACAAGAAGTCGACATTGTTGCTAATCTGCAGCCAAAGAGCAAGATAGATTGTGTGTTAGATATGCTTAGATATATCATGATATCAATCACATAAAATTAAAGAGTTCTCTACACAATATCAAAAACTTCTCTCAAGATGGCCAACTTTGCATCAATCTTTCAAGAGAGAGAGAGAGAATGCAAAACTAGTCATTTCAAGGAAATGTTATATTTGTACTTGTAGTAATCTATGCAAACATGAATTCTTTTGTGCCAAACTTCTCTTAGTAGTTAATTGACTGTATCGAAGACATATTGTCATCAATGGTTTCATAAATCACAAATCAAACATGATGATGAAGTGTACCTTAGTTGCACCAAACAAGTTCTTCACTTGTTGTCCTTCTTCCTCGAGTTTCCTATCCACAAGAGTAGTAATTTCTTGCAACACAGCTTTACATTCAGCACCAGCTGACTCTCCAACCTCCAAAAGTATAACCATTACGATTTTGAATGGTCATGAGATTACAAAATAATTTTAATACAAAAAGAACAAATGAACAATGCCTTCCAAACACTATATTCAATCTTTTTTTTTTATTTAGTCCAAAAAAGTATAATGCTTGACTAATTCTTCATTGGGTTTAACTAATCTAATAATTTTCAAAGCTCTCAGTGGCCAAATTTGCTAAAGAAAAATAGAATACTTATTCCTTTCTAACCCTAACTAAAATCCCATTTCCCTTCTCCTTCACATAAGGGAAACCATCCAACTTGATCTCATACAGAAAGTGATGCCATAATTTCAGTGAGGATTGATGGAGAGAAGGAATTGGTCATCATCATCATCATCATCCAATTTTCAATAGTCCAAAGTATTGTTCAGACTGCACATTAAATTTCTAGCCTTGGGATTGGCTAAAGAGAGGATTATTTAGGTGATGTAAAGTAACTAAAGATATAACATGTATATATATTATGCTCATGCACCTGTTGGTCATATTCAATGAAGTTGTAGCTTGCAAGAATAGATGCAGAGCTTGCAAGACTCCCACAAGTTAGGTGAGGAAACTTCAAATGGAACCATGCACTAAGTGCTCCAGCATATGAGCTACCAATCACAAACCATGCACTCTCATATTCTGACATATTATATTTTCCATGCAAATGCTCCTGCAAAAAAAAAAAAAAAAAGTTGGAAAACCATAATGTTATAAACATTTGTTTGCATTCTATTACAAATAAAATGAAGAATAATTTTAATACTAGAACATTCTTAGAACTCATTCCCTAAAGTCATAATTGTTCCTAATAAATTAGAATGAGTTCCTTAAATCATCACATAGAATAATGTTACTCCTTTGCACAATAGTAAGATTGCACTTTCAAGGCATGAAATAATATAGTGTTAAATTTACCACCCCATACCCCATATCTTATACAATGTCATATAAAACAATGATATCGTATTAGATAAAATAATATTTAATGGCTAATCGAGTCATATATACCATTTATATTACATTTGTAATTGGGAAATGCCTAATTCTTCTTCTACAATTGTTGTTGCTACAAAGAAGATAACATGAAGAACAATAAATTGAATACAACTTCCTGAAAACAAAGAAAGTTGAACTAAATATAAGAATGAAAAAGAGGGAACAAAAAAATAGACTTTTCTGAATCCTGAAATGTAGAGTACATACTTGGTAATATTTGTGGAAAACAGCCAAGTCAAACAATGCCTGTTTGGAGGATAGAAACCTTAGGTTTTCTGTTGACAGTATTTTGAAAGGTGAACTCTTTCCATAGTACCTATGCTCAAGAGAAACCAAAGCTGCACCAAACTTCTTTGCTAGCACCTACAATATTGCAACAAAAGAGAAAGAAAGAAAGAAGAAGAATGTGGACACCAATTATTCATGATTAACAAAGCAAATATAATTTGTTTGAGTAGTGTTAAGAAGAAATATATGTAGAACTTTAACAATGGATAGTTTAGGGCCATAGTTAACTTGGTCTCAAGTGTTCTTAAGAATGTGAGTTGCAAGAAGCATTGCACTTACAGATACATAACTGTGGTAGATCCCATCTAGTTCTGATTCACCACCAATTATGAGAAATATTGGTCCATTTGGAGCTTGGTAGTAATCAAGAAATTCGTAAAATCGCTGCTTGAATATACTATGACACTGCATAATTCACACACACACACACACAAAATTAAATGGAGTTTTGAATTTGAAACAAAGATTACCAAAGGAGAACAACAAAAATGCAGTAATCAGCATTTGGCTTAGTAATATGTTAATGGGGTTTCTTCTTTGGCATTTTAACCTCAAAGGAGAGAAAGAAAGAGAGGAATCAAATCAACCGTGGGGGAGAAGTGATCGAGGGTTTGGTGGAACCAGTGCTCCTCTTGGGTGAGGTAGCCGCCCTTCTCCTGAAGCCTGCGGAGACCATACGACTCCGATGCAGAGGGGAAAGACAAGAGAAAGAGAAGAAGAGAGATGATGCCAAGAAGAGTCCTCATATGCATGCACAGAAAGAAGAGAGCAGAAGCAGCAAAAGAGTGGCCATGCATGAAGAGGGATGCATATCTTTGGAGTTACACAAGTGTCGAAGAGTTACAGGCTTCCATGGGTTACATGTCGCAGTAATTGGTAACCGGCATTCACTTCTTCCATGATGGTGTATGTTCTTGTAGGGTTTTTGCCTCTTCATCACCTTCTCATCTCTCCTAATATATATGCATTTAATGCACGGAGGAATATTGACTCTTAAATGGAGCATATGTCGGAGGAAATCAAGAAGCTTGACATCTTTCTTCCGAACTTAGATCCTCCTCTACACCCACCAATACACGTATTGTACCACCATAACCTTCAAGTGTTAGATACGGAACCTTAAGCATGGCAGGCACATATCAACCTTAAGAGGTCGTCTATATCCACAGCCGAAATAGGCACTATTTCCCACAGCCTCGCTTCTTCAACACATAGAAAATAGAGAAGAATCCATTACTTGATGCTAACAATTTCTTCCAAGCCCACTTGGGTAGCTCACCTGCCGCCATGGAGTCATGTGAGAAGGTCTTCCTCCCAACCCCCCCCCGAAGGGGTCAAACAAATCCCACCGACAGTTTGTGTGCAACACAAGCCATTGACCAGCGATGAGCATCGACAAACAAGAAGATCATGCACAGGTGTAAAGCAAGAGTTGACCTTACAAATCCAGTGGTTGGTTCACCAATGGCTTCTTCCTTTTCTGCTCGCTGACTGTCGGATGCGATCATTCATTCGAATGCTTCACCTTTTCGAAGTTTGGTGGTTGCCTGCTGGTTGAAAATGAAGAGGAGATGCAGATTTCGACGTTTCGGAGTCGGTATATCTTTATCTCGTTGAATGGAAATGGTTCCTATTGCTTAAACAACGCCGATCAGCATCAGCTCTCTCTCAATCCTTCTTTTTCTCGTCGTCATTTTGCAGGCACATGGAATCCACTCATGCAAGCTTTCCTTTTCTTTCCCTTCCCTTCCCCTGCTCCATTCAGATCTTCAACAAGTTGGACCAGTTGTGTGGCACAAAAGGGAGACACAGGTCCCCAAAAGAGTAATGATTTATGTTGATGGAGTCAAGATCCAATTACTACATTGTCCAAACATGGATCATCAGCATTTCTGCAGCTGTTTGATGAAATGCCCATCTTATATCAGGTTGGAGACTCAAAGAAGGACGGAGTGGATGGGGGGGGGGGGGGGGGTGGAAGAAAACATGCACATGAACCTTAGCGTTGCGCGTTGGGCAAGCAAAGTAGCAGTCTCAGATTGACTTTTGACTCAAAGTTGGAAGCTTCCCTGCATCAGGTCTTTTTGCTTCAGAAGTCAAAGTCTAAGCTGACAGCCATATCATGATCAATCATCAGCAACAGGACCATTAATTCAGCACCCTTTATTGCTTCTTTCAAATATGGTGAGAATGCTCAATGGAGATCTTCACAGACAGCTCAGTATCAGTGGCAAGAGAGAGCCAATGCAGATGGAGTGTGTTCTTATGTGAAACAAATACAACAACAACAACAAAAAATAATATTTCTCTACATCAACATGCTAAGTATATCATGTGCAAAATGCAGAATAATTTCTTTTATTTGGATGGCAAAAAAAAAATGGTATTAGAATTGGAAACATGTAAGAAGATGGTATTTTGTGTGGTTGCACATCATATGACATTGATGTGGCATCTAAGTTGTTCTCACAAGAGGCCATATGGAAATCCAAGTGGATCATATTTCTGATGCAACATCATCATCATTCCATTATTGCACTTGACATCAAAAAATGCAAGCAACATCATGTCTGGCCTTCGAAAATTAAAAGAAATGCAGTAATTCCTTTCCTAAACTTTCAATCTCTTGCCATTTATTGTATTTCTTCTTTTATCCACATTTTTAAAGCACACAACAAAACAACAGCTACAAAAGACTTCTGTCAATGAAATCATTTGATGTTATTTTTCGCTTTGTGTTTGTCTTTTTGGTAGAAACTGTATGCAAGAGAAGCAATCATTCATCATATCAAGTACGAATCTTGGCGTGTCGTCTTCTCCCTCTTTCTGATTTCTTCTGACCGTCCGTTTCGTCGATCTTCTTATTCCATTTTAATTTCCACCGTTGATTATATATACATATTCTCCCTCTTCTTTTTGGATGCATTGTCTCCATCTTGATTCGATTTAAAAGGAAAGAAGAATAGAAGCCCAACGCAAAGGAGGAGGAGGCAGTCGGGAACGACGACATGGGTCAGTGCTCCGCCAAGAACATCGCAGTCGCCATGGACGCCGATGCCGACGGCGGAGACGACCACCGCCGCCCCCAATCACCTCCAACCGCTTCCGCCCCTGCCGCTGCCTCCGGGATGACCCCCGCCAGGAGCACCGTCACCCCTGCAGGATACTCCTCATCCGCCGGGTCCTGGCCCAGTCCTTACCCCCGGAGCGCCGCCGGCAGCCCGCTACCCCCCGGGGTCGCATCGTCTCCGGCGAGTTCCACGCCCCGGAGGTTCTTTCGCCGCCCCCCGTCGCCGGCGAAGCACATCAAGGCGTCCCTCGCCAAGCGCTTCGGCCGTCCCAAGCCCAACGAGGGACCCATCCCCGAGGACGGCGGCGGCGTCGTTGTGGGGCAGGCTGAAGGGGAGCGGCTGCTGGATAAGAGCTTCGGGTACGAGAAGAACTTTAGGGCCAAGTACGAGGTCGGGAAGGAGGTGGGGAAGGGGCATTTCGGCCATACATGCTTGGCGATCGCGAAGAAGGGGGAGCTCAAGGGTCAGCTCGTGGCCGTCAAGATCATCTCCAAAGCTAAGGTGCGGTGGTATGTCAAGGGGGGCGTTTTGCCTCCATCACTTTCCATATTTTGTATGATCACTTTAATACTCGGTAATGTCCTAAAGACTTCTGTTGCTTTTGCGATCATTCACAACCTTTATTGCATTCTGATCCTTATCAATTATCTTTTTGTTGTTGATTCTGGATCTTGTTTTCAAGAACTTATGGAGTCCACATTGCTACAATCTTTGTTTATTGAGATGACGTTTGTGTATTTTGCATTCTTACTCCGGTGATTTTTTGCTATGATGATAAGCGTGCACGACTTCATAATTAATTTAGAAAGGATGTATTATCTTCTCTACTGTGACGCCATTATTGTTTCTGTTTGTTGACTATGAGAAGACATCAGAGGTTCTGAATGAGTGCTTATCCTACTTTGTCGACTCCTGCATATTTTGAATTTTGATATTGCATGATTCTGTATTTGTCTACATAGAGAATGCAGTTATACATTAAATCTAATGCACTTGATAGCAGTTGAATTTTTTTCATTAATTTATGTATATAATTGCTATGATGATGATCCAGACTAATCAATGAAATCTTTATATCTTTTGAATGGTTATGCCAAATTGCTAGGGAGTACAGTGACTTTGTATTTGCACTTTGCTCTGATGTAGTAAAACTACTATGAATGATATGTCCTGTGAATGTTGTTAATATTGTGTGTTGTGTGGTCTTGAATTCTATGGCATTAATGTTTTTTACTAGAACCCAAGCAATGGAAAAAGGTAAACATTTGTTATTAACCATAGTGCACCCCAAAAGACATTTTCAGTTTTTCCACATTTACCAGATTATTTGCTACTGTGATTTGATATTATAAGCAAAATAATGTTTTACATCTACACCATTATGGAGCTGAGATCTCTAAGAAACTTAATCAATAATATGCTCAAAGTTTTATTATACTACTACCAGCATAATGACTTAGATATGTGGTTATTTTTTTGATTCTTTTTTATGATTTTTCTATTGCTGAATATAATCGGTCAATCAGTTTGGAATTTATTTTGCTAGAGTTGACTAATTTTAGATAGCTATGCGATCCTGATTTTGGTTGAGGACTCCTAGATTCTTAGAATATCTGCACTTAAGGGCTACAAAGCTATGTGATAACTACTTAATGGCTGATTATTATGCTCTCTCTGTTCTATTTTGATTCTTTTTTATAATTTCTAATAGTGAACTTAAGGTATTAATTGAAAATCAGTTAGAAATATATTTGGCTAGAATAGAAACTGAATAGTGACAAGAATTCCAGCAATCTCTAGCTTCCTCTCTCTCTCTCTTCCTTTCCTCCTCCCCCCCCCCCCCCCCCCCACCCCAGGCCCCCTGAGGTACTTCCTCAACGTCTTAGGTGCCTCTTATTTATTAACTCTATTTTCATTTTGTCATACTCATCATTGTTCTTTTCCTGTTTGGTTTCTCTTCTTGGATCCAAACTTGGTACAATTAGCTCAATCTTTCTTGTTATTTTCTTATATAGATAAGCTTCTCTCCTATTAGTTTTGCACCAAAATATATTAACATGGGACCAGAATCACTAAAGGAATAGAATAGAATTCTAATAAGACCTCCTCATCTGCATTGTTGGAAATAATATCTATATGCTTCTTATTACTGTCATATTGCTAAACCTTCTCATTTGGAGGTCAATGCTTCTCTTGCCAATTTTGGTAATTTTTTTAAAGACTCAATAAGGGTTTCGCCAAATTGCTTGTGTGGTAATTCATTTACTTATCCAACATCTTTGACAGATGACGACAGCAATATCGATTGAAGATGTTCGTAGGGAAGTAAAGATCTTGAAATCTTTATCTGGGCATGCAAATCTGGTCAAATTTTATGAAGCATATGAGGATGATCTTAATATCTACATAGTTATGGAGTACGTGTCCTATTCACTTACTTTTAGTATGCTGTTTCTGTATTTTGATTTAGTTAATACATGTATTAACTAACATGCACAACCTTGTGTTAGCTAAATGCTTGCATATTGAGATTTGGGGGTTCAACGTGCTTAACTAAAATTATTTATTACACAATGGTTGGAAACTATCTGGATATGCTTTGTTCTGTAATTACATATGACTGGAGATTAATTCGAAAATAATTTCTTCTCATTCTGATCATTGTCTTTTGATCAGATTATGTGAAGGTGGAGAGTTATTAGATAGAATTTTATCCAGGTAATTTATGTTTTATCTGAATGCGATTTGCTTCTGTAACATTTAAATGCTCATGAAAAAGATACATCCTGTGATTTGCTGCAGAGGTGGAAAGTACGCAGAGAAAGATGCTAAAATTATTGTCATGCAAATGTTGAGTGTAATTGCCTTCTGTCATCTTCAAGGCATTGTTCATCGTGACTTAAAGCCAGAGGTCTGCTTCATGGTCTATTTCTGAATCATGTACTTACTGCTGTCTGAAAGTGAATTTTTATAGTGTGTTTTTCTAATTTCACACGTTATCTTAGCTGATCACAAATTTCATCTGATTTTTGCAGAATTTTCTATTCACTACAAGGGATGAAAATGCTCCCATGAAGCTCATCGATTTTGGTCTTTCTGATTTTATCCGACCTGGTATTTACTGGTTGAATAGTATAAGTTTTTCTCTTGCTCAGGATTTTGAACTGATACTTCCTTTTGACAAGTCTCTATGCTGTGTAATTTTCTTTTTAGCACTTAGTACCACATTTGTATCATATTTGCGACATTAATGCTAAAATGTTTTGTAGCCTTCTAGTGTTTCAGTGTGATCTTTAGCTGGCATGATACTGATGGGAAAGGCTATGCTATTTTAAAGTTATCTTGTAATAAATATATTCTCCATTCTAAAGTTGTGCATTGTTGTTCTGAGACATCTATTTGTTGAAAACAATTTATTATTATTTTTGTATGAGCTATTTTTTCTTCATATCAGGATCTCAGAACTCAATAAAAATTTGCAAATGTTCGTCACATGGCATATACTTCATATACAAGCAGCCACATGCATTAAATCAAGAACAACATAAACCCTGCACATCGTATGTAATTAAAAATTAAATTGTTGTTCTGTCTTAAAGTGTGGACCTATGATCTTCATTATGACTTCATATATCTTGCAATGGGGTTGATTTTGTGGTTTCATTTGCAGATGAAAGGTTAAATGATATTGTTGGCAGTGCATACTATGTTGCCCCTGAAGTTCTACATAGATCATACAGCACAGAAGCAGACATGTGGAGCATTGGTGTTATAACATATATATTATTATGTGGTAGTAGACCCTTCTGGGCACGGACAGAATCAGGAATTTTCCGTGCTGTCCTGAGAGCTGATCCTAATTTTGATGATTCACCTTGGTCTGCAGTATCTGCAGAAGCCAAAGAGTTCGTAAGAAGGCTTCTGAATAAGGATTATAGAAAAAGAGTGTCTGCTGCAAAAGCTTTAAGTATGTAGTTTGCTCCATGTCCTGTTCCTTTGTTTGTTTGACCAATCAGTTCAAAATTTCTAGGTTTAAATTTATAATGACATCTAACTTACCTCTTAAAATTTGTAAAGTCTTATCAAAACTATTAAATAATGGAAGTTATTTCACTATTTTCCTTTTGCAAGATGGATGGTCAAATCCTTGTCTACTCGATTCTAATAAGCATTTCTGTGGCAGCTCACCCTTGGTTTCGAGGTGAGCAGTGGCAGGTCCCTCTGGATATACTAGTCTATAAGTCAGTCAAGGCCTACCTTCGCATCACTCCATTCAAACGTGCTGCACTAAAGGTTCTCTCTCATTCTAGGTTCAAATTCATAATCTGGATAGAATTGATCTTTTTTCTGTTGGCATTTCACATTCTTTTTGTTTCTTTTTTCTTTACAACATATGTGAGAATTATGATACATCATATGTGAAAATATGAGATTCTATATTTTTTAGCAACTAACATGCATATCTTAAGTAGCACTAGTATAACACTATGTTTGATGATGATATTTTCCTTTTCTATTACCACTTCTCAAATGCATATGCTAATGGAATACAGCAAAATCTACATTTGTTCAAAGATGTTTTTTCTTTCTGAAAGTGGACACCAAAGATTGGCAAGTTGAAAGGTTATATTTGGCAAGGCATATACTGTTAAAATAGAACTTGCAATGGATTCCTTTTTCCATCCGCTTTCAGAGGTAGTAAACATGTCTGCATTGTTTTCACAATTTATGTTAATTTTCTTTCTAGTTTTTCTTTGTAAAATGTAAAATAAACTTTTATTTGTCAACCCAAGTTTTACATGTTAGGTTGTGCTAGTCGGAGTTGTTAGGTTTCCTGTAACTATTTCATGCTTCTCTGGATGCATTACATGCTCTGAAGCATTGGCACCTCAAAATGTCTTGGAGTACTTAATTCGTGTGATATACTTTGTGCTCATATCTATGTCGACTTATCATATCTTACATTATCTACATAAGACCTCTAATTATATAGGATATAGGCTGTATGTATATCTTATGGACTTGTGGAATAGCATAATTTCCTTAATTCCTGGAAAACAGAATAAATATTATTGGATGGTTCAGAAAGGATTTTCTTATGAATAATTTCTTCATGTATGTGATATTTCTAAATTATGTGTTATGTATGTTAATATATAAATTACAACAATATATGCTTTCTATACATATATAAAATTGTAACCAAGGAGTGCCATGTCCCAGTTTTGAAAGATCTGCCGTGTTGGTTCTGTTGTATGTTTGTCTCCATGCTGCACACTTTCCTGAAGCTGAGAACTAGTTTATTATGTTCTGATGTTTGTATCCTAAGTGGTTTAATTTGTATATATTTTATTACACTACAATTTATTGGTGACCATAATCCTCATTCCTTAATAAATCTTTTGCCTCTGTATGTTGTGCTTGGTTCAATCAGTTGGATCATACCTACAGAGTATGTGTTTGTTTCACAATTTACTCTACTGTGAATATTTCCCCGAGCTGTTTCTGCCTTGTCAAAATAGCCATTGGGTAAATTTGAAGTTCTGTTGGTAATAAGCACCAGAAGGATTTTGGCTGAAGTGCTACAATTGAGGTCTCCAGCATACTGGCTAGATTATATTCTTTCCTAATGGCCTTTAGTTATATAGTGTTCATGGGACGCCCAATTGCTTGATGACAGAGTGAAATCAATGTCATATTGTAGCTATTTATGAATCTTTATAACTATAATTCCCTTTTCTGTTAGTTAAACCTACGGACATTGTTGCTGGTTTTGTTAAATAGGTTCTTCTGGGATGGGACAATATGAATGAATATCTTGATGATATTTTCTAACCGACCTTTTTGCTAACTTTTAATGGATATCTGCTATTTGGTTTTATTTGTCTGATATATGCAAGCTGGTTTGAAATTGAAGAAAGATGCTATGTGAACCGTTGGTGAATATTCATTTTAACCTTTTCCCTCCTTTACAGGCACTGTCGAAGGCTCTAACCGACGATGAGCTCATGTATATAAGATGTCAATTCAATTTATTGGATCCAAATAATGATGGTTACATTTCTCTTGAACATCTTAAAAAGGTTAGTTCTTTGATTCATTTTATCCTATAAATCTGCTAATTGTGTGTAGGTTTAGTGGGGGATGAGTAACAAAAGTTGTTTTGCACTGACATGGGATGGAGTAGTGGGGGCTGTAGTGCGAATAGTAATTTTGATATTTATATGCATAAGAAGGTATAGCCATCTGTTTTCTGGGATTGATGAATTAAATACCTTTCTATGGTTGCACACTGCCAATTTTAGGGTAGATTGTTTGAAGTTGTAAAGATGATTGGAATTTTAATAAAAAATTTATAAGGTTTTAAATTCAGCAGAACAATGGTGTCTGAAATGTACACACACGATATTGACCAACCTATATAGAGACGTGGTCCGCCCACTTTTCCTAGACATGCCACAAAACCCTTGCCAATCTCTGAGACTGACAGGGGTTGCACCTAAGACCATGCAAATTTGTTCTAGGCTTTTAATTCTGTCATCAATTGATGCAGGCTCTCTGGCGCAATTCAACTGATGCTATGAAGGAATCCAGGATTCCTGATATCTTGAATGCAGTAAGACATTTGCTCTCCTCTGTCTTCAGTTAAGATGTTCTTGCGAGAGGCTTACATGTAAATACTACTCATGTTGTCATTTTACATTCCACATGAATTTCTGTCATTGATCCTCAAATTTAAATGAAACTTCTTCGTTGATAAAGGTAATCTTGATGCCTTGTTGTAACATGTCATGAGATTATTTTATTGGTGTACAGAACAGCAGTACATACTGGCCTTACTATAGATAGGGTAAACTCACTTTATTTGTTTGAAAATTGCATCAAATAAATATTTTCAGGTTTAGCATTTGCAGAACTTCATACCTTTTCAGCCTTTTTTTTCATGCATGTAGAGGATGCACACTTAAAAATGTCACCCTTTGAGAATTCATATCCCATGAAAAAAAATCTCTTGTAGAAACTAAATTATCTTTAAGTTAACAGACAGAAGGTCAGATGATAATTTGCTTTGGATATTTAATATTTGTTTAGAACAAATCTTGAATTCTGTAGTGAAGGTGAGATTTTGTAGCAGTGTTGTTCTATAAAACTTTACTGGCCTCTTTTTATTTTTTTATTTTTTCTTAACATGAATATTATGGCCCAGTTTCCCACTCTCATTATGCAACTTTGATTTCTGGTTTGTAACAAGAAAAAGTTCTCGTTTTCTACTTTCATGTTCATGTGAGCGAACTTGTTATTGACAAATCAGTTGGAGCCACTCTCATATAGAAGGATGGACTTCGAAGAGTTTTGTGCTGCCACAATCAGCCCTTATCAGCTTGAGGCTTTGGAAGAATGGGAACAGATGGCAACTACAGCTTTTCGATACTTTGAGGAAGAAGGCAATCGAGTTATCTCTGTCGTGGAACTTGCACAGGTATTGACATCATGACTTTTTGCAAGAGGGTTATCTTTTGTGTTACAGATCATGTTACATACCTTTGCAGGAAATGAACCTTGCCCCAGCGGCCTATTCTATGGTGCGTGACTGGATACGACATGCAGATGGAAAGCTCAGTTTTCTTGGTTACACCAAATTTTTGCATGGTGTGACGATACGCAGCTCCAAAACAAGATACGACAATTGAACTCAAAATCACAATTCATCTTAATTGTTTTTGTTCATGTCATTCATCCTATATGGAATTTTGCATGTTTTTTTGGTTGATCTTTTTTGTTGTGTTCTTTTTATAATTTTGTAGAAAATGTGTTGTACAAAACGATTGTCATAATCAATTGCAAATGTGCTTATATGGGTTCATCTATGAATCGGCTAAAGAACTCGATGAAGCAAATTCATCGATCCATAGAACCGTCATACCATCAATAATTAAGATTGTATTCTTTTCTCTAAGCTTGGTCGAATGGATTTTTTTTAAGGTTTGACAGATTATTTTGGTATGCATTTAGTCGTTTCACAACTTCACCTTAAGGAACAATGCTTGACAATTATGTGGATTTCTCTGTACTAACTAGTTAGTTAGTATGATACATTTCTTGTAACGTAGTTTCAATATCTTAATTTCAACTTGCCATGTTTATTACTGTGACTAATAAATCCATTCTTTGTAGTTAGTATTTCATAAATACAAATTTGTTCCATCTTGGGTGAATTATTGAAAAAACCTTTTTCTTTGAGAAATTTTTATAAAATGTTTCTAACTTTGAAAGATTCTCATAAAGCATCTATTATTGTGTGAAAAGATTAATTTACTTTTATCTCCATCGAATTCAGTATTGCCTTTGTCTTGTGTCACCTTCACGGGCCTTATCGGACCCGCCTCGCTCATGAGAGAGGGGGTGTGATGACGATGGTCCCTGTCGACCTTGTGCAACAGAGGGGACATGGCAACGTCCCTTATGAATAGAGCAGGATTCAATGGGTTCCATGAAAGGTAATAATGACTCATATTCCTTACGCACAAGAGAATATTATATGAGATCGTCATTGTCATCCATTGCGTAGGAGTGAAGATGGCAATAGGTTTGACGATGCAAAAGGAAGAGGATGCGATAGTGGAGGTAGAGTCCATAAGCAAAATAATTATTTATGAAAAAAATATTTTACAAGAATTTTAAATTTTTAAAACATAATATATTATTATTATTAATTATTATATCATAAACATCATTAATATTGGTCTCAAGTCTGAATAAAAAAGATGAATTAAATCACCGACAATCAATATAAAAAAAATATATCAAATCTTATAATTAAAACTTGTCGGTTGTTATCTCGTATTCTGCAATATGTATGCTTTTAGAAACAAACGTTTGTTTTATGTTGCTATTAACTGAGAATTGAAAGCAGAATCCACACCCACACTGTTTGTTCTATAATGGCAACACCAACATTCAGTAGGAATATAGTTTACACAACCATTCTGATTGTTGACACCCAGACAATGTCACAGGTTGCATAACCCTGCACTTCTTCTCTACCTATCACCGACCATCTCAAAGAGTCTCCGGTGAGCAAAATTGAGATGCAATCCAAAGAGCGCACAACCTAAAATACAAATTAGAGCATACACAAAAAAAAAAACAGAGCGACAAAGGAAAGATCTCTCGGCAGCTACTGCTGCGTGGAGGGGTCAGCAGTCCAGTAAGTCTTGACCGCCACCAGTATCTTCTCCGGGTTGAAAGGTCCGCTTTCATGGTCGATGATCTGGTTGTTCCATCTCATCCCATCTGTGATCGCCTGCACCTTGGTGAGCACCTCCACCGTGTCGCGAACGATCACCGTCCCCTCCGGCCTCAGTATCCTGTCCATCTCCAGGAGGATGTAGGTAATGTCGCACCTGCACACCACCTCCCAAATCAGCCTCTAATGGGTTTCTTCCTTCGAGAAGATGGGCTGCACGACGACACGGCCCTCTTTACCTGTCCTGATAGATGCTGAAGACACCGTCGGCGTGGATGAGGTCGTACGTCCGAGGATAAGTGGAGAAGGCCTCACACCAGTCCTGATACGTTCCGATGAATCCCCGCTCGTAGATGACGCCGAGGGTGTCTTGGTTGGAGCTTGCAGGCACCACGTTCATCACCCACACGGGATACTTCACCAGAGCCGCCGCGAATCCACCCAAGTTGGCGTTCATGTCCATCACGTTCCGGTACCGCCCTTTGGGCAACGGCAGGATGATCTTCTTGTAGTGTGTCACCCGCTCCTTCCACATCGCGTTGTCTTCTTCGAATTTCCTGGAGTCCAGCCCGGGGATTGTGCCCCTGCTTATTCTCGGCGGGACGGCGAATGCCCTCTCGGGCCATTTCTCGAGCACCTCGCCTGCGACTTCATCTGGGCTGCTCACCTCCGGCATTGGGGTTATGCAGGCCTCCATCTTCTTGTACCTGCAAAAGGGTATCGTCGGCACGGTTGGGGTGTGGAGCTCACGTGGTGTGGTGCAGTGAGTTCGATTCCTACCAGCCAGCATCGGCGTTGTCCTTCTTGCAAATCTGGGGCGTCGTCTCGTAGATCTTTCGGCTTTCGATGCATTCCATGTGGTTGAATGGCTTCTGCCAGATCGCGAGATCCTCCTTCTCGATATATTTCTTCCAGCACAGCCGCTTCGCGACTTCCTCGATCGAGTCCTGCTCGTTCTTGAGGTCTTCTTGAGTTCTTTCCCAGCCTTGGTAGTACTTCTTCCAGTGGATTGGAGGACCGGACAGAATCCAGAACCCTCCTGGTCTTAGAACTCGATCCACCTCGATCAGATACAGACCATCTGAGACAAACATTTTCTCCGGTTCAGAATCCAAGGTCGTTGCACATGTAACTGTTGTTCGTTGGAATGTCGATTAGGTTCCGTGACGACTTACCGAAAGCGTGCCAAGGAATCAGACACCGGGAACAGTGAGCCATGTCGAAAGCTCGAGCGGGATACGGCAGCCTCTGCGTGGCCATAACTCCGATCATGGCCGGAACTCCGCGCTCCAGAGCGAACTGCACCTGCGCTTCATGTGTGTCTCTCGGGGCGAACGACATCGTCACGATGTCCCTCCTCAAAAGATATGCACCCCAACTGGCGACCTCCGAGACGGAAACAGAGAAGGACGACACGTCTCAGTGATCGGAGAGATCGGTACAGAACGAGGAGGAGGAGGAGGAAGAAGATGGGGGGGGGGGGGGGGGGCCTTACTCCGCAGCCCGTGTCGATGGCGGTCCTGATGCTGCCGTCGGTCAGGGAGATGAGCGCATTTATGTCGTCGATGTAAGCGTCGGCACCGCGTGGGAACATGGTGCCGCCGCCGGGGAACCTGAACCGGTCGCCGTCCACCTGGATCCAGTTCTGCACGGCCTTCTCGATGCTGAGCTCCTTGTGGGGGATGTTGTCGTACCAGGCGTAGTCTCTGCTCTGCGGCCACTTGAATGGCGTCTTGTACTTGGGCGGAGCAGGGATGAGACACCGGATGAGCTCGTCGTTGCCGGGGCAGTGCCGCTCCCGGTACACCAGCATCGCCCTCTCGAACCTCCTTCCCCTGGTTCGATCGTGGCAAGGCGTGTACTCGCTGAAGTTTAGGTCACAAGGCGGAAACTTGTCGTTCGTCGCCGGCGTCACGTTGAGGTTCGACTCGTGGTGAGCGTCGAAATCGAGAACCGCATTGGTGGATGACGAGCCACCGGGGCGCAGACAGGGACAGTCGCATCCGGCATTGGTGGCCAGGTTGGAGGTGGGGTCGAGGGTGGGCGGAGTGGTGTTCTGCCAAGCTCCAAGGATGTAGAACGTGATGCAGAGACCGACGACGACCAAGACGTAGGTGACGCTCCATCTGTTCGAATCCAGCTGATGGATCTTGGGAGACCCAGTATTGTCTCTGGCCATCAGACCTGTTAGATAAAAGTCAACCAGAGAGAAGCAGCAGTTGAAAGTCAGACAGCTCCACAGTAGAAAGAGGCAAAAAGAGAAATAAGGGTATCTATTGAATAGAAATTAATTCCTACACGGAATCGTTTGGCTTCAGACAAGCAGAGATCAAACACAAAGCGTAGATCTCATACAAACTTATCAAGATAGATTCATCTATACGCATTTAAGAGGAAACAACAAGCACTGTTTGGACGAGGAGGCATGAGGATGATGACACCATCACAGATGAAGAGACAATGTAAACTAGAGAATGTTTTTTGCATGGCAGAAATGTGGAGAAACAAAGGCAGCAAAAAATTAGCAAGAATTCATTGGAGAATCAATCACATCTAACCATCAGAGATGCAGAAGAACAAACAATGGAAAGGTGAAAACATGGGCAGACCTGAACAAGCTGCGTGTCCACCACCTTCTCTTCGGTCCTCCGATCTCTCTTCTGCACACACCCTGCGTTCATGACAGGAAGCGTAGTGAACATGGAGAAGAGCCTCTCGGCTTGCAATGGTTTGGTTACCTGAGATGAAGGAGAACGTAGATCACAGCTGCTTTCAATGCTTCTCTCCTTTGACACACTGCTTTCGTTGTGTGTTTCTTGTTTTCCTGGTCTTTATCTAGAGGCTCGGCATGTATGGATTCGGTCTAAGCAACCAAATTATAGAAGTCACCAGCGCTGCTTTTGCGGAGAATTACCTGCCCCAAATTACTCTCTCTCTCTCTCTCTCTCTCTTTGTGAGACACACACATGATGATCTCTGTGGTTTAGCTTCAGACTAAGTTTGTGGTGTTTAACAAGATGTCTGTAGTGCTCCACGTATCGTAGCATTGACGTGTGTCTGTAGTGCCAATGATATCCCATACCAACGGTTCGGTTAAATTAGCACCATATAATTCTCTCTCTCTCTCTCTCTCCTGGGTGATGACATATGACAGTAATTCTTGATTGAGTGCGTTCGTATCAGATGCGCCTAAAGCTCCAGAGCATTCAAAATCACTTTGTTGACTTTGTTGTCGCACTTTGGCATTGGAAAGAATGGCTTTTGGGACAAGCAGATGCCACAGTACTACTACATGTCTTTGTTGTATGGCCATGTCTTTCCCGGTTAGATTCTGGTCCAGCTTGAGGAAAAGTCAGCTTCTTCTTCTGCCCTCCCACTGAGTGCGCATTCCAATAACACTTGATTTCCCAATCCATCTTAGTTGGGTGCAGCATTCGCATTTATAGTTCTTGATGCTCTTGCATGTGCCTTTCAGCATATTGGATCTAAGGAGATGGACGAAGAATCAATGCTGTAAGGCCTACAAATAGATTGGGCTTCTGATTCGGACCTGATCCGATAGCTTGGCCCGAGGTTAAGTCAAGATGGTTGAGCCAGGTCAATTTGATGGATTGAATCATGAATTCAAAACTAAGTAGGTGGACAACGGGCAAAGATATTATTTGACAACAATAACAAAATCATAAAATCTCAATCAAGGTTCATCATTTCATGGGCTAGACCCATCTAGAAGATTTATCAAATCGATACATACCAATATATATCGATATACCGACACAATAAGTTAGAGCATGCCGACAAGGACTCAAACCATCCACATCTCAATTGCCAGTTAGACCAATGCGTATCACCCATACCATATTGACTCGGGCAGTACAAATAAAGGTTGATCTAGAGATCGCTTTGGATGACATTCTTATTTCCATTAAAAAGCTTCTTATCCTTTGGGTGTGTGCTTCCCATCCTCTCTTAAGAGTACAGCTAGAAATCTTTCTTTGGGTATAAATCGTGTTCACCCTAACAAAAGGAGAACTGTGCATTTTAAGTTCAATCCACTTAACACTTCTTCCCCTGCTGCTAACAGTTGTGAGTTCTCTAAGCCATTTTGTTTCAGCTACTCTGTCATCTTGCAGCAAAGTACAAAAATCTTTAAAACTTTTTCTGCAGATGTATCATGGTGTTGCTGTGTTCTTGGAATACATAGTTATAGTCACCCTTTGCTACTGAGTAAAAACACATTGTGAGCAGTGGATTTAATATTATCATACCTGTCAACAAAGGTCACCCACACAAAGTTTGAAGTAATCAACAAATCAAATGGATCCAATTAATACCAAAAACCATGTTCTTTACCTATAAAATGTATTGTATAGTGAAACTCTCACCTGGATTCATAAGCATTGATCTACTGCCTTCTGTGGCACACATGCAACTTTCCCGTACCTGTGTGATGGTCTCGAAATGGAAATCAGTAGAATAACTCCAACAGACGTATTATTAGATGCACCTCATACAAGTACAAGTAATTGTATTATAAATATACTAAAGCCAACAAAAGAAAACTGTGCATCCAACATGAATTCATGATGTCACTCTAGCAAAATATACTTTTCATACATGTCTCACGGACAATGATCATAAAAGAACCATATCTTGATGTTTACCACTTTAGTGCATAACTTGCATTCACATTTAACATTTTCAGTTGATAGGGAAGATGTTTGTACTTGTGCTTGGCTAAAACCCAGACTTAACAACAGAAGACAAGAAAATACTCATAAACAGATTCAAGTTCAACCATCGATCAGAATCAATATTCCCAAGGAATGCTTTAAAAATGACTTTATATATATTTATCAATTATTATATTATATTTTAAACATTGTCATAATTTTATAATATATTATTTGTATAAAGATATTATACTTATCTAACTAATGTATGAAGTTTACCACTAGAGAACACATTGTAGTTCTATTAGGCATAAGTAAATGATCTATAAGACCTAAAGAAAGGTTATTAGGTGAGTTCTTGGGTACCATTGCAAGAAATGTTGAGATCACATTTATAAATTTTAGGACGTGAAAACAAATGATTGACTCATTAAAAAAGAGATGATGAAAATCAAACGTATTTATTTCTTTGATCTAGTCATCATATGATATTAAACTAATGGTACTTATTTATCAATTAATATTTAAATACCTTTTGTAGATCAAGTTTTGATTATTCTTATATTCTAAACATGATAAGATGGATCTTACAATCAATCAATTAAAAATGAAAAAACTAGAAAAATGATATAAAGGCTAGAAGTTCAAAGTTTATGTCATATCACTTGAGTAATATTCTCGATAGAATTAGGAAAGATCAATGGACCAGTATTATTATTTATTGAAAATATAAAAAGGAACATATATATATTATACTTGAATTTATTCTCATCAAATATTTTAATAACATTTATGCATATCTATATATTTATTTTTATGCTGTTATAATGAATTTTATGGTACTCAAAGCTTACTTTCTGAAAATTTAGTAAGAAAAATAAAATCAATAGATGAAAGCAAAAAAGCATCCTCACAAATTCACAGGAAGGTAAAGAAAACTTTAATAAATTTTAATGTATTTTATATTTACAGATGATACTATCTGTTTATTAGAAAGCTAAAAATAAGTGAGATTAACCGATCTTCAATTTCTAATAAATTAAATCAAAAAAATATCATAGTTATTTGTATCTTCCCATAAATGTTCTTCCTAAAGTTTAGGATATTTTTTTCTTTTGATTTATTGATTTTATCCCTCTTACTTAAATTTTGAATACATAAGCTTCATAAAATTAATTTAAAAAATTGTATACAATAATTAATATTTATATACACATAATGATACCAGTTTTTTTTATTGAGATGAATTTGAAGCATTATATATCTATGTCTTGTCAGATTTCCAATAAATAATAAGACTAGCTCATTGATCCCTACTAAGTCTGTCGATAAAATTATTAATGATATAATATTAACAGTTAGCTATCATATCTTTTAAATCATTTTCCGAGTTTCTTTATTTTAAATAAATTGATTATAATATCCACTCAGTCATGTATGAAATATGATAGTATTTAAACATTATCTACAAAATGTTATTGGATACATCAATCAATAAATAATTCCTATTATTACTAGATCAAAGTAATAAATAACTTCACAGCTTCCATCATCCTTCTTTAATTGAATTATTATTTTTTATATCTTAAATTCATAAGTGCCATCTCAGTAATTCTAGCAATAGCAACCAAAAACTAACTAATAAACATCTTTAATTATTTGCTTGTATCTGAAGAGCTACTCTTCAGTGTTAAATGAGTAAACGACTGTGGTGTTTTTTTCCTATATAATCCATCTTAACAATATAATAAAATCAAGACAAAGTTAATCTAATTTAGCAGTTGATAAATCTATAATTAAAATATATAGTAGTCAGTTTGAAAGCATTCTCTTGAAAATGCTCATTGTCATCAACCATGAGTTTGAATTTGTATGAATATTCCTTGATATCTTATCTAGTTAAACTTGGACTTAAAATAATAATTACATGTATGCATATATGGAACTTAAGAATTGGATTGACAACACCAAAGAAAATAACATTAATCCAAGTAAAAAAATATATATGAACTAAAAATTAATGTCATAAAAGACACTATTCACCATAATATGCTATCTTAGTTGCATCAAGTTTTTTTGCTCCAAGTGAAACAAGTTATCAACTTTTTTGCAGAATTCAAGGTATATACGCCCCTGCTTTGTGTGATAAAGAAGATATACCAATCAAATCCAAACAAACATTATTGTCAAAGAAATCATCCAATTAAACGATTTCGCTAAAAAGCATATCCTAATTCATGGTTGTCTAATATCTTCTTGTTCTGGTAAGAAAGCCACAGCCTTCTTTCTCAAATTCTAATTAAGATGTATAAAACGAAATAAAACACATGTTAAATTCAATTGTAGGTAAGCGGGGAATGAGATTTTGCCTTTTTGCAATTGCAGCCTTCCAAAGCTTTCATGCACTGTCATCAACTAAAGTGAAAGAGAAAGGTTAGGAATAGAATGAGAGCTTTCAATTACTTGTAGACTCCTCTTCACAGACTAATGTTTAAGTTATCTCGTAAACACATATATACTAAACAAAATGATGATACACATATGCAAGTAAAAATTCAGGATCGATGGCCGAAATCTCAGAAAAGACACTGCTCACAAAAAGGAAAAAATAGTTGATTGTCTGTACCTCTGATCACGTTGTCTACGAAGGAATCTACATATTCCATTCTTCGCAGTGCGGCGTTCATCAGGAAACCCTAACATATTCTTCTTTGCAATCTAAAGAAACAAAGATTAAAATAATAAACTAATTAGAGTATTTACCTGAAGTTCTTCAACTCGTCGTCGACGACGGATCCGAATGCATCAGCTGGCATCGAAGAGGCGAAAGAACAGAGCGATGAACGGGGAGATGCGGCTAGGCAAACGTTTTCTTGTTCTTTAATAGCTATTATTTACGAGACATTTATAACTACGATTTTTAAACGTCTTAGTAAAAAAAAAACACTCAAATTAAAAAAATATATTATTTTAAAAAACAATTTAACAG
This sequence comes from Musa acuminata AAA Group, assembly GCF_036884655.1. Classification (NCBI taxonomy): domain Eukaryota; kingdom Viridiplantae; phylum Streptophyta; class Magnoliopsida; order Zingiberales; family Musaceae; genus Musa; species Musa acuminata. The sequence goes on from NC_088330.1 coordinate 34,096,303, forward strand.
TTTTTTTTTCATAAATGATGATTTTATCTCTCATCATCATTATTGATACGAGATGTTTTGGAAGACCAGACACGTCACTGCTGAAGCTACACGCCAAGTCTGATGCTACTCCTCACGTCCCAGACACAGCGATCGGTCAAAAGTCTCGTCCTGCCCTTCCAGGGTCAGAGGTCACGCGCTGTCGACCCCTGTACAATAGTATAAAACCCTTGGCCAACCTCCCGCTAAGATGGTCGAGAAAAAAATAATCCACCCCACACTGACTTGCTCGTCGGAGGGGTCATAGTCGGGGATCACTCGGCGAGGGTCATTTTTACAGGCAGACAACCACCCGCGAGCAGCGAGCGTCTCAATCCGGGAATTGCCACCCAACGTAAGAAAGAGAGCCGTCAATTGGTTCGGATCCCGACCAACGCCAACCAGCATACCTTTCCGAGGGCACGACCACCTCACGAAGACGAGCTGCCAACCACCCTAGAAACGAAGAGACGTAGGTTGGCATACACGATGCCCGGATCGACACACTAAAGAACGTGGATCAACACCCCGTCGCGAGGGCCCGGTTGACCTCGGAGTCTAGCTCAGTCAACAGAAGGCTCTCGACATCGACCCGTGAACCAAGTCGTGCTGACTCATCAACCACAGTATACTTGTTCGTTAACATCTATCACTAACTAATTGAGCCTTAACTACTTGTGCCTCTGTTTTTGCCTAAAGAGCCTTAACTACCTGTACCTTCGATATTAGTCGCCTTCACGAGCAAACCCTTGGTTGCCTCCACCCAAGCTAAACTATATATGTAACTAAGGCTCGAAATTAAGAGTATTGGTTGAGTAAAATCACTATTTATAAAAAAATATTCTACGAAATTTTTTGAAAATAATAACAATCGATGATTTTTTTTATTTTTAAATTAGAGGGGTTTTTTTTAATCTATACATTAAAATAACAGTTTAATTAGATCATAGAGAAAAAAAAAGGAAAAAGAAAAGGAGAACCGGATTCGATCCTTTAATTTGATCGATTAAGTTGTAGAACTGAGATCCGACGGTTCAAGCGGTGTTGACTGTTGACCGAGGACTGAGGATCCCGAAGAAAGAGTCCGAGGTCAACAAGTAGGAAGTCGGTTGACTGGCCGCGATCTCTGACGCCCATCGTCATCGTTATCGCCACCTCCGCTTCTAAGCCTTCGCTATACGCGTCATCAGCCTCCGCCACCACCAAGCTCGCACCAGGCGTATTCCTCCTTGTTCACACTTCACCACTGACACACTTCGTATGGTAAACCCTCTCCGCGCGTGCCAATGCGACCGCCTCATCCTCCCCCCTGTGGCACGCTGAGGCTATTGCTAAATGAAAGCTCAAATGTACGGGACTGGAATTGCCTGTTGCTCGGCTGCCATGGTCGTCTTCAACTTTTGTCTCTGCTTTTTACGGTCAGCGAGAACATGGCCTGCAATTATTTACCATCTCAATAAAAGGATTTCAAAACAATCATCGTGAAGAAATCTTTAGCTAATCTACAGATCGGAATTTGAGTACTTAAATCATCTAATTATGTAATTGCGAGTTGGATCTCACAAACCACTAAAGGGTGTCCGAGGACAACATCATCTTAACGTTAATATACATTTTACTTATCGTATTAGAGTTCAGAGTCAAACATGGATGATCGAAAATTTTGAATCCCTCTTATTTAGGATGTATCGAACCATGCAAAAATTACATCAAGGCATGCCTGATTAACTCCGAATCATAAGTTACCACGTGGAGGCACAATCAGCACAGGAAGTGGAGCTCAACCAACAATGCAACCACTTATGCTAAGTTATAATAAATTATTCACATAGAAATATTTTACCTATATCCCAAAATATTCCTAATTTTTCATCTTAGAATTAACTTAAGTATTAGAAGAATCAGCACTTCACTCGATCTTGGTATTCATGCATGTCAATATTGATCAAAATAATACCGAGCTATTAGGGTATTAGCTCACATGGCATTGTAATGTCAATTATATGGTGCTAGGGTATTGGTTACATAGCAGATAGACATTAGCCACGTAGAGCTAAGGTATCAATCACATAACATTAGGGTATTAGTCATATAATACGAAAGTACTGATCATGTGTTGGTATCGTGTCGATCATGTCATCATTTCTCATATCAAGTAGAACTGATGATCAAGAGATACAATCAACTAAACAAATTTTTATTTATGTTTTAAATATCTTTTAATATTGGCATAGTTTCACATAATAGAGTATGTGGAAAATCTGATGAAAGCACTGAAATTTCCTTTTATGCATCTCATTTTAAATATCCTTTTTCCTCGAAACAAAAACTGAAAAATGCATTTGAAAAAGAAAGCAAATCATATTTTCCAGTATGCAGTGGGAACGCGTGGACTCGTAAAAAGCAAGTCCACTGTTTTCTTCTTAGGAGTCGACCAGTCCTCATCACCACAGTAATGATCCCAAGAGAAAACTTACCCCGTCAAACTTGGAATTGTCCGCACCTGCTCCCTTAGTCCAAGCGTGTTCTTCATCCACACCCACAAGAAAATTACATAGTTAATTTTGATTTGAGTTTCAATTTAATTGCCCAGTCAAATGCATTCTTCTCCACGCTACCATCTAATGAACCCTGACTTCCTCTCTCCCTCTCTCTCTCTCTCTCTCTCTCTCTCTCTCTCTCTATATATATATATATATATATATAGACATATAAGTCCTCAAATATCAAGGGCGAGTAGTGCTGATCCAAATAGAAGAGAGAGAGAGGTGATTTAGAATGAGAAGGTTTGGTGGTATTGTCCTCGTTGCAGTTGCGGTGCTGCTGGGGATGGCAAGTGTGCTTTGCATTCCTGCGACAATGGATCATGGTGTTCCTGTGGTGGGGAGGAAGCTCCTGGAGGCCACACCTCAGCAGCCGCTCATCCATGCAAGTTCAAGAGATCAACCAGTTCCTCCGTCACCTATGACTAATGGTATTATAACACAGTCTGTGCCACCTCCACCTCTGTAATCTGCACCATCTGCTTGACCCATAAACATGTTCTTGTTCACGTACCCTTGAATCTAAAGATGACGATGAAAGATCCGTTTGTTGCTTTGTAAACATCTCAAGCCGATGTCGCTTGTCACTGTTCCACTGTATTCCAAACTATCTTAGTGTTATGAACTCCAAGATTGAGACTGCTGTATTCTAAATTAAGGTTGTCAGCTGACATAGACAAACATGTCCTCTTTCTTGCACAAACCCCAAACAGAGAAGAAATTGGAAAAGAAAGAGAGAATGACAGTACTTTGGCTGGAGCATGTTTCTGTAATCTCCATGGGCGATTTTTTCTTCTATTTCGACCTTTTCATCCAGTTGTTTATACAGGAAACAAGTTTGTAGCTGAACAAAAAAGCTATCTTGCTTGCTTCGTACTCCAACTACAAGCAAGTTTGTCATAGGTCTGTCGATACAACTGCAATGATCGACATTGTGCACACAGTATGTACCATCTCAAAATCACATGTTGAACACCACCTAATCACAAGTTGATTGACTCCACATTAAGTACATGTTAGAATTAAACTTATCAAAGTGAAAAAGAGTTCTATCAAAAGAGTCGAACACATTAAAGGTCTATAAAAAAATAAATTAAATTAATTATTAATTCATAAAAAGAGTCTTTTGAAGAAAAAAGATTCATATTAGATATAATAAATATAATGTATTCATGAAAACTATATAAACCGAATGTGTTGTCTCACGAAAGATATATAGTTTGTAGTGAGTTTCTTTTACACAAAATAAAGAATATTATGTTTTGTCTTTAATCTTCCTTATGGGATAGCTCTATCTCTCCTTATCTATTTCAATATTTGATATCAAAGCTAGGTTAAGTCATTGCCTCTTCCTCAAGTACTTTCCAATTTCAAATCTCTAAATTGATTAAAAAAATATATGATATATGTTATATTCAAATGAAAGTTTTTCTATGCTCCCAAGATATATGAGAGTTTATAAAAGATAAATTTATTAAACCAAGTCCAGTAGAAGAAGGAGAAATAAATAAAGAAATAACAAAATAAATTAAAGATCATAGGAAGAAGGAGAAAAAAAACTTTGTTCAAGATTTACTAAGGGCTTGATAATACAATGTTCGAGATCATCGCTCCAACAAAGACTTCAAAAGAGATTTGAGAAATATTTCAAAAAGTATTCGGTTGTCTTGATAAGATAAAAAAGTTTTATCTATAAGTTTTACAAACTAAGTTTGAAAAATTACAACAAGATACTTCAAAATCTATTTTTGATCACTTTTTAAAAATAATTTATATTATTCATTGAATGAGAAAAAATGATAAACAAATAAGTGATTAAAGAGTAATATAAAAAATACTAAAATCTCTAGATCTAAAGTTTGATTTTACTACTATAGCAATCGAAGAGTTTAAAGACTTAGAACAAATATCTTTAGAACAACTAATAGGTTCTCTTCAAGTTCGTGAACAAAGGCTTAAAATATATATATATATATATATATATATATATATATATATATATATATATATATATATATATATATATAAAATACTATAAATTAAGCTTACTTTTAGAACAAAAGTGAACAAAATCTCAAAGATGAAGAGGTCAATAGACAAAGAGGAAAAGGTGATAAAAATAAGATCAATTAAGAATCTTAAAACAATAAAAGTGATAAAGAAAATTCTAGTCAAAGAGATCAAAGTTATAATCGAGGACATGATAGAAAATTTAAAAGATTTAAAATGTAATGTTATATTTACAAAAGGTATGGACACTACTATTTTGAATGTTATTATAATCTTAACAATCAAGGTAATAAAACAAATTTTGTTAAGAAAGAAGAGAAGAATAAAAATCTTATTTTGCTCATGACTAATGATAATTTGAAAGAAGATTAGTCAATGACATGATATCTAGATACATGAGCTTTAAATCATATATGTGGCATTAAAGAACTTTTTTTCAAAATAGATACAAGTTATTATGATAACATTAAATTTGGTAATCTATCTCAAACACTAATAAAAGGGGTAAATTTTTTCTTAGACTTAATAATGGAAAAAATTATACATTTCAGAAGTTTATTATTCTAATATGAAAAATAATATTATGAGTTTGGGGCAATTGCTTGAAAAAGTTTATGATATTAAGATGAAATATATGACTCTTATATTCGAAGAAAACATTAATCTCACATGTAAAAATGATGAAGAACAAAATATTTCCTCTACATTTATACATTTTTTATTAGTCAAATTATTTTAAAACTGATATTGACGATAATTCTACATTATGATTTCTTAGATATGCTCACTTAAATTTTGAGGCTTTAAAGCATCTAGAGAAATATAATATGATAATTAAATTATCAAGAATTGATCACCATCAAAGTTATATGAAGTGTGTCGTAGGTATACAAGAAAAAAAATCTTTGAAATTAAAAAGAATAATAAAAATATGATATTGACTTGATCTGGTGCACTCTGATGTTTGTGGTCCTACTAATCCAGTATCACTTGGAGGAAGCAGGTATTTTCTTATCTTTACTGATGATCATAGTGATAAAACTTTGGTGTACATGTTAAAGAAAAAGAAAAAAGTTTTAAGTAAATTTAAAGAATTTAAGAATTTAATTGAATGTTTAAGAACTGATAAGTGTGGTGAATATATATCAAATAAATTTATTTTTTTATAGAGATAATAAAATTTTATATTAATTCACCATGTCGTATACACATCAACAAAATGATACCTCAAAAAGAAAATATATGATTACACTTAATATGGTCCTATGCACGTTAAAAGAAAGAAGAATTCCTAAAGAATTTTCAAGAGATGTTCTTGCTTGTGCAGAGCTTATTTATTTAATAAGTTTCCAAGAAGACAAATTGGTAATGTTACACTAGAATAAATATGGAGCTTACATCATTTGAGAATTTTTTAGAAGCATTGTATTTGCTAAGATACTAGAAGAAAAGAGAATTAAACTTGAGGATAAAGATTAGAAATGCATAATATGCTGAGAATTCTAGTAGTTATAAACTCTATAATCCTATCATAAATAAAGTCATGATGTCAAGAAATGTTGAATTTGATCAACAATAGATTTTAAACAGTAAAAGTGATGAGCAACATAAGAGTCTTTGCCTAAATCGATCACCTAAATAGATTAGGTAATATTATTCAAGAATTCTGATTATAAAAAAGATTAGAATGATTCAAGAGCTATATGATGTGACCGGAAGAATAAATACTAACAATGATAAGTATTCTTTATTATCTTTGATATGATCAAATAACCTTCAAAAAAGCTGGTAGAGAAGAAAAATGATGACAAGCTATAAATGAGAAGATTCATGCTATCAACACAAAAATAAAATGCATAAAGAAATCTTTAAAACAAAAAGAAATACACAATGGTAGGTGAAAAAATATAAGGCCCGATTAGTTGCAAAGGGATACAAATAATAATATATGATCGATTATGAAAAAGTATTCTCACTAGTAACTCGATTGGAGATAGTAAGAATACTTATCTCCCTAGCAATTCAAATAAAATAAAAAAAATTTATAAATAGATATTAAATCAATATTTCTTAATGAATTTCTTAAAGAAAAAATATATATTCAATAATCCCCTAGTTTTATTATTCATGAGTAAGAAGACAAGATGTACAAGTTAAAGATGACTCTTTAAAGGCTTAAACAAACCTCACAAGTAAGAATTTCTTAAATAGATGCTTATTTTATTCAAAATAATATTTCTATATATCCAAATGAACATGCCCTTTGTATGAAATTTAATAGAGATATCCTATTTGTATGCATGTGTGTGATTGCTTTAATCTTTACAAGTAATAATATCTTTATGATTAAAAATTTTAAATATTTGATTAAGAAGGAATTTGAGATGATCAACTTGAGCCTAATGACTTATTTCCTCGGTATCTAAGTTATATAAGATAATAAAAAAATATTTATCTCATAAAAAAATTATGCAAAGAAGAACCTAAAGAAAATTTTCATAGAAGATTATCATCCTACTAATACACCTATGGAATATGACACCAAGTTGACGATGAAGGAAAACTAATTAAATGTTTAATTGTGATAAGTTGGATAACACAAACTATTAAAAGATGTTTGAAGATAATATAATAAGAGTGTTAATGTAAATTTTGATTGTCCGAATATTTTATTTTGCGCTTATACAACAGATGTTGAATCCCTTCACTTTAGCATATGCTAAACTTTACAAAAATTACATTGGGAGTATATGTGACAAAGTTCCTCCAATTCTTAAGTTACTCTTGACTGTGAGGTGTCAGCCAAATTTAGAGTTCATCAAAACTGAATGTATTAGAGATTGAGAATCTTAGAACTATAGGGAACATACCTGAGAAGACCTTTTATAGTATGATTTCAGAATATTTATGCTCAAAGATGTGTCTTAATATTAGAGACAAGTACACACCTTTCTTAATCGTTATGGAATTGTATCGTGTTATAAATCCAAAGAACGTGCAATGGTCATTAATGTGACTTGTAATGTTCATAGAGCGATACTAATTAATTATTAGTATTCTCCAGTATAGTATGCAGTGGGAATGCGTGGACTCTTAATAAGTTAACCCACTGTTTTCTTCTTAATAGGAGTCGACCAGTCCTCATCACCATAGTAATGATCCCAAGAGAAAATTGACTCCTTCAAACTTGGAATTGTCTGCACCTCTTCCCTTGGTCCAAGCGTGTGCTTTCCCACAAGAAAACTCTCGGCTATGAATCCATAAATAAGAGAGCAAAGGAGATGAGGACACAGTCGATCGAAGCGGCTGAGAAGTTTAGTGGGAGGTGATCGGAAATGGGAAGGTTCGCCTCTTTGCCCCTCGCTGCAGCCGTCGTCGTCGTCATCATGTTCATGGCCACCACTCATTTCATCTCTGCAACATCATACCATCCTCCTCCCATCAATCCCCACAAGCCAATGCTCGACGATAAGCAGACGTTTGCAAGCCTCAGAAGAGGGGGACAACTGCGTCCTCCGGCTCCTGCAACTCACGTGCCTTATAATGTTCGTCCAACGGTGACGCCGCCGCCACCGCGTCGTCGCTGATACTTGTCTATCTCTCACTCATTTGATGTGTTATTCCGATCTAGACATGCTTGGTGTTGTTGATGTTTGCTTGAAATCTATGGAGTCTGAGTAGTTTTGGTTCCTTGTTGGCATGCGAATACTGCACTATTGTTGTGTAAACGTAATGCCGCTTTGATGATAAATGCAGCTTTTGGTCTCTAATTCCGTAAATGATTCTGCAGCTTTTGGTCTCTAATTCTAGAAATGATTCGAGCAAGTTTGATATGTGTGGATCTATGAGCATGCATGCTTTGAGAATTTTTGTGATTATTATTATTATTATTATTATTATTATTATTATTATTATTATTATTATTATTATATCACCTACGAGTCTACAATTTTGTACAACAGAGGGCATTAAATTATTATCATTCCTCTATTTTTTTTCCTCATCCTCGTAATTCCCATCATGATCTCAATTATCATATAATATCTATTCCCAGAGTATTGGAATAAATCTTTTCTTGATGGGTTAAACAATTTAGAATTCTTCAATACTTTTATGGTTTTTTTCAATAATTACATTTAGCATGATAGTCCTATTTCAATTCAAAATTTTAGACCTCTGCTATATATATATATATATATATATATATATATATATATATATATATATATATATATATATATATATATATATATATATATATATAGCCCAGCCAAGTCTCCCATGTTTGCACCAGAAGACACATACAAGTCCTAGAGAGAGAAAGAGAGAGAAAGGGAGGTGATGTAGAATGAGAAGGTTTGCTGGTATTGTCCTTGTTGCAGTTGTGGTGCTTCTGGGGATGGCAAGTGTGCTTTGCATCCCTGCGACAATGGATCATGGTGTTCCTGTGCCGGGGAGGAAGCTCCTGGAGGCCACACCTCGGCAGCCGCTCACCCATGCAAGTTTAAGAGATCAACCAGGTCCTCCGTCACCTACGCATAATGTTGGTAAATTACAGTCTGTGCCACCTCCACCACCTATGCAGCCTGCTCCATCTGCTTGACCCATAAGCATGTTCCTGTCACGGACGCTTCAATCTAAAGATGAAGATGAAAGATCCGTTTGTTGCTCTGTAAACATCTCAAATTGAGGTCCCTTGTCACTTTTCCACGTATTAGTGTTATGAACTCCAAGAAGGAGACTGCTGTACACCATTTCGCGTTTCTGTGTGTGTGCATAGATATCTATGTAGTGACAGCTGAGAATAAAGAAAGAGAATCCAAACACTTCGTAATTGCTAAACTACCCATGTAAAATTGATGGCTATTATCTCTTTATTAGGGAAAGTATCAGATGAATTAATTAGAACTCGGAATTGCATCAGAGCAGGACATCCTACACTTGTCATTGGATTCGAGTTGCATTTTGGATTGCTCAGTAGCTCTAAAAGATTTGAGTTGAAACCTTTTTGTCGGATCTGGTCAATTACCAAAGTGGACAGAGAAGTGTTGAGCAACTCTGGAGTACTCCAAGAACAGGACAATCTCAATAAATAAGATAGTAGCAATTAGTACATACTCGATAGAAATTTATAGAAGCCATCCACAAGAATCAGCATGTTTCAGTTTGTAGTCGTGGATGATGGAGAAAGGTGACGATGGATTAATGCTCTGGTTTTCCTCCAACTAGTTCACAAGCTTGTACAGATGATAAGCAAGCAACCCATCGAGAACTGTTCATGGAGAAGCAGAGTTGAGCACGTTGATGAGCGCCAAGGCATTGCTGGTGAGCTGCGCGATGTTCACGATCTGCCTCCTGATGGCCACCTTCACCACCCCGCCCATGCCGCGGCCGCCGCCGATCCCGTCGATGCACGTGTCCTCGTCCGTCAGCGCTGCGCTCACCCACGTCTGGATGTCGTCCAACCGCAGCCCCACAACTGCCGCGCCCTTCCCCTTGGGGTTTCCCATCACCTCCAGCGACCTCTGGAGCTCGTCCACCGAGGCCCCCGTGGTGGTCATGCAGTCCCTCACCGCTGCTGCCTCCCTCGGCGCCAGGGTCCCGTCGGCCGCCAGCTTCGACACAGCCGCCGCCGCGGACTGCGCCCCCGACAGGCTCACCGAGAGGGCGGAGCGGGCGAGTTCCATGGGGCTGTCCCGGATGACGTTGGCGTAGGGGGAGAGCGAGTCGACGCAGAGGCGCCGGAACGTGGTTGCTCGGCAGGAGCTGACGATGAAGTCCGCATGGATCCTTGCAGCGTCGACGAAGCATGAAGAGATGCAGAATCCAAAGATGATGAGAAGGGTAGCGAGAGTGGCTGAAGCAGCACTATTCCACCGGCGACCTCCCATCATAGATCTGCCTGCTGTTGTGATTCTTGTGACTGCTCTTATAGGAAGAACTCAGCAGCGAGCAATGGGATTGCTTCCATGAACGCAATGAAGGCATGGAGGCCGACATTACACGCACTGCGAGCTGCTTTCCTCTCTGCGCTACCGACATCAGTCCGTCCACACTACATTATTTGGGGAAGCTCCATGTGAATGGCAGAGAAGTTGGTGACCCACACTGGGACCACCACTGGCCCGTCTGATCCACCAATCATCACTTGCGAGCAAAAAGATCCATGGGATCAATGATGGCAGATCTGACATGGGGTCTGCGAAGCTGTTTCAAGCGCTCACACATGCAGATGAAGACGACGCTGGTTTCAAGATGAGGATTTCAATTAGTTTTCCAACTTCCTTCTCCGAGCTTGACTCATGTCAATGAGGACCTGAGCTGGCTTCACGTGAGGCTTGTCGATCTACGAGGCGCTGCACTCTGCTGGCCCTTTCAGACTGTAGAAAGAGGCAACCGAGACGAAGGCTGGGGTTTGATCGCTGTATCTTGTTCTGCGTTGTGCGGCTTGAACTCTCTCTCACACAAACCTTACAAAGGAGACAACAAAGAGACTGTTTGTGACCTACTGAGTAAAACATATATTATGGCGTGATGGGAGGATCGTGCGAGCAGCATCGACCATTGGTTGACCGCACGGATCTATGCGTGGCTGCTCAGCGACGCCAGTGCTTCGAGCTGAGGTCTGGAGACTATAGTCTTCCTAATGTTTGACTAACGGGATTAGTGATGACTACTCTTAAGACTTTAAAGTAATGGAAGAGTCATCCCCTGCCTACCACAGGGCTTATCGGACCAAATGCTTGGATACGATCTCCACAAAGCCTCTTGAGTAATCTCCCATCTAACTTGAGAAGGAAATTCCTCATTGGAATTTTCATGTCCTTCGTGTGGAGTCAGTCAACTTGTGATTAGGTGGTGTTCAACTCGTGATTTTGAGATGGTAGATGCTGTGTACACAATGCAAGATAGCTTTTTTGTTCAGCTGGATGAAAAGGTCAGAGGAGAAGAAGAAATCTTTGATGGAGATTACAGAAAACATGCTACAGTCAAGTATTCTCTCTTTCTCTATCTCTGTCTCTCTCTCTCTCTTTTTAAATTGCTTCTGTTTTTGGGCTTTGAGCAAGAAAAAGGACATGTTTGTCTGTGTAAGCTGACATCCTCGACAACGGTGGAAGCAGAAGCCTGCTTACAGCAGTTGGAACCTTCCCGTTTGTCACTTTTTGTTTCTCGAGTGCCTCGGCCTCAGCTTAGAACCTAAGCGGTCACCCACTTGAGCCCAGTGGAGAAGCATCAGATGGTGGCTAACCTGCATGCAGGAAGAACATATTCTCTTAGCCATGAGAACCTAACAACAAAAAGTCAAAGTAGCAGGCGATGGGGATCAGAGAACTTGCATGCTCTTTTGAGAAAAGAAAGGAAGACTACAACAAGGGCCAGCCCTGCCAAGATGCCCACTATTATTGCGACAATTCTTCCAATGTCATCATCACCATCTGTGTAATCTGCCCACCCACAAGTATGGCATTTAGTGCATATCATGTTCTTGAAGAGTCATGCTATTCTAACCGTGTGAAATGAGAAGGAAGCCATCACAAAGGAGTGAGATTCTTAAAGAACAGAGACATCGATCTAGTAAATGAACACCAATTTTTGTGTCAAACAAGCGGCCACATGTCCATCCTCAGGCACCAGAAAACATATGAACAGGCTTCTAAGCTTCTAGTGAGATCGAAAACACTCCAAAAATCCATACTGTTAATGTGTTATCTACTGTAAAATAAACTGCAAGTTCATCACCACGTAAACAAGGAAATCAAACAGTAGAGAGATGAGCCACAAACCTGCAGAGGTGTGGAAGTAATGGCCGGAAGCCCAGTACCTGGCATAGCACTGAGCCAAGTAGACGTCCGCCGCGAGCGCCGACCCGCACGCATTCTTAAGCTGCCCCACCGCCTGCGACAGGCAGGCCGAGCAGTCCGCCCCGTTCAGGTCGCCCAAGCACTGCACGACGCCCTGCACCGTGCCGGAGCTGCTGACCCGGAAGCTCACCCCGTTCTGCAGGTCGGCCAGCACGTCGTCCCGCCGCTGGAAGAAGGCCTCGTCGCCGCTCGTGACCGTGCTGCACTTGCGGTACACCATGGTGGTGTCGGGCTTGCCGAGGAAGTCCTCGTTGCTGTACCGCACGAAGCAGCCGTCCAGCTGCAGCGAGGCCGCGAAGGAGCCGGGGCAGACCAGGCCGAGCTGGCTGACAGCACTCTGCACGCAAGCGGAGCAGTCGCCGGCGCTCAGGTCGTTCCGGCACTGGTAGAGGCCGTAAGCGGCCATGCCGGGGGGCGAGCCGGAGTCGTCGCCGGAGGTGTAGCTGTTGTAGGATGCCAGCGACGCCCCAGAGACGAGGGAGGTGAGGAGGGAGTTGAGGTGGTTCTGGAAGGCGGTGATGGGATCGTACTTGTTGGGCGAGCAGCCGGCGTAGATGAAGGAGGCAGCTTCGACGGATTGCTTGGTGGTGCAAGCCAAGAGGAGGAGAGTCCAGTAGAGGAGGAGGCAGGGCATGCGGAGCTTCATGAGGAACATGCTGCTCTCTAAGCTTTGAAGTAGCAGAATGGAGCTGTTGCCTTGGTATTCTTCTTGTCTAGGGAATCACAGCATGGATGGGTGGGACGTGCTTCTCAATCCTTGTTGCTCCTTAGCAGTGATCCAACATCTACCACAAGTTAATGGGTTCCCCGAGCTAAATTATAATGGCCGAATGAGCCTAATTATTAGATCTGAGATGAACCATCTTTGTCAGAGATTTGTGGAACACATCTCTCTCCTGTGCCAAGCCTCTGTGGCCATCTTCTTGCCACCAGCAGCAGATGCTACATGCCGATGACACAAGAAAGCGTCGCTCTCCGTCGATGGCAACGTTGAGGAACACAACAGGACTCAGCTTTACAAAACCAGGATGATCATGGCAGTGGCCAAAGAAAGCTCCAGAGAGAACAAAGTTACAGGAGAGAAGATTAGAGCCCATACATTTCAAATCCAGCCCAAAGATCGAACTTGGGAAAGGTTTCACCTTAAGAAACCAAGTATTGGCCCTACGGAGTCCATATTATTTGGGCACAAGCTTGGCAAGCTTCTACATGAAATTTTACTGGTGATGTTAGGAAATCAAAGTAAGAACCATCCCGGCTTCTACATGAAATCTAATCTAAGAACCATCACCAGTAAGAATCAAAACAATCAAAGTATAAGCTCAATCGATTCTCACAAAGAGATTAGGAATAGAAAAACAAAGTATGATGTTAATTCTGACAACCAATTTACTAACCGGTGAGAAATAATCCTCGATAAAGATATTGAAGATTAGGTGCTGCATGATAATTGGTGTCCTAACAAGAAGAAGGCAGCAACTACAAATGGTTTTGCCAAAACCATGTGCACCACATAAAAGAAACCAGTTAGATTGACTTCCAAGAACTCTTGCAAGGTTCTAATTACTATTTTAAGATAAATATCATAATTATCAGAATCAAATTTCTCGACAATTGACTCGGTCAAATTTTGGGTCACTAATCTAATGATCTGATTTTTAATTTTTCCGATTCAATAATTAAATCGTACCAATAACTAAGGTAAATACTTACTAACACAAGGATCCAAACCGAGCGTCAGAAAGAAACCAAATGACACTGATGACTTTATGTGGTCTCAATGTTGTTTGTGATGTACAAAGAGAAACGCTTACCAGCAAAAAGGGACATAAGGTTACACTAAGGTGGTGAGATGCATGCATATGGGCGAGAGAGAGAAGATGGGGGCGTGACCCAATTATGAGCATGTCAGGTTGTAGAAGTTGACACTGTTCATGCCGATAAGTGACGTAAGGAGGATCTTTAGGCTGTACTGGGCAGCATGCGAGTGTAAGAAACTATAGACCAAAAGGACACGCATATTTCCCTTTCAACTCCTTGTACGTGCCTACCTTTTCATCTTCTTCCTCTTCGCTTTGGTTTGGTGGGTTGCACTGTGTTGTCTGAATCCATTTCAAGTTGGGTGTGCCAATGGTCATACGCGTGAAAGAAATTTAAAGACTGGTGATTGTGCATGCAGTCAACATAAATGTATACATACGCACACATTTAATATGTTGTTAAGATCATGGGGCTAAATCCTCGTTATGGCCTCCATGCAAAAGCCACAGCTAATTGTCCCACTTTAAGAGACGGGTTGAAGAACTCCAAAGAAGAGTTGGTCGTGGTATCATCTCCTCCTTGCACCTCCGGCGGAGACGGATACATTGGATCCAAACCAAACGCCGAACAGACCTTATGATGCTCGAGACAATCTGTCTCTGTCATCTACACATTTGCTTTCAACCGCTCTCCTTTTTCTCGTCCGGCGCGCCTCAGACTCATCCAACGCTTACTACTCACTTCTTATAGAGCTTGCTTTTCTCTACCCCCCCTCAGAGAGAGAGAGAGAGAGTCAGAGAGAGAGAGAGAGAGAGAGAGAGAGAGAGAGTTTTGCTTCTTGGGGCGGAGGAGATGGCGGTTTGCGAGGACAAGGAACAGGACCCGCGTATTCGACGCATAGCCTCGTCCATCCGCGTGGTGCCGGACTTCCCCAAGAAAGGTTGCGCCTTTCCCTGCAAGTTTGCATTTTTACGCTGCCGTAGGCTCATACCAGCCCTGTGCTCTCTTCGATCTTTTTGTGTCACCACATGGCTTTCGTTCCTTCTTTTCCACCCATTAAAAAATCGGTTCTTTTTCCTGTATATCTCTGCTGTCGAGAGAACGCGATCGTGCACTTTCCTGTTTGTCCCTGCTTTCTTGTACTTGATAAAGGTTGGATTTTGATGCCAATTGTTAGTTTATCCTCGTAAAAGAATTTGTTCTTTTGATGCCCATGCATGCTTCCATCAGCTATGCCGCTGCTCAAAAATCCAATGTCAACTGATGGGTGCAGGGATCATGTTTCAAGACATCACGACACTGCTGCTGGATCCGAAGGCGTTCAAGGACACGGCGGACTTGTTCGTGGAGCGGTACACGGGGAAGGGCATCTCCGTCGTCGCCGGTAAATTTCTCGACCACCTCGTCTTCGGTAGCTCCGCCATGTCTGCGCTATCTTCCTCTCTCTTCTGTGATGCATCGATCTCTGTTCGTCTCCCTTCCTCCCATTAATGCTTGTCGCCCATCAGTGTCGTGGGACATGTCGGCTGTGGGTCCTCCTTTCTTTAGACTTTTCCTCCATTGGAGGATGAGAATAGATTGACAAGCGGAGCCTCGTCTTCCCTTTCATCATTGCCATTACAGAAATCTTCTCAATCCTTTTTGGCCTCTCGAGAGCCTTTTCTGCAGTGGTAGGGGCGCCTACCTTGACCGCATTGCCACACCGTCGCAATTGGCCATGCTATCATGCACCAGACTCTGAGTTGCGGTCTCCCTCCCTCTCTCTTGCTCCTGGTTTCTCCATTCTCTCATCTGTTCTTGTGGCGGTGGCGTTGGGCCGGTCGACACTGACATTGCTCCCCGGTCCCCACTGCGATGTGAATTGGTGAAAGCTTTGCCACTGTTCGATGGGCCTCGATATTCTATTTTTCTGTTGCCCGTGCCTTTCCTAAGCTGCTTAGATTTGGTAGGTATTATTGCTGTTGAAGAGTGGAACAGCGACAAAGGACTAGTGCTGCATCTATTTTGTTTGAAATCGCAGTCCATGGGGGGGTGGAAACAGTGACACTTTGCTTCTTTCAGATGATAAAGCATTGATGATCCTTTCACAGTATAATGGTCCTTGACTGTCACTTTTGACCTGACTTTATTGGTGCATGGTGGGATCTTTGAACACTTTGTTTGAGAAGGGTGAAAAAAGAAAAATAGTGAACCAAAAATAAACAAAGAGAGGAACTGCTATGAGTCAATGACCATGACACCTTTTCACTTGTTCAATGGAAAGGAAGGTCACATAGTGACTGATGAGCTGAAGCAGCCATATCATCTTTCTTCCCAAGAGTACAGAGTTCTCATGTCAGATGACCTCAGTTTCTCATCATTAATTTTTCTAAATAAATAAAGAAGGAAAGAAAGAAAGTGACTGCTATTAGCTGATGACATCATATCTAATATGTTCAGCTTTAGTGGTTTGCTTTAGCTACTTAAGGTTCCAATTTTCTGTAATATTTTCATTTGTTTTGTAGCACCACATATCATTTATTCCTATGTTCTATTTGGTGAACAGTCAAGAATTGTATGAAATGAGATGGAGGTTGACTCTAGCAGCACAGTATTCTAACTAAATACCATTCGTCATTAAATGTAAATAGTCGATCCAAGAGTTAACAAATTTTAGTTCAAATTATTAGTGTATGGATATTTTGTTGGTTCTGTAGTGCTTTATGCCTTAACATATTGTGTTTTTCCATTTTATGCTGCCGCAGATACAATTTTCGATAAACTTTTACGGCGTCTATCCTATTTCTTTTTTTTGTTTAATTCTTGCACAACGATGACCGGTGAATCATGTAGAAACTGATTTTGGACTTCTTATAGAGGATATTAATGTAAGAGTTAATTCATTTTACTTTTGACATGTGTGTATTTGAAAATCTCACAGTAGATTGATTTCATTGTCCCTAAATTCCTTGTTATGTACTTTATGTGTCAAGCACACAAGTTTCAGTTAATGTTCTACCATCCACATGCAGCCTCCCTCAGACAAGTGGCAATTGAGCTTTTCTAAGGGCACAGATCAGGTTTTGGTACATTCATACATATAACATGATGTCCATATATCAAGGTGTTAATTTTACCTTTCAGCATGTCTCAAGCTTACCAAACTAACATCTGCGTCTTGTTAAAGTCTGTGGCAAATTTTTCTTTCTGATGTAGTGCAAGAATGTAAAGACTCCATCAGCTGACCTATAATTTTCCTGTCTGGAGAAATAAGTATATCTCTTGTGGGTGAAGCAAATTTTGTTGCTAGTTTGACAATTATCTTCTTGGCCCTTGTTCATATCATGTCTTGTTAGTAATAGAGCTAAGGTTCAGCCAGATTTTAACAATCCTGACTACAAATTTATGGTTTAGCTCTGCTTCCACCGTGTTACTTTGCTCGATCCTAATATTGTAAAATAGATTGCAACATCTTTTTTTTCTATAATTCTCTAGGTGAACCTTTCAATTAAAATCTAGGGATATGTTTTTTCTTTCACTACCATTGCACCTCATGTCTTTGCTAATTAATCTATATTTGTTGGAGAGATTATTTGTTTGCATATCTCTAAACCTTGGGAGAAAAGGGGAGATGGCACCAGTTTGCCAAAATAATTTGCAAGATAAAGTTCTTTTACCATTGATACATAAGAAATTTCTTTAGGTTCCTTACCACATGTTACGAGAAAATTAGAAAGTGAGAACTGTGGTCATGAAGAGGATTTGTGAATGGATTTCTGCAACTTTTTTTATCAAACTAAAGTTTTTAATTGTTTTTCTCCATGATGATAGGAGTCGAGGCTCGAGGCTTCATATTTGGTCCTCCTATTGCATTGGCAATTGGTGCAAAGTTTATTCCACTAAGAAAACCAAGAAAATTGCCAGGTACTTTCGAATTTATTAGCAAACAAAATTTTCACTTTACATATATTGCTTCCAGTTGAAATAACAGAGTTAGAAGCATCTGCAAAGCAAGTGCATGCATGGCCACTTGTAAAATCCTATTCAGGAAAATGCTTCTGTTTATATATGTTGAATCCAAGTCTTCATTCATTCATCACTAATCTCTGTTCATCTAGTTGAATTTGAAATGAGAGAATATGATGAACATGATTTACAGTTGTGGCTGAAAATTCTTCACAGCTCTTGGTTCTAATATCTAGGATCTCTCAGTGGGCTACTTTCCTTTGGTTAGGAGGAAATGCAAATCAATTTAATAAATTATGCTTTGAGAGTCACCTAACCAAAGCTATTTTCACTGTCCACCTATTTTCTTATGGTTCGATTCAGTTTGGCAGTTTCAAGTGAATCGTGAATGGCCCTACTTTATCAAATACTATATTTCCTGGAAACAATTTAGCATACCTAAGAAACATCCTCGCATTACGTTGCACTCACCTTTCTTTATATGGTTGAATACTGATTTTTGGGTAACAGCCAGAAGCTTATTTTACTCATAAAGTATTTGTGATGGGGTATCATCTAGCTTTACAAAAGATTTCATAAATATTTGTTCTAGGCAAAGAAATCAACACAAACTCATCAATTAGTTAGCCTAGAAATTCTAAGTGTCATGTTGAAAACTAAGAAGTCTTTTGATTTTTTTAGAGAAACCTTTTGTATTAAGTGCACTCATTTATTATTTAAATATCCTAGAAGTCACATTTTGGATTTCTAAAAGACCTACTAATTCCCTAAGAGATTACTCTTGAAAATCATTACCTTCATTAATTGTGCTGATACTTGTCAATGAATAGTGGAGCTTCTCAATGAATCAAACACTTTAAATTTGAATGAAAAGAATTGCATCTTCATTCTTCTAGTCTCTTATTCTCCTCTCTTATCTCACACTACTCATTCCTTCTCTTCCTCTCCCTTTCTCTCTACTTCCCTATTCTGTTCTATATTAGTTTGTTATCAGAGCCCATCAAGAAACCTGCCCTGTACCCTATTGGATTCCAACTAGCTGCAAAAACTTCAATCAACACCATGAATCATCCAACTTGTTTAACCACTGATCCTCAAATTAATTCATCTTCAATCCAATGTCATTATTGATATAATAGATGTCACAGTGTCTCTTGTTATCCTCAACATACCCTTACCTTAAAACACGAACTAGAGGATCAAATTGATGTAGTAGACCAAGTAGTTCAACCCGAAGCCTACTTCAAGTGATGAAAATGAACTAGAAATTGAAGATGACTATATTAATGTTGTATGCATTATTCTCTCTACTGCTAATGATTCCAATGAATAGCAGAGTACAAGTATCTTCCATACTTTTATCCGAAGCAGGGAAAGAACTTATAAATTGATTATTGAGGGGGGTAGCACTATGAACGAAGTCTAAAAATCTACTATTATGAGACTAAACCTTAAGGTAGAGTCATATTCGACCCCATTCGAAGTAGCTTGGGTTGAAAAAACCACTCTACCCGTGACCGATGCCTAGTACAAGTCAAAATGGGTGATTACCAGGATGAGATTTATTTTGACATCCTGCTAATGGACATTGTCCACATTCTTTTAGGTAGGCTTTAGTTGTATGACCTTGATGTTACCAATCATGAAAGAAAAACACCAATGTCTTTTGATACAAAGGAAAAAACATCATCCTACAACCAGCAAAACCATCAATAAATGATAAATCATTAACTCCCAAGTCTCTTCCACAAGCCTTAACCACTAAGGGGCTCCACTTACTGGATCCTAAATCTTTTGAAATAGAAAGCCTATATAATAAATTTTATGTGGCCATCATTGCTAAAGAAATTCCTAGCATTTGCACTATTCTTGATCCAACTCTTGAGGTTAAATTCTTATTAGATGAATTTTCTGATATCATGCCACCATAATTATCTAGTGAGTTGCTACTCTTACGAGAAATCTAACATGCCATTGATCTTGTCTTAGGATCATAGCTCATTAATCCCCCATATTATAAAATAAATTATAAGGAGAGAGCTAAGTTAAATAAGCAAGTTAAAGAATTTTTGGCTAAAGGCTTTATATGATACAGTCCCAGTTTTTGCATTGTCCTTACCTTATTAACCCCTAAGAAAGATAGGTCATGGAGGATGTGTGTTAATAGTTGAGTGATCAACAAAATAACAATCAAATATCACTTCCTGATTCGTCAACTTGAGGATACATTAGACGTTCTTGTTGGATCTAGTTGGATTTTGAAACTTGACCTAAGAAGCGGATACCACCAAATTCATATTAAAGCTGGTGACGAAGTCACGAAACATTCAAAATTCAATATGGCTTATATGAATGGCTAGTTATGCCCTTTGGTCTATCCAACACCCCAAGCACTTTCATGCATTTCATGAACTAAGTTTTATAAGCCTACATAGGTAAATTTGTTGTAGTCTACTTTGACAACATCTTGAACTTTAGTAAGACCAAAGAGAATCATTTAGAATATCTTCGACAAGATTTACTACCCTTTGAGTTGCAAAGCTCTATGACAATCTAAAAAAGTATTAGTTCATTCAAACCCATGTCCTATTCTTAGGCTTCATCATTTCTGCCCAAGGTGTTACTACTGATCCAAAAAAGATCTGGATTATTTTAGAATGGCCTTAGCCTAAAACCCTTTTTGAGGTTCGAAGTTTTCTTGGATTAGTATCTTTCTATAGGAGATTCATTAGAGGAATTAGTTCTATCATGACACCAATTATTGATTGCTTAATAAAAGGTGAGTTTTCTTGGACCTTAGCCACTACAAAAGCCTTTGCTAACATCAAAACGAGAATGACCATTGGTCCTATTCTTAGGCACCTTGACTTTAGTAAACCTTTTGAGGTCACTTGTGATATCTAGTATAGGTATAGGGGAAATTTTAAGTCAAGAGGGTCAACCTATTGTCTTTTTTAGTGAAAAACTCAATGATGCAAAATAACATTATTTTACCTATGATAAAAAATTCTACCTGATTGTGCAATATCTTAAGTATTGAAAATATTAGCTTCTACGCAAAAGTTTTTTTTATCTTATCACTGGGTTCTAAGATACTTAAATGCCCAAAAGAAGTTAAATGCCCGATATAAGAAGTGAGTTGAGTTTCTCAACAATACTCTTTTGTAATTAAGTATTGTTCAAGCACTCAAAACAAAATTGCTAATGACCTTAGTCGAATTTCTACAATCCTATCAACCATGAGTGTTAAACTCATAGGACTCAAGTGATTAAAAGAAGAGTATATCCAATATCCAGACTTTAGTCACATCTATCGAGAAGTCTAGGATGGAAACCATCGTGAACATATATACTTCATTCTTAAGGATGGTTACCTTTTTCAATCTATTAGATTGTGTGTTCCCCAATCCTCCCTTTGAGACTTCCTTATTTGAGAAATGGACGTAGCTGAGACAAAACCATTGCATTAGTTAAGAGTAGATTTTACTTGCCGTCTTTAAAGCGAGATATTGCCTAAATGGTGTCACGGTGTCAAACTTATCAAATTGCCAAAACTTGTAAACATAATATTGGCCTAAACACCCTATTACCCATTCTACATTCACTATGGCAAGATGTGAATTTAGATTTTATTCTTGGACAACCAAAACATTATATGGCCATGACTCTGTTTTGGTTGTTGCTAATTAATTTTAAAAAATGATCCACTTTATCCTATGTAACGAGACCTACAACACCTCACATATTGCTAAATTATTCTTTCGATAAGTGGTTAAATTATGTGACTTGCCTTCAACCATGGTGTCCGATAGGGATGTAAAATTTGTTAGATACTTTTGAAAACTTTATAGAAACTATTTGACACAACATTAAAGTTCTCTTCAGCCTTTCACCCCTAGACCAATAGTTAAACTGAAGTTGTTAAATGTTCCTTGAAAAATATTCTTAGATGTTTAGTTAGGGAGAAATCGAGAAACTAGGACTTCACCTTACCCACGACAGAGTCTGCATACAATAACTTAATCAACTGCTCGACCGAAAAAAGCCCATTCGAAGTTGTCCTCGACTATACTCCTTATATATCGATTGACCATACACCTCTTCCACTTGATTATCATGCCTTAGAATTAGCTCACTCCTTCGCTCAACATATTCATGATTTACATGTTAAGATTTGACGTAAATTATCCTAAGCAATGAAAGTTATAAACCTATTGCTAATGCATATAGTATAAGTTAAGAGTTTTCAGTTAGTGATTATGTCTTGGTTCTTGCACCCATTAAGAGATTCCCTAAAAATTTATTCAAAAAGTTGCATGCTCGAGCCATTAGTCATTTCCTTGTTATCCAAAAATTAGGATCTAATACATATATGCTCAATTTGTATTTCGACTTAAATATTAATCTAGTTTTCAATGTGGAGAATTTAACTTCATATCATGGTACTTTTGAGCCTCCTCTATTTATCGGTGTTCCTGCAAGTGACAATCCTCCCAAAGCATTAAGTCTCCCATTAACATAGGTGATAGGGCATATTTTGGTACTGCCCTCACAATGATAGCTAGCAACCACGTTAGAACTGACGTGGAGTTTCGGAGCCAACAAGACATCTCGAAGCCGACGTGTTGCATGTGTGCTGACGTGGCACCTCGGGCCCAAAAGAGATCGCGTCCATGCCCGTGCCGCTCGGGGTCACACGAGACGGTGCCGCACAATGCAAAACCACCCGAGAATCAACAAAGCAGCATGGTGCAGTACGGAGCTATGTAGGACGGTCCGCACCGTGCAGAGTGTACGGGCCAATCGCCTCGAGTCTCGGCAGCCATTAACAGACCGCGTACGGTCGACCTACGGCCACGGGTATAAAGGTCGACCCCCTGGCCAATGCCAAGGGATTAGACCTCGGACACTAAAAACATCCTCAACTCCTCATACTAACTTAAGCTTCGGAGGGGTCGAGTCAGGAATCCCCCTCCCAACTTTGGCCTGTGTGTAGGAATCCATAGTGGAAGAGCCCAACATGGAAGAATTGACCCCATGCTCTACCTCGGGTCGTCCCAACTGATGACATTTCGACCCGACCTGGCACCGACTCTCTCACCTCAAGAAACCACGTGGACGACCTTGTGTTCTCGGGATCGAACCAAGTCGTGCTGACTCCTCGGCCATGGCGTGAAGTTGCACAACAACATGGATGACGTAGAGGTCATTCTTGATTACCGCTTTGTTATGTCTGCTACTAGCATTATTCAACACTTTCTTGTCAAGCAGCATGGTCGTCCAACTTCCAATACCACTTGGATTACTTTGGAGAAACTTTATGACTTTACACTAAACTTATTGGACCAATACTTTGTATATTACTCTTCAAGGTCAAGTTCTTTTTCATCAGAAAAAAATGATAGAGAACCATCTAGCTTTACAAAAGGATGTCAAAAATGTTTATTCAAGACAAAAAAAAAAATCAACAAAAAGTCATCAATTAGTTGGCCTAGAAATTCTAAAAGTTGTGTTGAAAATTAAAAAGTATTTTAGTCTTCCTATATCAATTTGTCTACTGCATATGGTAACTAGAGTAGTAATTATTTATGTTGAATTGCTCACAAGACTAACAGGAACTAGTGTGAATTAGATTGTGCTGTAAAAAGATTTCATGATTCAATGGTTCTTGGCATCCGTTATTTGTGCTGTAAATAGCTTCTTAGGTAGCTTGCTATAAATAGTTCTAGTAGTAAAGGTTAATGGATAACGATGCTTCTTTTAAACATAATAGTATATTCTTAGCATATCCTATTGACACAATGGATTTTCTTGTATCAACTAATTAAAGTAACCCCTGGATATCACCTTGCAGTATGAAAAATCAATTATACTAAGAAATCCATATGCTTGATGACCCACTAAATTAATTGTCACATTTAATATTAATAAAAATGGTGATCATTGTAGAGCTTCAAAGTGTGATTTTCCTAACTTGCGAAAATTATGTCATCAACCTTTTCCAGATAAGTGGTGACTGCCATTCATATCACATAAGTATAGGTTTGAAGGTGAATTCTAGCATAAAATTTGTATACTTTTATGATGAATACTTTTGGGATTGCTTTCATTTCTTCTGTTAACATAATGGTTGAAGTTTCTTCATGGACTTTTGCAAATGAACTTCTTACTAAATTCCTGGATTCTTCTGCAATGTGTAGGTGAAGTGATTTCAGAGAACTATGTACTGGAGTATGGAACCGATTGCCTCCAAATGCATGTTGGCGCAGTCCAACCTGGTGAACGTGCTCTGGTAGTTGATGATCTGATTGCAACTGGCGGAACTCTTTGTGCTGCCATTAGTTTACTTGGTAGGTGTGGAATGTTCATATGGCTTAAATTTGTGCTTGGTTGATGAGCTTATGAACAAACATTAAAGCACATTTTGTGCATGCCGTTGACAAGTAAATTTTTTTGAACCTCACAGATTTAGTAGGTGCGACTCTTTCTTGATGCAGCCAACATAAATCAAACATTTCGAGACCTTTACTTGTTACTACTTAAGCATGTCACAGAGTAGCACATTACTTGACTAACAAGTTAGGTGAACATAGGGCAATCAAGACAGGATTTCTAGTTGTTCTGTTGTATTGGAATGAATATGTACTGGGCATAAGTAGAGATATAGACATATGAACTGAAGGAAGTAATCAAACATGGGGAACATGATGGCTACTTTCTCTATGTTTTGATGGAAGATAAATAGCATGCATTCATCATACACTGAAGATACTTTGACTTTCATGCTATAGTAGCTTTGTCACTAGAGAATCTTCTAATCAGGATTGTATCAGACATTTTCTATTATGTTGCTACGTCGAATTCAGAGCACCATGATAAGTTGGACCTGATGTATCAAGAATTCTAGATAGAATTTATCTTACCTAGCTGCCAGTTGTGTCCATTTTATATCTGCTGTAGATAAATCATTATTTTTCGCTGCTCATTGTTAGCTCTCTCTCACTTCAGTTAGCTATCTGCTAATGAGTAATCTTTTATGTTCTTACTTCAGAGCGTGCCGGAGCTGAAGTCGTCGAATGTGCATGTGTAATTGAACTTCCAGAACTCAAGGTGTGTTCTTTTTGCTATTCCTGTTCTAATATACTTTCAGATC
The DNA here is from genome assembly GCF_036884655.1 of Musa acuminata AAA Group. Classification (NCBI taxonomy): domain Eukaryota; kingdom Viridiplantae; phylum Streptophyta; class Magnoliopsida; order Zingiberales; family Musaceae; genus Musa; species Musa acuminata. The sequence goes on from NC_088330.1 coordinate 34,121,595, forward strand.
AGCTGTTCTCTGATAAACTATGATAAATTTTACTGCAAACATTTGAATATGCCGTTTTCTTCTCGTAGTTGGTTTATGTCTCCTGATTTATCTTAGTAAAAAAGAAAATGAAATTATTAATGGTGAGATCTATGGGATTGATTTATAATTTGTAATGCAATACGCAGGGCCGCGAGAAGTTAAATGGTAAACCATTATACATTCTCATGGAGTCCCACTGATGTTACCATTCTCTTGCTGATGGGAGTTCTCGATACTGTTTATTGGATGATTTCATTCCAATTCTCATAGATGAAGCTGAACTCCTCCCTTGTGTAGCAGTACAATTTTATTGGTTTACTGTGAGCTGCTCTCTTATATCACTTCTAGTTTAGAATTCTCAGTTCATGCAATTGAGACATTTGTTATTACAGAATGTTGCAATGCAATCAGTTCTGAATCGGCTGTTGACTTGAAGAACAAGATTAAATTCTTGAACTGATGCAACTGATCTTGAGAGCCCAATAACAAGATTAAATTCATCCTGTCTTTTTAGCTTCATCTATAATCATTTTGAATTAATTTGGTCAAACAAGTTTGACCAAATTAATAATAGGCTGAAATAATTCTTTCACACTGCCTTCCTTAACTCAAATAGTTTTTATTTTTTGCCAATAAAAAAGGGCCATTTTATGCCTTTTACATAACGATAATTTTTTTTATAAAAGAGAAAAATAACCTGTGAACCACACTCAATTGAAATTAGATATTTTCTAGATTAATTTCAATGATCGAATGTAATAGAGAATTTTCTTTTAAACCAACTCAAAACTCCATAGAATCACAACGACATGAATTTAAGATAATTAATATTTTTTATTTTTAAAAAAATTATGATAATTAATTATCAAAATAGAGATTTTTTTTAAATAGGTTTTGTGATTGAATTTAACGTAGTTTAGTTTCGAATGTAACTTAATTAAGTAAGATTTTAGAATCGATTCATGCATTATGATTGGGCCCATAAGTTGTTTTTAACCATTCTTCCAAGTGAAAAAATAAAAATAAAAAAGTATTGTTTTTTATTGGTAAAATGCCTTAAAATGTTAAAATTAATTATTTTTTATTTAGCTGGAATATGTTTTACTTTCCCAATATTCGTCCGCAGGTATGACGTGGCTTTACACATGGAGGTGACATGTGGGTCCATTGATGACGACGCAGGTATCACCCCGTCCGAACACCTCACATTACGTACATGCACGCCAGCACCCCATGTTTCGTCCCCGACTGTCACGTCGGAACGAACATTCGATTACCAATAGCAAAGCAGGTAGGTGAATAGGTGAGATGAAATGGGACGAGTAAAAATAAGTCTCCTCTTTCGCGTCTCAAAAGAGTAGATGGGTAATTTAGTCATTTTGGTTTAGATTAAATGTAGATTAAAACGGGTGTGATACGCGACTTCAACGGACAGGATTCTCTCCAAATACTGTATACGCATTCCAAACAGTGTTTTAATCTTCGCCACTAGAATCCGATATCCACTCAATCGAACGATGGTGATCTGCTAATTGAAGGATTGCAAATATGGGGTAAGTTGGAGAGGATCCTCTAAGCATTTCCGCGGATCATCTGCCGTTCGATCCGATCCATCCCCCCGACCTGACGATTCCGAATACACCCACGAGAACTCACTATTATTCGTCGTAGAAAAGATATCGTACCTCTCTGTCACCGTTCTTCTCGATTTCTTCCGTCTCTTGGAGTCCCGTTCTTTCCTTCGAGGTTAAGAAGAAGAAGAGAGGGCTCTGTCTTATGCCATCATGATCGGAGGAGGGCTTCTCAAGATCCACCCCTCTGAGCTGAAATTGCCCTGTAAATCTCTTTGTTCTTTTCTTATAAGATCTGATTGGTTTTTCTTTTCTCTCGTCTCCAATTAATCGGAAATTGGATTCATCTACAGCCAAATGATTCGATCTTGATCGGGTTTTTGGTAGTAGTTTTTCTTGTGTTGTTCTCGTGATCTTGATGATCATCGGATTGGTTTTTTCGCTGAATGTATCGAGTTCATGATCCTAATGATGTTTGATTGTGTACGATCGTCGACGTGATTGTCTCGCGAAGTCGAGGTGAAAAAGCAGAGCTCTTGTTGCATGCAGTTGACCAACAAAACAGATCATTATGTAGCTTTTAAGGTATTTCTCATCTCATTCTTTCCTTGATTTACCTAACCCTCATTGCTCTGATTTGTGTTTTGTAGTTTGTGTTTTTAGGATAAATTTCTTTCCAGTTGCTTTCATTCAGAAGTTCCATTTTTGGAAAGACATTTTAGGACTAATTGTTTATGTGAGATGGGTTTCCTTGCAATTCTTAGGTTAAAACAACAAGCCCAAAGAAATATAGTGTGCGCCCAAACATGGGAGTTGTCCTGCCCAAGTCAACAATTAGCATAACAGGTGAAATCGTGTTAAATCTTTAATCTGATTGTTAGGTCACACTCCTCATTGTCAACTGAAGGTTAATTTTCTGTGGCAGTAACAATGCAAGCTCACAAGGAGGCTCCACCAGATTTGCAATGCAAAGACAAGTTCCTGGTTCAGAGTGTTGTTGCAGATGATGGTGCAACAACCAAGGACATAACTGCTGAAATGGTAGCCTGTTATAATGATCTTTATTTCCTTCTGAATCATCTGGATATCATGAAAGTTGATGAATCTATTATATCTTTAGTTCAATAAAGCACCTGGTAAAGATGTTGAGGAGTTCAAACTGCGGGTTGTTTATATTCCTGCTAATCCACCCTCACCAGTTCCTGAGGAATCAGAGGAAGGAATTTCCCCACGGTCATCTGTGTTAGAGAATGAAACTCAGAGTTCAACCTTGTTTGATGCTGTAAGATCATCCTCATCTCCAACTGGTCAATTTGGATATTGCATTTTCTCTGTTATCTCAATTATCTTCTAGGCTTGGACGTTACTAGTGCAAGTGGAAATAATTTCAGGTATCAAGATCCTTCAACGAAGCTTCTACAGAACAATCTCATGAGGTGAAGTTATATATCTTCTATTCTATTTGTGATTGATACTATTTTGGAAGTTATAACATAGAACCTGACATGTTTCACATAATAGAGAAAATAGTAATATTGTTTCTGTTGTATTGGATAAGATAAAAATAGTGGTGTCCTATAATATATATGCCGAAGCTTAAAAACCCTCAAAAAATCACCCAACTTAATTTTGGCAAGGAATCTGGCCAAAACAAATGTGCTCATGTACCTTCCTTAACAGTCTCAAAAAAATTACATACATATACTCCTTTCTAAAAGAAGTTATAAAAACTGAATGTTGTGGATAATTTCAGGTTACTAACATATTCACAATCAAATGTTTGATTTGTTCGCAAGCACAGTTTGGCATTTGGTTTGTCCCAATAAACAAGCTAAGTTTGCTAGCTTCTACATTACCACTTGTCCTTATCATAGTGCTACATGTATTAAAAATGTGTACCATGGTCGGTAAAAGATTTTAAACTATGGTATGGGAGAAATATTCAACAGGTATCAGTATCCATAAAGATGGGCACATCCAAAAATGTTCCACTTTACCTCATTATCAACTCGGTCACAAAGTTTTGAAACAATATGAAATTTGGTATTATTTACTAAATATTGAGTAATCTATTGGACTCCTATTCTGATCTGTTAAAGAAGATAAAATTTACACTTATGCCAATAATTTGAGGTTATTTCTTCTTTTTTCACTTTCTTGATTGGGAGTTTCATATTTTCTTTTCTTGACTGTGATACTTCTATTTTGCATTATCAGCTTATGCAACTCCCATGATCAACCAAAGTAACTTTAAATCTTTTTCCTAAAATAATGCATTATGATTTCTGCCCATTTAAATACGGGTGTACGTATATGGCATGGTTCCATAGGACTGGTGTTCTCATGTTCTTTTGTTCCGATGTTAAAACTGTATATTTTCTGTCTTCTTTCTGTCGTCTCAACTTGTATATCTGATTCTCTAGGAGGAACTGATTATTTCAAAGTTGACTGAAGAGAAGAATCATGCAATTCAGCAAAATAAGAAATTACGACAGGAGCTGGTATGCTTTTCCTGCTTATTTGATACAATATCTGCTTCTTCTTTTTTTCTTTTTTGGTGGAGAATATCTTTATCTTTGACATATATGAGACTCCAAAATCAGCATGCAAGTTATTTTCCTGTGTCATTGATCCAAATTTGGCATTGGCAGATCATAAATTGTTTATAAACATATGAATTGTTTATATATTTTATGGACTGCCAAAACAACAGTAAGTTTATAGACACAATGCTGTGGTCTCCCTTTTGGACATCCTTTCAACATTATGGTAGGCCTTTTCTTTGTTAGGAATATAAATGCATATATCATATTCCATTATCCTTTCAAGGTTTTTAGTTGGAAATTCAACATGACTTTAGAGGTCTTTGGTTCAAGTCTCTATGTTGCTTTAATTTCTTACTCATTTAATATAAGTTCATATGTTGGCACTCTTGCCCTTTTGTAAGCCCACATTGTAAGGAACAATGTTAAGAAATATAAATAAACCATGTTCCTTTTTTCGGCTTAATCATGCTTGTAATCCTCTAAGCTTCCAACATATGAAAGAATACATTTTTATATGAATTAACAGGTGTCAAAAAATTAACAGTCTCGACATAGTGAGTTGATTAGTGAGAGATTCTACTCATACCAAAATTCTTAATTGGGTTCTTTATTGTTTTTCTCTTTGGTCACCCTCATCACAACAATTGTCGCTCATTGATAGTAACAATAGAGGCTGAAGAAAAAGAGGGACCAAAGGGGATAGGCCAATCCTTCCAAGCTGCAATTACTGCTGTAGGTTATCGAAAAGAAAATTGGAATGTCATATAACTAGTTGGAACATAGACAAATTGGAAATATCTTGGTAATTGTGCAAGCCAACCGAATGAACATAAAAGTGCCTGTAACAGAATGATCCATGATGGATCATTTGAACGATTGCATTAAAATGGTCTGAGCTAGAGCCTTTTTATGTCAAAATATTGAACATATGGAATGTATTTAATGAGATGAAAAAAATAAGATTTGTACTTATAAATGGTTTGACACTACTGTATGGAGATGATGGGTTTGTCTTATGTTTTAAGACCTTTATTCATGATTAGAATACGAACCTTTACTTAAGCGGTTTCTGTTAAAATTTTCATTGCACAGTTACAATTTCTTTTGTGGTTCTTCCATGGTGAACCAAAATATTCATAAGATCCATGGTACATTGCTTGCTGCTTTATTTCTTGTTCTCAATTACTGGAAAAAAGAGTTCCATCTTGATCATAAATTTAACTTGTGTCTTTTATCACCCAGGAACTGCTAAGTAAACAAAGCCGAAAAAGCAGTGGTGGCTTCTCTATTATGTTCATCGTGATTGTGGCTATTTTGGGTGTCATATTTGGGTATATTATCAAGGAAACATAAAAACACAAGTCAGATTACATCAAAAGCTTACATCGAGCATATGTCGTCTTCATGCCTTTAACAGAATGATTCTTTTTTTCCTTTGTAAGGACGAAGTATTGGTTTGTGTGAGTTTATTCATTTCATCAAAGAATAATCGTTTTTGCACATTAGTATATTATGTCTACATTTGCAGAAGCTTTTTGGCATTTGATGCATTGCCCTACCACAGAGCACAGCACTCCGTGTGGAAAGCGATGAAATAAACAAAGAAAGAGGAAATACTTATGCTCTTGCTGTGAACTCCTTTAGTCCAATGTTAAGAGATGAGTGGGTGTTATTGTACCGACCACATGAATCATCGACCGCTAGCCTCCTCTCTTGGAAGTCGACGCGGCTGTGTTCAAAAAGTAGTTGGGGAGTCGATGCGCGCCGTTAACGGTTGAGCAGTCCCGTCTTTGGCGGCAAATGGCGCTCATGCTCGGCCATCCCTCCCACACACTGTGGTGCTATCAACCTTGCCAACCATTCTTTTCTATTCCACAATTTATATAGCTTGGCTATTTAACCTAATCATCATCATCATCATCATTAATAATGTGTTTTATTGCTTACATGATTAATAATGTGTCATATAACTTCTCCTTCATTAGCAAACATAAGATCACCATTAACCTTTACATTGTTTATCACTATTACAAAGAAGATGTCAGTATGATCTGACTAAGAAGAGAGATGGAACCCACACCCATTTAGTGACCACTTAATCCATGGCATTCCAAAGTCAAACCTTTGACTCTTTGCATGATCAAACCTCTGGTGAGGGAGATACTATTTTCTAGTTACCCACATAAGTACCAGCGGTCTTACTAGAGGGAAACGGTGGGCTCATGTGAAACTCCATTGCCGAGCCTGCCGCCGGTTTCTCACGTACACGAACCGTGTACCGCGTCATGCTCGCATCTCGCGTGCAAGCTTGTCACGCAACTGTGTCGTGGGGTCTACATGGACCCACAAGTGGACCAGTCATGCTTACCAATGAGGAAGAGTGTAGGCTTCTCAGTGATGCTTGCCGCGTAGACGAATGTTTTGCTTTATTTATGTCGGTAATTGTCATTGCTCTTTTATTATTGGTATAATGCAAGACAATTAGTTATTGAGGACGCCATCTGATTGAGGGGCGTAAGGGAGGCGGCGGCGGAAGGCATGGGAGCGCTGGGAGAGCTCGAGGCGCTGCAGACCTGCCTGCTCCAACGCATAACGGCAGTGGAGCTCTCCCTGCAGACCCATTCCCTTCATATCTCCTCCGATTGCGTTGCCGACGGCGAAGGCGGCGAGACCACGGAGGCGCGCCTCTCGGCCATACTGAGGGCCCGCGGCGTCGACGACTTCGCCTTCAAGCGCGTGCCCGCAGATTATTACGACAGGCCCATCGAGGTCCGGAGGGACATCCTCGACGCCCCCTCGGTAGAGCACCTCTGCAAGAGCATCGTTTTGGTATGTACCACAATCTCTGCCCTCTCTTAGACATTTCATCAAACATGTCATGATCTGTTGCGCTGCATCATCTTGTTTGCCTCCACTTAAATGAATTTGTTTACAGAAAGAAATGTGATCGGTATCAATCTTTTCGTTTGTCGCTATTCCAATTAAAAGACTGGTTTGCATTTTCATTTTATTCCTCTATATTTTGACCTAATGACCACCAATGGTAATCTCTACTGGATGACCACAACCTAACCTAAGCAGACCATTGTCAGTCTTATGAGCCTATAATATTTCGTGGTAATCTTAGATTCTTAGTCATCATTTGTTTGAGACAAATTTATTATGCTGCGCAAATGTATGCAAGTTCAAATGGCAAGTCATCAAATGGCAGTGGGGCTTTCAACAATTCTGAAAAGCATCATAAATAGAAGCTAGTAAAATGATACACTGGCATGTGCAATAGAAGAAATGATTTTTTTTAAATTACATTGATCATATCTAAGCAAATAAAAGCAAAGAATTTGGCCTGCTATACCAGCAACCATCTAAACATCTTCAAAATTTTGTCTGCTCTAGTCATGTTTAATATCTCAGGAATCTAAGTCATAGAGCTTAACCATTCTAACTTTAATAATTTACAGTTTAGTTTGGATGCTATCTCCAATGTATATCGCTGTGTATTAGTTGTGTGTTGTTTATCCTGTCTTCTAATTTAACATTGATGTTACTAAGTGATCATTTAAAGTCTATGCATGAGTATGGCTCATGAAGTGAGATTGGGTGGAAAAATTTTACTTTCCTTCAGGTGAATACCCAAGCTCTGGCTAGCATTACTGATTGCAGCGATCGTAATAATTCAAAATATTATCTTGTTGTAATCCAGGTAACTTTTTTGCATTTATCTAGTGTGGTAATTGATGTCCATTCTGAGTGTCAGTGTGTTGTTGACTAGATTCTTCATTTTATTGCAGTATGCCGCTCGACTTAATGCTGAAAATATAAAGAATTTTCTTTACACTCTCAACAACAGCAAGATTTCTAAGAAGAAATTCAACAGTAAGATTTTTTTTACCTTTTGGTTATCAGTTTGAACACTGAGAGTCCGATGCATATGATTAAACATTTAGAGTCTCGTCATTTACCTTCTCAGTTATAGTCTAAGATCCCATCTAAACCCTGTGGATAGTGCCAATATTTTTGTAAGTAACCATTAAATATGGTCAAGAATACACACTTAGATTTCCATGTGTTACAAGAGCCTGGTTGAGTAGTTTTTTTTTTTTCTTTTTTGAACTAGAAATTACTTGAAAAACCATTTTCAAGTCTTGCTTGAAGAATAACATCAGAACATGTATGTTCAAGAAACCAGTTGGATTGCATAGCATCAGTGAAAAGTAAGCGAATACCACTTGAAATAATGGTAAGACAAGTTGCAAGATATAATCCACAAAGCATTTTGGTTAAGTAAATTAAAAATTAGTATAAATATTAGAGATATTACAATTTTGATCATTTGGAACATTGAGAATGTATCATATCTGTAACACCATCCTATGTGCATAGTATGGTGTAAGCTGGCCAAATGAGTACCAAAACATACTGCAAAATAGAAGTTTCATCTTAAGTTTTTGTGAGAATGCAACATATTCTTTGAATGTAGAGAAATACAACTGGGTACTTAAGAAAAATAATAAAGCAAATTGAGAAAAGGAAAATTAGGTATAAGTTGAAAGTTGGAACCACAGTCGTTTATGTGGAGCAGAGGTGGATGTCTCTGTCACCACTTGCTACTTTGTGTTTTATCTTTTTTGGTTTAAGTTTCTCTGTCTTCGAACTATTAGCTGTCCGGATAACATGTATGTTCCTTTCCCACTTTTTTCACAACTAAATGGCAAAACTTTGATTTGTTCAAAGATTTTATATGATTTCATAGTCATATTAATGATATTCTATGTGTCATAGCCTGAAACAATGTATGACTGACAAATTCAGTCCCAAAATACATTTGTGTATAGAATTTACAATTTTGTACAAGGTAGAAATGTCTTAATGGGTTTGTTCTTTAATTTCATGCTTGTAATCTGCATAACTTTTCGCTGGCTAAATTTTCCAAAATTTGGGTCACTTTAAGTTGCACCATTGTAAGTAACTAAGTATAATCACAAATATAAATATACAAGAAAAACTAGCAACTAAATTTCCTATTTCTATATCTAAATCCAGGTATTGAACATATTTAATGTGGAGTGGTAGTTAACAAACATTTGAAGCCAACACTTCTTTTGTTTTATCATGCAGCTTTCCTTTTGCATTCATATATGTGGATAAATGTTAAGAGAGTTCTGTGACATATTGTGTTCTTTGTCCTTGTTAACAGATATGTACTTTAATTTTGTTGAAAAACAATGGTTATACATGTTACAATGAGCAATTTGGATTTTCCATATGTAGCTAGATTATCATGAACATTTCTAACTCATAAGCGTTGCATTTAGTCTTTTATTGATTTACTAGGATACCTAGAGAGGAAAATATTCCTAATTTCATGCTATTGTTTGATATGCAGTGAGGCTTGCACCGGAGGAAGAATCACTGAAACTTACTGGTTTTGTGCATAATGCAGTGACATGCATTGGCATGGAAACAGACATTCCGGTAACTTTCAATCTTTTAAATATTATATTGTAGACTGTGGTACTTCATTATTCTCTTTGATCATTATGGATTATAAAGGTATATATCTTATATAAGGTGAAATTTTTAAATACAGCACTGTCAACGGCACTAACATATTAGTTGATTTTTCTCGGGCTAAGTATAGATTATCCCCTATAGTTAAATATGCTTAGCATCTCGGTCCCTAGATTTTAAAGAGTTACATTGGGATCCCTATACTTACGAAAGTGAAACATTTAATCTTGTTTCTCTTCACATCGTCTACTCTATTAACGAAAGATATCGCATGTACTGTCACATGCAAAAAATGGTGCTAAAAAAGGGATTAAAAGGTAATTTCGCAGTTGCTATTTTCATCGTTTAAAGATATTAATTTTACTTAAGTGCAACTTCTGTGAAAGCTTCACTATCCTCCCGAACGACCTATCGGGAGGAGAAAGCTTCGATTAAATCTCGAAAGCTTATTCATCAGAACGAGCTCGTTGAGGGTGGCTACCATCTTGCCAATGCTGCTTGGAAGGCTACCATGGATCTTGTTGTTGGCGATGACGACGACGATGAAGGCTTTGGAGTTGCCAAAATTGTTGAGCATTTGAGAGTTGAAACGGTTGTCGTTCAAGAATATGGCGTTGAGCTCCTTGTCGAAGAGCACCGACAGTAGTGCTCCCTCAAAGTCATTGAACCAAAGATCGAGGTACTTAAGCGACGATTGGTGAAGGGCAACGTCCAGGAATAGGCTGATGAAGTAGTTGTTACTAGCGTCGAGCTCGTTGAGGAGTTTGGGATGGGAGATGTTTTGGGGGATGATGCTGCAGAAGCGATTAGAGGTTATGTGGAGGGCAACGTCGGTCAAGAAGCCGAGCTTCGCATGGAGGTTTACCAAGCGATATCGACTCCATTAAGGTCAATGTCGACGATGACATTGACCGAGGGGTCGTCAGGCATCATAGTGCAGAAGATGTTGTGATAACCGCACATGTTGAGGACAACCCGTTGCCAATGAAGTTGTGTGGGTCGGAGTACATGGCTTTCTTCCATGCCCTCAAAGCGACATAGGCAGGATGGAGGCGGGGATTGGCAATGGCGACGTTAATCTCGACATTGAACTCGAAGTCATCAAGGAGGTCTCCCTTCTTCGAGAGGGCCAGGAACTGATGGTGCGCAATGGAGGCAACCTCAGCATTGGAGAGGGCCGAGGAAAGGCACGAGAGGGAAGAGAAGTAGAGCAAGATAGCAAAGCCGGAGGGGAGGTCTAAGTTGGAGAAGGATAGCGAAATTAATATATTTGGACGGTGAGAATAGCAACTGCAAAATTACCTTTTAATCCCGTTTTTAGTTTCATTTTCTGCACATGACCGCACATGTAGTATCTTCCGTTAGTAGTCAATGGCGTGAGGAAAAATGGGATTAAATGTTTCACTTTCGTAAATTTAAGGATCTCAATGTAACTTTTTAAAGTGCAATGATCAGGATGTTAAACATAGCTAACCATAAGAGTAATATGCAATTAGCGTATCTTTCTTTGTATGCCATATTATTTGTTTTTTATCTTGTCACCATTTTGATGTATCTCAGCAACATCAAATTTCTCAGGCATTAACGTGGCATACATCGGCCATGACATTTCATAACAGATCATTAAACTACAGCTCACAGTCAGTTTGTATGAGTCCAAAATTAGGAAAGTAATTCTTTAGTTATCTTGTGTGGCCAAAATATTTAATATTCAGTGACCCGTGCTTCTCTCTCTCTCATAATGGAGTTTTTGTAATTGTGAGATTCATGACGAGGTTTATTTCAGGTAATACTTGATGAAGCCATCACAAAGTTGAAACCGAATTTCTTCTGGTTGGGTGGTGGAGAAGTTGATCTCAAGCTCCGAATCAGGACCTCTCAGTTTATTAGTTCTGTCAACCCCTTTGTGGTCAATTGTAGTTCTTGATTCTCTCTGCCCAAAGTTAGATCCCAAACATCCAGCTCGTGATGACAGGCAATTTCGACAATGGAAATGCCCGTCGAATTTCCTGTTGGATTTGGATAAAGAATGTTCGTCTTTTGGAGCATGCACTCTTTTAACCATTCTTCCATAAACGATGAATCGGTTTGTGGTAGCAGCTAACTATTACAGCATGTTTTTGTCACTACAATTTTATTAAAGGAACAACTTATGGAAGCTTGAAACTGTTGCCCCACGTTGGGCTTGGAATGCTTTAAGTTAGTTCTTTGATAAATGTAAGGGTGTTCATGTCGAATTGAATCAAAATATTGTGCTAAACCTGAATAGAATCTCAACTGAATCATTTTGAATTACTTTTGTAACACCCCTGATTAGTCTCAAAATGAGCAATATTAAGATTGTCTTATAAGATTCTGATGAGTATATTATTATAAACTTCAGCTTAAGTATTTTGATTAAAACTTTAGTCGTGACAAGTTTGGTTTGAATGAGTTCATCAATATTTTAATGATTATAAATGATTTTGGTATGGGAGAGTACTTTTCAATTAATCAGTTCAATTCAATCTAAAGCCCTCAAAAACCCTAAAATCGTTCACTTCTTTCTTTTGTCTTTGTGGCTCTTCCTCTTCGTCTTTGTACACATACACAAAGGTGAGGACTCAGAAGATGATCAGATATTATCCTAATCTCAACCATAAATGATACCAATCAGAGGTCGATGGATGTTGCTCTTAGTACTACGCTAACACATCATAAGAAATCAAGGTCTTTGGATTATGAGAGGAGTATGATTGTAAGACTAAATCTTAAAGAAAATGATCGAAGGACACAAATAGAGCCTATGACTTTATATATATATATATGTATGTATATATATGTATGTATCTATATATATATATATATATATATATATATGTATGTATATATATATATATGTATGTATATATATATATGTATGTATATATATATATATGTATGTATATATATATATATATATATACATACATACATGTATATATATATAGTCATTTAAAATTAAAAATTAATTAATCAGTTAATCAAAACAGATTAATCAATGTTAGGTATGTTCAAAATGATTAACTATTTTTTTTCAATTTGATTCAGTTAGACCCATTCCGTTCCGACCTTTTTCAACACCCCCTACAGAAACGAAAGTGAACGCATAGCAAGGTTGTGAAAGATTACTGACTTGAATAATTGTTCGGAAATGTCGTGTTCAATAGAACGTCGAGGAATCGGCCTCCGTGTTGACCACAACAAGCTGACATATTATACTCTCGTTCTTGCCCGGTGAGCAACTTAGCAGGGAGATGCCTACAGATTTCGAAGCTCCACAGCATGTAAGTTTACGATGCCATTGATTATTCCTCATGCTACTCAGCTTTAATTATGGCTAGTCATCTATGCAATCCCAACTTCACGCAACCTGAGATTTTAATGTAGCTGATAATAGAAACCTTAGTCCGACGAGACATTTTAGTGATTACTACATTATATACGCAGTTAGATGAACGAGAGTTCACATCTTATTTTAGGCATGTATAATACAAATACGTGAGAATGCAATACTTATATGGAACGAGTAAAAAATTACAAACAAAAAACAAAACAAAACAAAACGAAAATCTAATTAGAAGACAACTTAAAAGGCTAAAGACATCTCATCCACAACTAACAAAAGGACAGACCAATTATATCAACATTTTTAGTTCAGTGAAATTAATTATTAAATTCATAGGGTTGGAGTGCAGTATCTGTATAGAGTAACACTGATGATCGCCACTTGTTACCTCTTGATCTAGGAAACATCATACTGATTATAGTCCACCATCGGAATCCATCCACAAGCTGCGCATGTATCATCAAGGAACAGAAACATCATACCGACTATAGAATAAACATATTTCATCAACGAGCCATGCACTCATCCTGCAAGTCGGTTTAGGCCTGCAACATATACTTGGGAGAACCACTTTCAAGATTATTTGGTCACTTGCTAAACCAATAAATAGGTCCACCAATAAACCAATTCAATGCTGAATGTAACAGTCAAGCAGTTACCATCAAGCTTATTCTGAAAAATAAGAAAACAGAAAACAAAACAAAAAAAGATAGCAATTCTGTGCTTTTGAAGCATGAACAAAATGATTAATTCTCAGACTCAGTTAACCGAACGTCACTGACATGAATCTAAAATCTAGTAACAAGGAGCTACTAATGTCAAAATGGAGATAAACAATTATTTTTGAATATAATGAATTATTTGCTTTTCAACATCAAAAAGATATTGAAAAAAAAAAGTTCATTTCATTGAGTTTGTTCGGGCATGCTAGGCTCTCCAAAGCAGTCCATACTCATGGACAACATGTTCTAGCTGAATCTTTGGCAGGCTGCATCATTGATGGGCTAAGTCAAACAACATAAAAAAGGGGAAAATAAAACATTTCAGCAAGGTTATTCCTCTCCAAGGAATAACTTCTTTTTCAATTAGATATTGCGATGTATAAAACAAGAATGTATGTGGCACCAAAGCGTGGTGAAAGAACAGGAAATTATTGCAGCAAAGTAGTGTGAAAGGCACTTGTGTTTGTCTATATCAGTCACTTAAATATACAAAGCTTGCACAGACCTTGAAAGATGCTATAAACATATCCACTCACATTACTGCATAAGAAGATTATTCACAGTAATATTGATGTTGTTGCTTCTCAGCAAATCCTGCACAATAGATACAAAAAAAGAAATCAATAACCTCTGGTGTTTCTGGAAAATAAGAATGCAACAAAAACAGTGAAAATACCTGTACAATAAGTTCATCCGGAATGTGTGGCAAAACCTCACGTACTCTATCTACCATAGCAAGTAACTCTGACATATTGTTTACAGAGGGTGAAGCATTCCTAATACGTTGACCAGCAGCATTTCTGTTCAACCTAATGGAAGCAGATGAAGGAATAGAAGGAATTGAGGTATGCTGAGAAGACCATAGATTCCAAGCAGCATCATCTAGAGAACCATGAGCGAAGTTTTCACTGACAGACGCTAGTTGCCTCATCATCATTTGAACCCCACCAAAACCTACTGGTCTGACTGAACTTGATGAACTAGCACCATCCACTCCTTGATTCACCCATGGAGGTGCCAAACCGGAATCAAATGCAGCTCCCCTGCACAATGAAAAGGTAGATCACAATTCAACAAAGGCGTAAACAGATATGACACCACCATAGATGGGCTGACTTTTTTTTTTATTAGCCAATGAAGAAGCAAACAAAAGGATGTTTCTGAATTCCATGAACCTCAAATATGACCATTACAATAATGGCACATCTACTTCAGCTAAATGTCATCTCAACATAAAATTCAATTAAGTTCCACTTAGATTGCCAGTCAGGGTATATACTATTCCTCATGTGTAATTGGAGTCTCATTTTCCTAGTTATGTTTTCAAGTTGGCCTGTGATGGATAGCTGGAGAGGGTTATAATCAGGTGAGTGTTCCCTCATGATTACCAAAGAAACTGAAAATCCACTGAAGAATATACTTGAAACAAGAAAGCCAATATACAGTAGCACTAGAGTTGCAGCATTAAGGATGCAAGTGTTATTGGCTACACCAAATCCAACTCTGATGTTTAGATTCAACCAAAAATGTACCAAAACTGTACCCAAACCTGGAACTGGAGATCGACATAAGATAAGTTATACAAAATAAGAGAACTCAAGTGCAACAAGACATTGAACAACTGAAGTCCAATAATATAGATAACATAGAAGCATGCAACCAATGAATCTCAAATCAGTACAAAAATTCAGCTATAAAAAATTTTCCACATCAGCAGGGTGTATCATGTTGCAACAAAGAAGCATATTATGATCACAAAATATTACTTCCACATGAAAACAATCATAACATGCAAGGACCATAAAGATGCAACGATACTAAACCTCCAGATTGTATCAGAAGTATTCTGTTGCTGGTTTGGAGATGGTCCTAGAGGTAGTGCTTGACCAGGAATCCTCTGTTGGTTCAATCTTAAACTTAGATGTTCAGCAAGTTGCTGGTCATCTACTCCATTTCCAGGAACGGACCTGGTGTCACCTTGAGGATTAGAAACAAAAAGAGGCCTCCGACATGTAGGGCAAGAATACACTTCAGTCAAACCCTGGTCCAACCTGGAATGTTATGCAATGCAAAAAGAGTACGATCAAGGGCAAAGACTGATAATATCAAACTAATGAACAGAACACTAACTTTACAAATGTTAAACATACACTACTATAATATATAAGGAACTAAGTAGTTAACTTCACAACCAAAGTGTAAAACTATATCCTCTCAAGATAAAATCGACAAGTGTAACAATATAAGCATTATCTATTAGCTTCAAAAATGAGGTTGGTTAATTATCAAATCTAGTTAAACCTCCTTATCTGACCTATGCTCCCTTAAAGTTCAAACTCCAAACAGTAGTAACTGTGAGGGAACTCACAAGAAAAAGTTACTAGTTACATCTCAATATTTAAAATGATCTTAAGGGATTCATCAATTAAACTATAGGAAAATATGTGTACTACTAAAATGCATTAAATAGCGCAAAAACTTTAGCCCAATAACAATAATTTTCAACTTCTTTTCAGAATTGGCAAAGAATCTAATTTATTTGCATATGCATGAACTTATGGATGACAATCATGTTGTTTCAAAATAGGCTTTGAGACAAATCCAATCTGTATTCTTTAGTTGTAAAATATACATGTGCTACCACTCAAATAAGTATAAGATTCAATCTCTTACTCCATATAGGATCGAGAAGTCAATTTTTCATTGTCGTGTTTAACAAAGGTTTAAACATAGTTCGTGGTGTGGCCAACCAAAATATAATACATTGATACATCCAAACTGTATCTACAATGTCTAAGACTGATCCAATCTTGAGCCCTTTTTTTGCCTTCATGACAAAATATTTATCGAAATCGACAACAATGGCCAATTTTGTTAATCCTAGACCATCTGACAGTCTCAAATGACGAAAAAAATGGAAAGAAGTGGAAGGCAAGGAAAGAAAAATGAAACTAAGTTAAGGCGACATAAACATAAAAAAAAGACATATCCAATGCACGAGAATCCCAACTATGCAGGGTCTGAGGAGGGTCGATATAATGCTTAAAAGCAGCAACATAAACATAAAAAAAGGTATACCCAGTGTTTAAGGTGACATAAACATAAAATAACTAAAACAAAGATGACACCACTACTATGCTAATTGGTGCATCATATTCATTATGTCATCATTTTTGTAATGCTTGTCTTTCATGACTGCCAAGATAGAGAGCTATGAGATGAAAGTACAGAAAAAAGCCCTTAGTCTCTTAAAAGAGTACAAATATGCTCTGAAAAAGATGAAAATACCATAAGACAGCAATGGTCCTCTGGAATTATTTTACTGCCTTTTCACCACTTATTAGTTCACTTTTTGGTAATTAGAGAAAGATTACAACTATATAATATGGTCAATTGCTATCTTCAAAACTACAAGTAGATAAGTTTTGAGTTTTCAGATATCATATAATATAATTACTACACTATTATCTTTTTTTAATGACTATTTTTTTAAATAACACTTTTTGCTTATTTTTATTTGTATCTTTTAAATAGTATTTCATATTTACATTTCAATTTCATGTCATTAAGAAAAATAAAAATAATTTATTGAAATATGAAGATGTAAGATTTTTTAACATATACTTTTTCTATACTTTCACATATTTTGCTTTATTTTTACTGGTATACAGCAACATTATGATTTTTATTTTTAAATTATTTTCCTCAAATATTGTAATGCCGTTGATTGAATCCAATTGATCCTAATAATCTCCATACTGACTGATCTCAAGATTAATATCAATCTTGGGAACTATGGTTCTAAAGATGAGGATAAAACCAAGGTATTAATACTCAGAAAAAGGTTAATCTTCACATCCAAAATTATTGATAATTATCCACAAAAACTGACTTTATATTACATTAGGCACACTCTAGTTTTGATAAATTGACAAAAACTACAAATTTACAAAGCAATCCTTAAGAGAACAAAAATGTAATCGTATTAAGGACATCCAAGAAACAAATAATGAGGCAGATTATTTGAAACTAAAATCGAGATTGTACCACAATTACAAGAGGAAGGCCTAACACTCGAGCTCTCACCAACATGAGGGCTAGGGAAGGTCAGATTTGTAGAGGTGATTCTGGTAACTTGTTACTTTGACATCCGAATTGGAAGGAACAACCTTCCAAAGGCTTACCCTCAATTGATCAGTGCAAGAACAAACTTTTAATGAAGATCTCAAGACCAAGGTTTGTAATTTTCATATCGTACCGATGTTTTGAGCTTTGCTCAGTACGGTATGATACGACATACTAAGTGGTACGCTAGGATGTACCACTCGATACGTATATATATATATAGAGGCGTACATTGCCTCGACGACGTCGCCTCCTTTTCTTTTCCTCGTCGCATCAAACAAGGAGAAGAACGCGGTCTTCTCCTCATCTACGGCGTTCAGCGAAGATGCCGAAGGCCGTAGATGTCTCCGGCCTTCGACGAAGAATGCAGCGAAGGCCGCAGGCATCTTTGGCCTTCGGCGAAGAACGTGAGGAAGGCTGCAGGCGTCTCCGGCCTTCAGCAAAGAAGAAGCCGAGCCGCCGCCTCTCCGTTACCTCCTAGATCAAGATCGTCGAGGGAGGGTGGCGTCGAATCGGAAAGCGTCGAGGTTCTCCCAATTCTCCCTCTTCTTCTCTCCCTTCTTCGAGCACCTTCTCCCTCTTCTCCCTCAATGCTTCTTCTTCCCTCGCCACAGCCAGGTTGATATCGATCGGTAGCAAACGGTCCACGTGCTGGTCTGTTGGCGAACCGGTATGTACCGCCCGTACTAGGCGGTATTATTCGAAATTAAAATCCTTAATCAAGAGTCAAAAACTCCATACATAAAATTATTCTTCAGTTCAAAAACTCTATACATAAAATTATTTAGTTACATAACAAGTTTAGGGGCATACACTAGATCATCAATTATCCAAAAGTAGATTTCATGGTTTAACTGGTTTGCCACCAAAGTGAGCATTTTTAATGGCATAAGAAACTTGCTAAAGTGAAGTTTCATATTAAAGCCTTCAAACCATAATTGCAGAAAAATATTAAACTGCCATAGTAGCATTGGGATTGTCTGAGTTCTTTATTGGGAATTTTTACTGTAAAAATTACTTCTGGGCCTAATCTCATTTAACCTCCTATCCAAATCTCTAGACAATTCTCTCAAACTTGCGCTCAGGATAGAACTATTTGGACAAATCAATCCACACTCCATAGATCAATGAATACCAAAAAGAACGAGGGATACAAGAGGGGAGGAGGAGGTGCCTACCACCAGGGCAACCCAATTTTAATCACTGAAACCGGAAAGTAAGCCCTAATCTTGGCATTGATAAAGTTACCCTGTTATGGACAGGTCTAGGCGAAATTGCTTGATTCATTGGTTGGACTGGTAAATACCGCATTTTTTAATCCTTGGTTGATAGATCAACTTACAGAAACTTCAATAGGTATTTGACTGATCATTTAAACTTGAGGTGTAAAAAACATTTATTAATTTTGCTTAATAGAATTTTTAGCATTTCCAACTGATTTCCAATCAGCTTCAAAAGGGTAAGTTCAACTAGAAACCACCATCATGAAAACAATGTAACAAAAAAAAAGGAACAAGCATCTAGTCCAACATATTTTTTGTTGCTCACTAGGATCATTTTCCTTGCCAACCCCGAATAGTTTTGGGACATAAGGGTTGTTAAACTAGGATCATTACCCACAACTTGCATCTCCTATGAATAATATCTCAAATGTCCATCATCACATAATGAAAAGAAGGCATTAAATAGTAAACAAACTACCTGTCTTGTTTTATCAAGTCTGAACAATTTCTAGGACATCAATTATATTCAGAAATTACAAATTAATGTGTTTCTAAAAGCCTTTTTAATGGCCAAGCAGCATAATAACTAACTTGCCAAGTTATAGAATTTAAGAATATTCAGATCCAGTAAATTAAGTTATCATTGACACATTCTTCTAAAAAGGTAAGCCCAGTACAGAAGGCTCCTGCTAATATGGAATCTGGCACAAGAGAAGTTACTTGGCCCAGTGATTTAAAAAGGCGCTCGAGTGCTCGCCTAGGCGCTCGGGCAAGGCGAGGCGAGGCCTGAGCACCTCGCTTCATTTTCAGGCGGCGCGCTTCAAAGAGGCACCGCCTAGGCGCTCGCTCGAGCCCAATCACTGGGCGCTTCGGGCGAGCGCCTGGGTTAAACCAAGCGATCGAACCAGTGGTTTAGGTCTGGTTCGGTCTCCGATGCTTTAGTTGGTTCAATCGAACCAACTAAAGCACCGATATCAGTGCGACTTCCCCAACCCTAACCCTGCTCACTGTCGCTGCTCCATGCTCGCTGCCGCTGCCGCTGTCGCCGCTCCCACTGCTCGCTGTTGCCACTGCCACTGTTGCCGCTCGCCGCTGCTCGCTTTTACCGTTGTCGTTGCCACTGTCGCCGCTCGTCGCTCCCGCTGCATCTATCGCCGCTCGCCGCCTCTATCGCCGCTCGCCGCCTCTATCGCTGCTCGCCGCTCCCGCTCCCGCTTTTCTCAGCACCCTCGATCTTCCCTTACACTCTTCTCTTCTCTTTCGCTTCTCCTCTTTCGAAATCGAAAGTATATTGTTAACAGTATACAGTATACTGTTAAAAGTATATAGTATACTGTTAACTGTATACAGTATAACACTATTATTTTGATTTTAATACTATTAATTTTAATATTATTAATTTTTAGCGCCTCACTTTGCTCGCCTTGGGCGTTTTTGGACTGTGGTGCCTTTTGGCGCCTAGTGCTTTTAAAATTACTGACTTGGCCATATCTCAATATGGGTAACTCTAATGCAACTGGAGTCCTTTCATGGCATAAGGAAAGGCAACTTACATTCTAAAAGAGGTATTCACCATACTTCTAAGCTAGCCAAGACAGACAAAAAAACCATGGTTACATTGGCATGACTGACACAGCTCCATAGATTATGGTGGTTCAAGTGTTGAACACCACAAAATACAATCATATGCTGATGTTAAACCACCAAAATCTTGAAGAGATGCTGAAGGTTAAACATTATGTAAAAAAAGATAACAACATTGAGAAAGGCATGTAAACCATACCAAGACCTCAAACACACTAGGTGGAATAGATGATTGCATGGTAACTTTTTAGCCCTTGTCATTGGTCCCTGCATCTTGAATAATTAATTACCCTGCTGGACATTAACAAATAAACAAGTTAAAATACCAATGAATTTACTTACTCTGCATATTGCACATTCATCATCATAGGCACAAAGTTCTTCATATGTTGCATCAGGAAGTGCTCCATCAAGGGAACTAAGGGCTTTCCTTAAATTGATATATGTTCTGATTCTCTTCACAATTGCACTGGCAAGAGCCTGTTCATCTCAAATTAAAAATAATGAAAGAAGCTTTTGAAATAAAATACAACTTCCATGGACAACATGCCAATACCATGCAAAGGAGAACTAGTATGTAATTAACACTTACACGCAAGTTCAGAAAAAGAATGACATCCACTAGATGAAATGCCATGCCATGAAGCCACCAGGTCATTAAGTAATGACCTAGTGCCATTACTAAAGCCAACATATCTAGAATGAAACCACAGTGTCTTATGAGAATCCCTTTCCATTCAGAGAGGGAACCTGCAGCAAAGAGTTGAATTAGATGTTATGAGTGTAAATTTAAATAAATTGATTGTATACTGGTGTCATACCACAATCAAATACTAAAAAACATCAGGTATAACTGAACGAAATGTATATTCTCCACTAATACATATTTTCAGTAAAAACAAAAACATATCACATACACTTGAACCATTATGTCATAGAATCAAAAATGCAGTTGAAAATAACATATGAGAGAGACAACAGATGAGGCAATTCTTTGCATAAATGTAAGGTTTCTTCTATATTGGTGGCTATAGTTCAAGTCACATAAGCGACCTCTCTGATTGCAAAGGTAAGGTCACATACATTATTAACCCCTTCACAAACCACATTCACAGGAGCCTTGTGCATTAGGCCATCAAGTTTTTAGTGAAATAAGACAAGAATGCTTAAGAAATATTTTAAAGACCACCACTGAATATCAAGCAAATTGAATTAGTCCACTTTGTGCTTTAATTGAGAGGGTTTATTTAACATAATTACAACCAACGGTTACACGGTAACAAATACGGTATATATTGGTATTATGTTGCAATAAAGAGCCCCATCCATGTCATCCCTAGCAAACTAGCAAGAGTTTTGCTATGGTATGCAATAATACTCTTTCATCCGTAAGGGTCGAATGGGCTTTTTGGATCATTAGACACAAAAAATATTTTTCAAGGAGAGAAAGAGCTTCATTAAGTCTAAAGGTGGCCTTACTGTCTTTCATATATCAAAAAAAGTAGATACCTTCACCTGATAACTTGTTACAGTTAGTCATCAATAAGTCTGTATAATCATAATCCCATGCTCTATATATCATGGTTAAAAAAACTGCTTAGACCAGTATGCAATGACTAGTATTGACTGGCCAAAGCATGAATTGTTAAGCATTGGTAAGGACCTGTACAAATCTTATATATTGATCTGGTGATGGTGTACTAGACCCTAAAACATGCAAATGTAAACCCAGTTAATCTAACAATTTCCTTCATTGCTAGATGGTGTACTAGACCCTAAAACATGCAAATGTAAACATGGTTAATCTAACAATTTCCTTCGTTGCTATTTTCTTCTTTAGTGTAACATAACAAGAAACTTCATACCTAGCCGATTGAATTTTAGAAGAAATTAGTATTAACAGATTTGTGAAGTTGTTATAGATTATGGAGATGCAAAAGGCATTTGGAGTTAACCAAAGCCATTTAGATCAAACTTTAGAAAGTAAATTATAATATAGGTCATAATGAGATAAAGAATTTGAGACCTGAAATTACCTGCTGCTGTTTTTTGAATGTAGTCTGAGCAACCAACAGTACTTTCACTAGAATGCCGTTGATAAATTTCAAGCAACTGAAACCCATGTACCATAATGGCCTACAAGGATAATGATGTCAGATGAAAAGAAAATCCAATATATGCATTTGGAGATGGAAGCATCTCCAGAAGACTGTTAACTTTATTAAAACATTTCTATTTAATTACTCTCAAATTTAACAGAGAAAATATGCAAGTTTAAAATTATCAAAAATTCCAACCAATCTGACAGTTTCTTAGGCTTTTCATAGTTGTAAAACTATTAAAAAGTTAGGCTTATAGGTCGTCTTGAATCATTTACTTTGCTATGCATACAACAACGACAAGCCATAAGATCTCAAATATTTAGGGTTAGCTACATAAATCTTAGTTCCATAGAAGGCAATATCTATTTTGTTTGCATTGCATGAGTTTGAAAACTGATGAAAACCTTTTCTTGTACAAACTATTATAAGACATACGACAAAGGTATCCACTTTATGCACACAACTTGTCCAAGAGTTGAAGATTTTTGACGAAAAAAATGTTAAACAGCTAAAGAAATAAATTTGACAATTCAAAGCTTATCCCAATGTAATTACCTGAAATGTCTCAGAAGCTATACAAAGAGGCTCAAAGAACAACAGCATAAACAAGCTATAACTGTATGAACTGTAGATCATCATACACAGCTTCATCCTGTAATATAAAAGGATTTTGTAACAGACACTAAGGGAGTAGAAGTTGAAAGCCATGACTTATCACTGGTTCAAGAAATGTAACATGTATAAAACTGGAAACAGAAGTTGATAGCAATTTAAACTAAAATTTTGCCCATGTTGGATTTGCCAAGAAAATTACCATAGGAAATCAGCAGAAAGAACCACCAACAAGGCAGAAAAAACACGAAAGTACTTTGAAGGTGTCACGGAAGGAGATGCATTTAGCCTTTCAAGCCTATCTCTTGCTAATGATTCAAAAATCTGTAAATTAGAAGCAGGTAGTTTCTCTCAGTAACTATATACCATATTTCTCGTAGAATTTAAAAAGAGAGGGAGTGTGTTTTCTGTTCATTACCTTGAGGGAACATAGAAAGACCAACCAGCTTGTCCATAAGATGACTTGAGAAACATTAGGTGGCACAACCAATGGAAGAAAGGTTCCCTGTTTGAATATATAAAATCATAGTATAACAACTAAGGGATTACTTGATGACATGAAGATCAAAAACCAAATTGCATATAATAACTCAAAAGGCTTGTATTGCTGCAGTAAATCCAAGATAAACACAAGAAAAAAGTTACCATTTTTCACAGGATTACTTGATGATCAGTTTCATGCTATTTCTTACATAAAAGTACTATGATTATTCAAGATAAATTTATCATGTAAACCAGGAAATTACACTTAAGTGTAATTAAGAATCTTACTTCTTTGACACAGGACAACTTGTAATGAGTTTTCCATGAGTCTAATTTGGGTCCTTAGGTTTAGTCAGAGACATCTTCAGATCCATTTTAGTAGTCATATTTAGTTCTAAATGGGTTTTCCCACTATTCTAGATTTTCATCAGGATTTGTATATTATTTTTATTTGTTATTTTATGGTGTACTAAAGTTCTATTTTGAGTGTTATTGGTAATATAGACCTAATATAAGAGTAGCCAAGAGTAGCATAGTTTAGGAAAGGTGTTTAGCTTTCAGCAGTTGCATTTAGATAAGTCCCAGAGGTATCTTTAGAAAGGTCTTTGTGGAATTATAAATTTTGTCTAAAAGAAAGGATCTCTTCCAGATGAAGAAATTTGTGCTTCTCTTGTAGTGTGTTACAAATAAGGAATGGAAGTTTGTTCTGCTCTCTATAGTGCGTTATGACAACAGACATATTAGTGTGTTGTCTCTTACTGCTTCCCTCTAAAATTTATCTTTATTATTCTCTAATTCTTTTCCTATCTCTTATTCTTTCATTATGTGGGTAGACTCGATGGTGAGCTTTAATTTTGTATTCCACAAAACTGTAATAAAAACTGAGTGCGCTTTTATTGTTGGTATTCACCAATACTGCAATCAAGGCCAATACCATTCTTGTAATTACCTAAGCAACTCGAGAAACCTGACACCTTTACAAAATAATTGCATCATACCAAACTTGTTCAAAGAAGCAGAGCTACAACAGGCAGTTCTGCTTATTTCACAAAACTAAAGAGTAAACTTGAAAGGCATACATACTGAAAAACAAGTACATCGTCTGTTGCTATTGACAGTAGTTAGTCGTAAACGAGTTAGATTCAAGTGATGTTAGATTCAACCAAATCAGGCTGCACGGCAATGAACAACCTCAAGTACTAGTCATTCAAGAACCCACTGCCTATAGCGTTATACCCAGCCAACATAAAGAATAATGCATATAACTATGATTGACCAGATAAGAAGTGCTACAAAACATAGGGATCATGGAATAGTACCAAAGGATATGAAAAGAAGCATAATCAAAATTGAATGAGACATTAAATGAAGATGATACTAAAGGCTGAGCCAGGTTTGGACTAGAGTTAGACTTAAGTGTCGTAAGCTTTTGGGCCTGATTGAGAAGAGACAGCTTGGCTCATGGGCTTTCCAGTCCAATAAGCTAAGCCCAAGGCTTGGTGAAACTTAATTCAAGACCCATTTAAATAAAAACCTTTAACCAATTCCTACACCTCGGCCCCTGGTACATAATGTCCATCAGACTCTTTGACCTCTTCACCATTACCATGATCTTGTCCACCGTCCCTAAGTGTGATACCTATGCTGATCAGTTACACCAACTCAAAGCTCATTCACCAGCTAATGTGAGCAGTCCAGATCACCGATTGATGAGCACTGAGCCTGTTCAAAGTTGTCAAGGCTTCATCAAATGTGGAAGCCCTCTATTCTTTGGCATCAGGAGAATAGCTCACTGACTAGAGATAACATACACAGAGGCCGAAGTATGAAAGATGATGGGTTTTTATTCTCCAAAAATAATAGTGATCAAGGAATGCAGGAGCAAATTTAGCATATCTCACTGCTAAGACATTAAAGGCCATGTAATCATGTACAAGTCTTCCCAACTGCACTAAAGATCAGCTGCCTGGTGAGCTTCACATAGATAAGCCCCGTGTTGTGGGTTTGCCAGATTGGCACTCTGACCACAACAACAAAGGAAAATATTTTCCCCTTCTTCCCCTCTATTCTTTAACAATTTGTTGCATGTGGAATGGGTCCAAGCATGGAAAGACCATCTAGAAAATGAGCCAGACCAAACTTGGAGATTCTTAAATTCATAACGACTGAGTACAAATTTTCAAGTGGACCATCTAATTGCCACTCCATTGTTCCTTCTACCTACCCATACTTTAGATTCTGATTTACATATCATAAAAATTGTGGATAGAAAATCAAGGTGGTTTCTGCAACGAATCTTTGAATGAAATCACAAAGCCCTATTGTCTAAGCTTACTACCCATATTTAGCATTTTAACTAACAGAACAGAGCACTTGTAGATGAAACTACAACATAATTTTGAAGTGTCATATAATTCTAGTGCAATGTCTAAATTTCTCTCTAGCACCTTTCTGTGAAATATTATCTATAGTATGACTGACTTAGAAAACAAATTTATTTATTTAAATTATTATAACTTCAAGGTTTTCAAGTACGCATCCAATCTGATAGGACTAAGTAAACCAAAACTCCTATAACGTTGCTTATTACACATCCATGCAAAATGCAAAACTGATAGACGCATATACAGTGTATGAGTTGCATCAACCTAAAGGACAACCTCAGGACAGTAATTGCAAATTTCAATGTAAGTGAAATTGACAATATAGCAAGGCCGCCAAGAAAAGTTACATAAGAAACATAGCATATTTAAAGCTCAGCCAAGGTTAACAGCTGAGTGAGTGTTACCTTGTATATTATGTAATTAACAAAACGTTCCAAAACTTTTCTGGTCTCTGATGTGTTCAACTGCACAAAGAATAGAGTCTGCACAAAAGAAGGAAAAAAGGAGAATTAAGATTAAGCACAAGGGTACAAAGGATGATAGAAATACTGACTACCTGAGGATAACTTTAAGCCAGAATGATTAATTTAGTTATTTGACACTCAAGAACAGTCTCATCAATATATTATTACCTACATTTTGTGAATTACCAACAGAATACACGATCATTAACTGGTTTAAGCACAACAAGATGAACTAAACTTTCGGGCTTCACCCACAACAAATGACCACTGTAGTTGTCAAATTTTGAAACACTATTTTGTCAAGTTAAAGCAACACTGAACTTCTTTTTCAGGCCTTAAACCCTGAAGTAACAGAGGTAACACATCATATATAAATTTGGAAGCTCCAACAAAGAAAGACCAACCATTTGTTTGGTTCTTCCAGTGAAGCCATCAAAATTTTTAAGGAGTACTACCAATTAATACTCCTTCCAATAAATCATTAAAGCTTCTCTTCCTTGAACATAGCACTAATACATCAAAACCTAAAATATACCAACATATATGATCTATGCTATCCAACATAATGGATCTTCACAATGTATACATGTAAAACAATGTGAAAAGGCATCATCAAATATTCAACACTCTCCAGAAGATGACAACTACACAGCTTGTCAACAGTAAAAGCAGAATATCAATAAATACTGCCTTGCTGAACATTTATATTCATCATCATACTAGAAATTTCATGATATAAAGTGTCATCACATCACTAATGCTCCGAAAAGGGATTGCAGAATACAAGCAGTTAATACATCTCATACAGCATATCTTGAACTATGTCTCAAAAACCCATGTCACATCATTTTGTGTATATCTCTGATTCTTACTGATTTTACTTGGTAAGAAGAGGAATGCTTCTGAACTTCACTGTAGCTCTGAAGATTACTAACTCAAGTATTTACAAGTATGACTGTCGTCAAACAAAAAATGAATTCACATAAATACTTAAGTAATTATGCTGAATACCTCACTTAAATGCCGCCAACGTTACCCATTTCAAGATACAAAAAACAAAAAGCAAGTGTATTTCAAGGGTCCATGATTATCCTAAATCATGCTTCAGTTCTAAACAACACGCCGCAGAGCTATTGTAAGTGTTGCATTAGTGAATCACAGACAACAGCTTTAGATATATGTCATTCATATGAAGTATGATACCTTGAGCAGCAACACGACCAGAACGTACACATTGATCACAAAATTCGCCAGCAGAGCCACGGTGACATGCGAGCTGAGCAGCAGCTCCAGCGCTCGCCCAGCACTCTCCTTGGAGCCTCCACCGCCGTCAGAAGTGATCAACCCATCGGACTTCATCCCGTCAAGCGAGGAGACCGTCCACCACTGCAGCCCGACGACGCTGGCCGCGGTGCTGAAGACAGAAAGGTACAGGTAATTCATCGCCATCGGCACAAACCTCAGGCGCACCCCGACGATTCACCGACCAGCGAGAGCCCCAAGAACAAGCCGCGCAACCCGTCGCTCCCCGCGCTCGCGATAACACACCGCCATCAACCAAAGGATCAAGAACCATAGGTTCCGGGAGCCAGCGGGAAGGACCGATCCATGACGGGAACTGCGGGTGGAGGAATCGCTGGATGGCGTACAGTTTCGGAAACGGGATTCTTGGATGCTTTAAGATCTCTTTCTTGATGACCCTTTTTGTCACTTGTTGACGGAGGATTCGACCCGATCGCTCTTGGAATTCGCTCCGCGATCTCCGATCACCCGCCTTTCTTCGATTCGTCGGTTAAAGGGTTGGGGATTTTTGGGAGAGGGGAGGAGGAGGAGGAGGAGAGGAGATCGGAGAGGAAGAGGATTGGTCGGGTCGCGGGATCAAGAAGAAGAGGGAAACGAACTGTCATTAATAAAAAATCCCGTCAAAATGGAGGTCGCGGTGCCTCTTTCACCGCACCGACCGGGCACGGTGGACCGATGGTGTTGATTTAGCGCGGGGGACACTTGTGAAATGTGCATCCGTCGATTGGTTCTCAAAGATCGGAACAAATATCTCTTGCTGGGAAGCGTCCCGCTTCCACCCGGTTTACCGCCTACCTGCCTGTATGACCCACCTGCCCCGTGACCGAGTCCACGACTGGGCCCCACAAGGGCTCCAGCGATGCCTCCAATCAAAAGGCAGAAAATGTCAACGATGAACCGTTGATTGGAATTCCGAAGCTTCCACCGAGGCGAGAGGATGAGGCCGGTCTTTTGAAGACGTTTTTTTATTTCGTGAATTAATTAAAAATAATATTTTATGGAATACGAATTGAAATTGTATTTTTGTTCTCTTTACATATAAAACCTTAAGGGAAGAATTTTTTTTATTTTTTAGTATGATTTTATAATTATATGCATAAAAAATCTCTCTTATGAGTTTTCGGTTATGTATTCCTATCTAATTAGGTAATATATAGTATAAATTTAATTAGATTCTAATTATGATTATCAACAAATAGAAATGAAGTCTAATTAGGATAACTCAATTATCATTTTAGAACATATTTTTTTATCTATAAAAAGATAAGATCTTTAAAATATCATATTAAGGTTGTAAATTTATTCTCAATCTCCCTTAATCCTTAGTTCATCGCTAGTAACAATCATGTGAAGGATAAGAAAAGAGAAGAATACGAGTCTAGTTCCCTTTACAAATTAGCATTGTGGTAATTTTCATATCCGATAATGATGAACTTATAGATTAGATAAATATTTTTTAAATAGTATCAAAATATACATAACGTAAATTTGATCTATCATTATTTGATTTTAGTTTCTAGTATTAAAGTTTTTCATATAACAATAGCATAATCATATTTTTTATAGTTATAATTAATTTTAGTTTCTAATCGTGCATGTTGTCACGAACGTGCCTTGGTTTTATGTGTTTTTGTTTGTAAAAATATATGTTCGAACAAGTTGCGGTGCACAGTACGGCTGCTCACCGCGTCGGGCAAAAAAGGCCCAAAATGGCTCTGTTTTCGTGTATCGCGAGCTGTTTTCTGTAGCCTACTGCAGCGCTCGAAATATCAATCATCTCAGTACCCTAGAACCCCCCGGGTGGCACAGGGCTGGATGAGGCTTTAGTATATAGTCGGGCATTGAACGATCTTCATAAGTTCGCATGTTTTCTTGATAGGAACTTGCCTTCACACCCGGTGGCAGCTGTTTATGGACTTGCAGTTGTTTGTTCAACCTTCTAAAGTCCTTGTTTTCCTTCTTTCTCTTTTTTCTCTCATACACGCAAGGTGCTCGCTGAATTGCTTGTAAAGCTTCTCTCTTCATGAGACGTCGAGACTTGTTCGTTGCTCATTCTTCGAACTAATCAACTTTCTCTTTTACAAGTCCTTCGAGACCTGAGTGAGGTTGTAAATTTGCTGATCTTTGCAGATGCATATCGCAATGGCGAGTCAAAACTTAGGCAATCCCAACTAAGTCTGAGAAGTTAGTGCAAGGGTGCTTCGCGGCTTACGCAACACAAGTTAAGTTCGCGTCTTGGCCGTAAGGGTGCCTCACAACTTAGACAATTCCAACTAAGTCCATAACATTGTGGTATTAGAGCGGGCAAGCAATTCGAGCAAGCAACGAAGGAACTTCGTAATTTTGCCATGGCAAAGCATCGTGGCGAATCAAGCAAGGCGGGGCAAGCTAGACCTTTGCTCCAAGCAGCTACAAGTGGGCTGTGCAAACTCGCTCTCATGTCGTTGGAGTCGCTTTGGAGGATCGTGGCAACGAACATGATGAGCGCGAAATTGGCTACTCTCCATGAACGGAGGAGGCGCAATCTAAAACGCCAACTGGGAAGAAGAGCCATAAGGAGAGACTCACAGCAGCGGAAACCCACGTGGATATTCTTGAAGTGAGCTTGGAGGAATTCTACCAAGGTCAACGAAGACTTCTTGGGGTAGAGAGCTCACAAGAAGAAGTTGAATCCTGAATCAACAATGTCGAGGCCCTAGTCGATCGACTATCGGATGACACCAAAGACTCCATGCAACATCTACATGAAGTCATGGCAGATCTCACTTCCAGGGTGACCATGCTCACAAGGGCACTGAATATGGGAGAAAGCAAAACCTACGTTGCGTTGTCACATAACTTGAGGGCACCTAAGCCACATTGTTATGGATGTGCTCGAGATGCCAAAGAGCTCGAGAATTTCCTATTCAACATGGAATAATACTTTCGAGCTACGAGACTTGATTTTGAAGAAACTAAAGTTTTGATAGCAACCATGTATTTGCATGGGGATGTAAAACTTTGGTGGTGAACCCGTTAGGAGGAGATCCAACAAGGTCAGTGTTGGATGGACACATAGGAGAACTTAAAGCGAGAGTTGAGAACTCAGTTTCTACCCGAGAACATAAAGTTCATCGCAAGGAGGAAGTCAAGACAACTTCGCCAAAGTATTTCCATCTGATACTATATGAAGCAATTTTGTGTGCTAATGCTAGACATACAGGATATGTCCAAGAATGATAAGCTATTCATCTTCCTCTATGGTTTGAAGTCATGGGCTCAATAAGAACTGCATCGAAGGAATGTCTACGATGTGATCGGGGCAATTACTGTTATAGAAAGGCTCACCGACTTTGTTTCCTCTGAGGACCCGGGAAAAAAAAGGCAATCTTCAAGAAACCGCCCTCCAAAATATTCTCGAGGGAAGGAGCCCGAAGGCGAACAGAGGAAGAAGAGTTCCTACAAAGAGCCAAGCTCAAAAGGCAAAGCCCTGAAACCTGACGGATGCTTCTTGTGCGGAGGGCCGCACATGGTGAGGAAGTGCCCATAGAAACATGCACTCAATACTCTAACAGCTTTTATCCATCCCCCAAAATCAGACAAGGGCAAAGTCGTCGCCCTTAGTTCAAGCAGTTCAGAATCTAGCAGCGACGATGAGGAGTCGCAAGATCCCCGAATGGGAGCAATGCATTTGTTAAATGAATTGCGGGGCTAAGTGGGGGAGAACATGAAGGTAAAGCCATTAAAAGCATGGAGTAGAGAGCTAATGTATGTGGATATTAAGCTCAATGGCCAAACAACCCGTGCAATGGTAGATACGAGTGTTACCCATAACTTTATTGTCGATCGAGAAGCAAAGCAACTTGGCTTGATCTTGGAGAAGAACCCAAGTCGAATGAAGGCAGTGAACTCGGAGGCCAAGCGAATCTCCAGGTTAGCAAAGAGAGTTTCCATCAAGATCGAAACGTAGACGAGAGTACTAACATGATAGCGGTGCTATTGGATGACTTCTAAGTGATTCTTTGAATGAAATTCATGCACACAGCGAAGTCGGTGTCAATGTCATTCCTAAACTCCCTATGTATGATGGGAGGTGATGAGCCCTGTGTGGTTTCTATCTCTCGGAGGGGAACCAGGGAACCCCAACAGATATCGGTATTACAACTAAAGAAAGGGGTACGAAAAAATGAATTAACATTCGTGGTTGCTATGAAGCTAGAGCCACTCGACGAGAAGGTCATTCATGAACCTGTTGTGGTGGCTAATATGCTGAAGGAGTTCACATATGTTACATTATGCCACCCGAGTTGTCGAAGACTCTACCGCCACATAGAGGCGTGGATCATCATATCGAGTTGGAACCAGGAGTGAAGCCTCCAACAAGACCACCATACCGCATGCCCCCTCCTGAGTTAGCAGAACTCAAAAAGCAGTTATATGAACTACTAAACGATGGTCTCATTCGCAATTCTAAAGCACCATTCAGAGCTTCAATTCTCTTCCAAAAGAAATAAGATGGGAGCCTCCGAGTATGCATCGATTATCAAGCCCTCAACAAAGTGACGATGAAGAATAAGTATACAATCACACTCATCGTGGACTTGTTCGACCAATTAGGCAAGGTCAAGTATTTCTCCAAACTCGACCTCCGGGGGGGATACTAGCAAGTACACATTGCTGAAGACGACGAAGCAAAGACTATCTATATGACTAGGTATGGAGCATTTGAGTTTTTAGTAATGCCTTTCGGCTTAACCAACGCTCCGGCCACGTTCTACACTCTTATGAACCAATTATTCAAATAGTATTTGGATAATTTTGTAGTCATCTACTTGGACGATATCGTCATCTACAGCCAAACGCTCGAGGAGCATATCGAGCTCCTTCGGACAATTTTCAAGATTCTCAGAGAGAACACTTTGTTCGTGAAAAGGGAGAAGTGTTACTTTGCTCAAATGGAAATCTTGTTTTTGGGGCATCGAATTGGTGATGGCTCCATTTGGATGGATCAATCAATGGTGCAAGTAGTTGTGGAATGGCAAACTCCGGTGCTAGAGTTGAGATCCTTCCTTAGTTTTGTCAACTACTATCGACGCTTTATAGCGGAGTATTCAAAGCATACAACTCCATCGACAGAGTTACTGAAGAAGGAGCAGCCTTGGAGGTGGTCTGACAAATGTGAAGCTGCATTCCTAGATCTAAAGGCTGCTGTGTTGGAAGAATCGATGCTCAAATTGCCAGACTATGGTAAGCCCTTCGAAGTCTATACAAATGCTTTAGACTTCGCTATTAAAAGAGTACCCATGCAGAAGGGTCATCCGGTAGCCTACGAGAGCCGCAAACTCAACGAGACCGAGCGACAGTATCTGGTGCATGAGAAGGAGATGACAGCAGTGATCCACTGTCTATGAGTTTAGCGGCACTATCTTCTTGGATCATGATTTGTGCTGAGGACATATAACATTGCTTTGAGCTATTTCCAAACTCAGAAGAAACTCTCCCCAAAGCAAACACAAATGTAGGATTTCCTAGCTGAGTTTGATATGACAATGGAGTACAAGCCCGTAAAAGCAAATGTTGTGGCCGATACATTGAGCCGGAAGGTGGAGCGAGTGAACGTCATACAGTTGGAGGGCAGAGGCCAAGCAAGTCAGTTGCACTCCAACTTCCTTTCCAAGATCAGGGATGGATTGTATAGTGATCCCCAAGCAGTAACCCTAATACAGCTCATCAAAGAAGGCAAGACACGATGATTTTGGGTCCAGGAGGAACTCGTTTACATAAAAAGGAATAGGGTTTATATTCCTCAAGTGGACAATTTGAGGCATGTTAAGAGAGTGTCACGATTCCCTTTGGGTTAGACATCTAGGCATTCATAGAACCTTGGCTCTTGTAGAGAGGGCCTTCTATTGGCCGAAGATGGGGACTAATGTAGAGGAGTATGTTCAAACATGCCTCACTTGCCAACAAGACAAGGTGGAGCAACGAAAGCCGGTGGGGCTTTTGGAGCCGTTACCCGTACTAGAAAGGTCATTGGAGATTCCTTGGACTTCATATCAAGTTTGCCGACAGTAAGGGGACTGGGATTGATACTCTTAGTGGTCGATTGATTTTCAAAATTTGCAACTTGTATTGCTCCACCCCTACATTGTTTAGCAGAGGAGGCGCCCAAGCTGATGATGAAAAATGTGGTGAAGTATTGGGGAGTCCCGTATAATATTATTAGTGATCGAGACGCTCGGTTCCTAGGATGATTCTGGACCAAGCTATTCAAATTATTCGGGTCTAAAGTTATACTTCTCCACAAGCTTCCACCCCTGGACATATGGCTAAACCAAAAGGATAAACTTGCTCCTGGAGCAATATCTTTGGCACTACGTGAGTGCCGACCAACGAGATTGGGTGAAGCTGTTAGATATAGCTCAATTCTCCTACAACTTGCAGCGGAGCTCTAGTCCAACAAGAGCCCCTTCGAGATCATTATAGGATAACAACCATCGACTCCTCACACCTTGGCTATTGGATACACTAGGAGTAGTCCGTCAGCATATCACTTTGCCAAAAAATGATACCGAAATGTAGATATTGCGTAGGCTTACTTGGAGAAGGTAGCCAAAAAGATGAAGAAGTGAGCCGACTTGTAAAGGCGACCACAAGAGTTCAAAGTTGGCGATTTGGTGTTGGTGAAGCTCCAACCAGTATCAGTCTATTTTTTTATGAACAAAGTACACAAAGGATTGGTGAGCAAGCATGAAGGGCCCTTCCCAATTATCAGTAGGGTGGGCAATGTCTCCTATAGGTTGCAGCTGCTGGCGTGGCTCAAAATTCACAATATTTTTCATGCCAACAACTTGAAAGCCTACCACTCATATCTACAAGATACTTCCCGAAGTGTTTCAACTCGGCTATCCCCCACCAGAGCCTCCTATGAGAAGCGAGTTAAAACCATTCTAGCGGATCGCAAGATAAAGCTACCCAATGGTGCACATGTAAACTGAAGCCAGTTGGGAGCTCGAAGATGCCCTACAACAACATGAAGAAGCAATCATCAACAACTACCAACGAGCATCGATGAGGGCGTTGATAGTTTAAGTGGGGGAGAATGTCATGAACGGTCATCGCGCACTCGCAGCAACTTCATTCAACGAACCATTCGTCACTTTTGCATGCTTGAACAAAGACATGTAAGCCTATTTTACCTTGGTTTTATATGTTTTTGCTTATAAAAATATATGTTCAAATAGGTTGCAGTGCATAGTGCGACCACTCACCGTGTCGGGCCAAAAAGCCAGAAAATGGCTCCGTTTTCGTGTGTCGCGGACTATTTTCTGCAACCCACTGTAGCGTACAAAATGTCAGCCATCTCAGCACCCTAGAACCCCTCGGGTGGCACAGGGCTGGATGGGGCTTCGGTATATAGTCGAGCGTTGAACAATCTTCACAAGTTCGCACATTTTCTTGACGAAAACTTGCCTTCACGCCCGGCACCCGGTGAGCAGCTGTTTGTAGACTTGCGATTGTTCGTTCAACCTTCTAAAGTCCTTATTTTCCTCCTTTCTCTATTTTCTCTCATGCACGCAAGGTGCTCACTAAATTACTTGTAAAGCTTCCCTCTTCGTGATACGTCGGGACTTGTCCGTCGCTCATTCTTCAAACTAATCAACTTTCTCTTTTACAAGTCCTTCAGGACCTAAGTGAGGTTGCAAATTGGCTGACCTTTGCGGATGCATATCGCAAGGGTGTGTCAAGACTTAGGCAATTCTAGTTAAGTCCGAGAAGTTAGCGTAAGGGTGCTTCGCGACTTAGGCAACGCAAGCTAAGTTTGCATCTTGGCCGCATGGGTGCCTCACGACTTAGGCAATTCTAGCTAAATCCATAACAATGTGCCCTTCACTTATAAAGCACATGGCATTGTTGTGTGTGTGTAGTAGCCTTGTAATGTTCAGTCTGCCTTGGTTGTAGGTGACTGCAATAGTGTCATTGTTTGCGACTATCGTAGGTAGTTGTAATAGTGTCATTGCTTACAATGACTATAATAGTGTCATTGCCTACAGAGATTGTAGTAACGCTGTTACAACGTTTGCTAGTAGTGGGGACATCGATTGGATATAGAAGGCTATGGGGTGGATAAGTGAGCATAGTTGCGCGTCACAACAATCTCTCCAAAACTTGATCAAAATAGGATTATTTTGACAAAATAAATCATTTTGACAATACATAAGAATAGTTAAACTACATTAGGATTATTTTGACAAAATAAATTATACGAATCATTTTAAACTACATTAGGAATAGTTAATAATATTGTAATATACGAAAGAAGTATGATATTGATAATACATAGTCACTATAACTCACATCGATAGTTATATTATTATGTTTATTAGACTTATTAACATATTTGATAAAATTCATGTGCACATGTAAAATATTTTTTAAAATTTGATAATCCAATTAAGTAAAATTATTTTCAAATAAACTTTTATTTTATTTGTTTAATTTTTTAAAAAAAATATTTTATTTTAATTTTGTTAGATTAAGTGATATTATCTAATTAGATAAGATATATTGTATACTTGATTGGATCTTGATTACAATTATCGGTGAATAGAACAAAAATTAAATTATAGTCGAATTTTTTATGAGATGATCTTAATTGAGTGACTCTTCTATTTATTATCGTAGACTCTCAGTTCTTGTCTATAAAATGACAGGACCTTTTAGAGACCAAATACTAAACCGAGATTACAAATATATTCGTTCATAGTAATCCTGTGAATGATAGAAAGAGAGGAGTATACTGAGTTTAATTTTTTTTTTAGATCGGTATCGCTACAACCTTTGGATCCGATGATAGTGCACATGTAAATTAAATAAAGGATTTTTGAATGACATTATAAATTTGATCAACCATTACTTGATTTTAGTTTTTGATATTAAAATTTTAATAATAATAATATAATTATCATTTTTATGCTTTCAAGAAATGTTCTCCGTGCATATCCAAGATATATTTTTTTAGTTTTTTATCGAAGTCATTTCGTAGAAAGATGAAACTCGATCTTTAAGCTTAAATCCTTCATTTGTAAGTGCGACCTAAAAAAAATATATAAACATAAGATATTTCGTGTCTTAATTTTTCTTATCGATATCATTTCATCTAAAAATGCTTAAAACATTAGATGAGGCATAATCTTTCGATTTATATTCTTAATAATTAAAAAAAAATAGCTTCACTACTGAGATCATGACCTGAACAATCAATTATGATGCCTTTTTGCAGATATGGATCATCCTCGGATCTCCAAACAAGAGCCAGTTCTTTTAAGTCATTCCCCTTTCAATCTTCTTCTGGTTCCCATGGTAGGATGATCTTGACGTCATTCCTGTTGCTCCTCTGTTTAATGCAACTGTCAGGTACCACATTGTTATAGCTTTCACAAGCAGCTGGCTCTGCACTGGAGTTTCTCCCTGTTTTCTTCCACATATTACCAATTCCTATCCCATTTTTTATGAATGATTCTGAGTTGAATTAAAGAAATCGTTTTGATATTTCTCCGTTCTTCTTTTCAGGTTTTAATTATAGCTGCTTCAACAAATAAATCAGTCCAAATGGACGACTACTTGTTCTTTATTCTTCTGCCTCTCTTCCCTTACTGCTTCAGCATCAGCAAAGCATAATTTTGTTCTTTCTTCTTTGTTTTATTACTTTTATATCACTAATCGGAGGCCTTATTCCCTTAACAGTGCTATAGCTGTTTTGCAATTATTATTACCTTATCAGTGCATCATTGTATTCAATCCAAAACAAGGCGGCGAAGATTTATAATAAACATTATCTGAATACAGTTTCTAACACAGTATGATTTTGATTTCATATTATATTTTTTAATTAATATCTTCAATTTTCTTTTTTAAATAATTCCTTTGATTTAAAAATATTTAAATTATTATTTAAATATTTTTTCGCTTGTTAAAATAAAATGTTTTGGTTTGTTGTAGTATTTTTGACATATTTATGGTGTTCTTATTATCATAACAAAAACACTATAAAGTTTACTTAAGAACATAGTAAATGATATAAGGAGGGTCTTAATCTCAACTAAACTAATTATGAGCCTAAAAGTATGATATTATAACGATGTATTTATTATATCAAAGAAACATGTCATTTATAGTATTTTTAAAATAATATTTATGGTATTTTTAATACATTACTAAAATACTGTAAACATTATTAAAAAATATCATAAATACTATAAATGAATCAAATAAAAATGTAATAATAGTTAAAAAAATACTCAAAATATGTATATTTTCTAAGAAAATTATTTTTATCAATATTATTTCATCTGGAAAACTTAAGGTAATTTATATTTTTATATTATTTATTATATGCCTGAAGAAGAGGAGCAGCGGCGGGTCTCATCATGTCACCCAGCGGAGATGGCTCTGGACCCGCTCCCACTGCCGCAGCCGAACACGATCACGCCTCGTCTCCGTCACTTGGCAAACGACCAGCGACCGGAAGTGGCGGAGCGCCACCGCTTTCGCTTGAGGGCTCCACCACGGAACCTGTGCAGCCTGCTAAACTAAAAATCCGTAGACTATCACCGAACCGAATCCAAATTTTAATTCACTAAATCATGGATTAGCTTATAAATCAAGTATAAAAAGAAGGATAGGAATGCGCATCGATGGGTTAATGGCATACCACGTTGCCAGATCGATAAAAATAGAAAGTAATATCAAGGATTGAGACGGACGCGAAGCTGCTCTTTGATGTAGAGACAGACCATAAACAAAGCTCTACGGGTGCCATCTACCGCCGCTGAGAAAGGACATACCTTCGCAACGATAACCCCCTCCTATTAGTGACGAGATTGCATCTCGCATTCTTATCTACTGTGTGTGGACCCACCCCAGTAATTAGTACGTGGGGTTCGTTATCCGAAGTAGACATCGGAAATCAATCATGTAAATTGATAGGTTACTATTCACAATTATATCTTTTGAACCACCCTTCAATTCTTGTTGTTCGTATGGAAGTCGTATGCGTCCCTCCTCGTGCGAATTTATGACACTTGTGTGGGTCGCTAATTCTAACATATTATAGAATATTTTTCAATATTTAAGTCCTTTTATTTGAGTACATAAATAATATGATAACCCCAAAAACTACTCGATTTGCTTAAAATCTTTAAAAAAAAGAAAGAGAAAAAAAAGGAAAATATCATTCGAGAAAGATTAAGCAAGCAGCGGGTCGTTCTACGCTAACATCAATGTCTCTGCCGAGAGTGAGTGCATCTGCGGGAGTGTGGGACCGACACGATGGAAGTCAGGCCAGGTGACCGTCTCCCGGACGCAACCCGGCGCTTCCCCACCACCTCCTCAGACACGAGGAGGGGGCCGTGGGTCCCACCCCGTCTCCATCCCCGACGGATCTGCTGGCGGAGGCCGGATCACGACTGGGCCGCGTCCAGTGACGTGGCGGACAACGAGTGGGCGGAAGAGTCGGACCCGGCCGGGAGTCTGGCCACAGGTCTTCGACGCAGTGTACCCTGTTTCCTTTTCTGGCCGGGGCCAATCGGGTGTAGATACGTCAGCAGACAGACCCGTCCGCCGTTGATCCTGACAAGGGTGGTCGTGGGGCTCGGCATGAAAAGACTAAATTACCCTCGTTTCTGACCGGACCGGACCGGACTGATGGTCCCATGACATTGTATAAATTTAAAGAATGTGGTTCGACTCGGATTTATAATTGTCTTATTCCGACGAGGGTAGTGTCGTCCATGCATCAAACTTGAGTTCACGCCTTGCATCATCATCCCAACACCATGACGTCAAACTAAAAGTTCGGAGGGCACTTCTCCACCGCGCTAATAGCACCAAATAAATCCCCGAGCGAGACATGGTATCACACGGTAGTGCGTTGGAGGGGGAGAGGAGGTCGGTGGCTCCTCGGACGATCTTGGATTGGCTCAGCGAGGTTGTTTGGGATGGGAGTCCACCTGGTGATCATCGCCAAGATGAATCTCCTCGCCGGCGGGCACAGCAACTGCCAAATCCTGGCTTCCCTCCTTTGCCCCTTCGCCCTCAAGCTCCCCTTCGTCGCCGCCCGGCTCCCCAACTCCTGCGCCGAGCTGGCAGTCTCCCTCCGGTTCTTCGTTTTCCGCCTCGGCCGCATCTTCCTGCAGCGGCTAGTCGGGAGGTGGGAGAGGGCACTCCGCCTGCTCCACGACAGGGTAGCCACCAGCGAGGAGCGGCGGAGGGTGCTCGGCCCCAGTGACGAGATGCTGACCCAGATCTCCATGCTCACGCTCTGAGGACGATCGACGAAGTAATCATTCCCATTCCGGTTCTCGTTTCTTTCTCTACATTCGCATGCGCCACCTCCAGTAGATCGATTTCCTCCTCCTCGGATGAATCCGACACTGAGAGGTTGGGTTGGTTTAACGTTGTAATTAAATTATCATCATCTAAGAAGATGGCCACTTCTTCTTCTTCTTCTAAATCTGGCGGCCGACACCATTGGAGAATGCACTGCAAATCTAAAATTAGATCCAAGATTCGTGTAAACACTGAGAAAGCTCAAAGTGTACGATTGGCTGATCATTAAAGGAAGGGTTCCACCAAGTTGTGCTGTTGTATCAATTGGCCACCTCTTTCATGTTATTTTTCTTATTCTGAGGGTAAAAGAACTCGACACAGTTAATTAGCAGCTGCTTCATCAGCCACAGCATACAAACTAAATCTTCGCATCATCCTTACGAAAAATGAGAAATGATATTTAGCATACAGCCATGGAAGAGAGGATCGCTGTGTTGCTTAGATCGATAATTCGTCTTCGGCTTAAGACAAGCTATGTAGCGTACAGACAAACACTATTAGGTTGACAAACAGCAGTAAACAGTCACGACTCAAAACGTACAGCAGCAGATCATTAATTGGCTTTGATTGGCTAACTTGCTTGACGCCACTGATTCCAAGACGGTGGCCATCTGCATCTTAGCTTTCCCAGAACCAACCTCCCCCAGTAGACATCTATTTCTGAGGATAAGCTTTTTCTTTAATTTATAAAATATAATCCATAAAAATAAATTTTTAAGTTGAATTTATTAAGATTTTACGTTTGATAAAATCTTTAAAATATACCTTTTATTAAGATTTTACCTTTGATAAATTTTAGGCTGAATTTATTACCTTCGATTATATTTTATAAAATATAATCGATAAAAATAAATTTTGAAGTTGAAAATTTTTGAACCGATATATGAAAAATAAATTAGATGAAATTTTAAACCTTTAATCTTCGATAAATAAGTTTGATAGATCAACATCATATCAATGTTTTAACACTTATATATATGTATATATATATAGATGTCTTCCAATATCACATCATGCTAGCTTTAAAAGTAGTGATCTCAGTCATAGAACAGATGGATGAGAAAGCTTTTGAGAAGATTCTTAGAACACAAAACATTATTCTTGTTTTTAACAGCACTAGTGGGCAGAACACTTCGTTTTATCATTTGGAACAAAGAAGAAACAAAACCACTCCAAACTATAACTTGCTTCTGAGAAGTGAGTTACTAAAGATCTAATAATCAAATGATTTAATTTATCAGAAGTAAGCTACTTTATATCTTATGATTAAATGATTTTATTTAATTAAATTATTATGATCTAATTTGATGGGATAATTGATTTATTAATTTTGTTGAATCTAAATCAGTGGTGTAAGTCAATTTAAGTCTTTACCCACTAAAAAGGTAAGAAAAAGTATTGGAGATCTATCAAAGGGATAGATCTCGCATGCTTTTGGTAGTGGCACATTACGTCCTATGTCAGCTTCTTTATGGACATCTTTGCACAGCCATTATGGCCAATCACACCACAATAATATGTACCTAATATTTATTTTTTTCTATTTTAAGTCAAATCGATGAAGATTAACATATATAACGTTTAACATCAATTCAACCCAACACATGTCATTATACTCTTTTGATATAAGTAGTACTTCTCTATCTTTTGATATATGCATATGAATATTATATTAATATAAGTATCATGCAAGTCAATCACGTAAATAATGACACGTGTGATTTAACATATAGTCTTTTTTTATTATTTAATTATATATATATATATATATATATATATATATAGTGATGATCATGAATTTGGGAATCGGATCGTGATAAGATCATGATAATGAAACCGAATCGCCTTTAAATATATACCCTAAATAAACCTGATCATAGGTTACTTGAGAGGAACATCGAGATAACCAAATAGACTAGTATGTTATATACCCGTCCATATGATGAAGACAGCTGGTCTCATAGCTGCTTGTGTGGAGATACTAGGGATACAGTGTAGGTACTCATTGGAGAACGAATTCACTGATTAATTCGCTCACGGAATGTTAGATGGTTAATGATATCTCATTGTCAAACAATGATTCCGTTGTCACAATGGTGTACTTGGTACTTATACTTAAGTCACTAAGGATGTCCTGTATGAGTGCTCCACTTTTTGATATAGGACTTATATGTTTGGATATTCCAGATATAGCACAGCTGGTCATCGGGAGTGACCATCCGCACTCAGTGTCATGAGAGGAATATTTCATCTGTTCTTACTCAGACAAATCCCTGATCAAAGTCATTCGGATTGAGAGAGAAAGAGTTATTTGGGAGAATCAGATTAAAACGAGATTCGAGTAGAAACCGTATGGATCTGACAATACCATGCCCAGTATACGATCATTAAGATATTAGATGGATAAGGGACTATAGATATACGATAATTAAGGACAGATAGGTTCAATGGATTGGATTATTCTATAATAATTCACTGAGCTAGAATGAGTTCTAACTAATATGACTCACGACCAGCTCGATATTGGGCCTAGATGATCACACACATATAGTAAGTATTGCAATGAGTACAGATATGAGATATCCATCGGAGTCCATATCTTATTGGATATCCAATAAATATGAATTATTGAATCAGATAAGATCACCAACCAGAAATATCTCCGTCCCCTCCTTCGCACTCTATAAGCACAGCAAAGTAGTACGGGTTCGTTCCAGCGCCCACATGGAAGGCGACGCCGGCGCCCCGGTCGTTGCACTGCACCCTGTAGCAGTACTGTTCCTGACAGCCTCACGTAGACATGGAAGAAAGATACCGGTGAGAGTTCTGACCTAGTGTACTGCACTTGGAGCACTCCTGCTCCACGAACCTTGTCATTGCCCCGATCGCAGTCCCACTCAGGTCGAAATGGGCGGACTCGGCAAGACAGGGACCGCCGGGACACACATCGGTGATCACGATGGTCACTGGTTTGCCGGAGCATGCAGCATTCTTAGTGCACAAGACCTAAGTACGTAACAATGTCAACGTT
This sequence comes from Musa acuminata AAA Group, assembly GCF_036884655.1. Classification (NCBI taxonomy): domain Eukaryota; kingdom Viridiplantae; phylum Streptophyta; class Magnoliopsida; order Zingiberales; family Musaceae; genus Musa; species Musa acuminata. The sequence goes on from NC_088330.1 coordinate 34,165,012, forward strand.
CTTCGAGCAAGAGATGAAGCTACATATAGGCGTATATATATACCTGATAGCATGCACCACACATCCCTTCCTCACCGAAGTACCTAACGTTCCACCATCTCAGCTTGAGATGCTCGATTAGCTTCAAACACGTATGAGACAAACAGAATTTGTCATACGGAGAGTTTAATCTTTGTTCATTTTGCGTGCAATTTTCTTTTCTTGGGGTCAACTGCGACAAGTTGATTCCGTCAGATCCCACCGACATGTGGATCTAATTTCTACAAAATGTAATAACCAGAAATATAAAGATAGAAAATTAATCTTACACAAAAATAAAAATAAATATTAAGAAGGAATGTCTCCACACGGATCGTCGGTGACATGTGGTAATCGTTAGAAGTTGATGTGGAACAACTCGACATGTAGTCAAGGGGGAGAGAAGCTAACCCTTATATACCGTGGACGATCGATCCCACACTACCCAAATCGTACGGGTTAGCATCGCACAACAAAAGTTCGTACAAGTTGACTCATGCCGTCAGGAACGTACGGGTCGATCGCTTGCATGGTCACGCCGAACAAGTTTAATTTCTCGCAAGTTCATGGGCCATACAAATAATGGATCGACCAAATATTTTGATATTAAATATAGAGAACCACAGGCAATAATAGCATTTGTGATGAAGATAGATTTTAGGCATTACTAAATGTAATTATAATTATTTAAAATAGTATATAAGTAAAGAATAAGTGACTTTCACTAATAGGAATCTAAAATATTAATTTAAATTTTTAGTAAATACCCATCACTAATGTCGACTTTCTAAGATAGATCTCCGACGAGATCATAGACGATATCATTCTAATCTTCTCCATGGATCCTTAATGATAAGAAAAGCACACTAATGATATCATTTATCTTCAATTTAATTTAAATATTCTTTAAATATATATAATATTTAGGTAGCATATGAAAATTAAAGTTTGAAAAAAACTCCCTTCCTTTTATGATTTTTTAATTGAATTTATAGACAATACCATTATTGAGTCTCTTTCTACTCTAAATATCATTTTAGTAATACATAAATTATCATTATTATTATAAAAACAAGGATTTCGAACAATTTTTCATAAATAGATATAGCAATCTATCGCCATCAGATCAATACTTTAGATATGAAAAGTTATTAGATGACACTTAAACCTTGATAGATGATAATAATACATCATCGTCGACTAATATTATTAATTTTATATTCCTTAATTAAAAATAATCAAAATGTTTGATATTTTATTACCATGTTGTGAAGGAATAATGTGCAAAGCATGCGTCGGCAATCTACTAAGACTACAGTGGGAGGTCATCACATGTTGCACCAACATCATATCCGATGGTTCTTCATGGAATCTTGCATGTGATCTTTACTTGTCCTTTGGATTGGGGTGATTCCATGTATTTAGCCGACCACTTAGGCTCGTGATGCAATGACTTGTTCTTAATGATGGGACCGATTCACCACCACCTCCCTTCTCCCCAAAGTTAATGCCTTTGTCTCCACTTTACACAACATGTAATTTCTCATCCCAAAGTAACAACATGATGTTGGGGCTACTTTTCATTTTATATATATACATCTATAGGTAATATGGTTCATAAAGAATATGAAGCATCCATTGTTTCGACAGGAAAGTTTATTCTTCATCATTAACGAATATAACATTCATCAACCATAGTTTCTTATGATCGAACACATTCCCAACTCAATTAATGGATATTTAATTCTAATTTTGGTGGACAAGATAGATACTATAAGTGATTTATATATATTGATAAAAAATATGATTAATTATATATTATCCCTACACTTTATTATTTTTATTATATCGATTTTATATTTTTATAAATTATATTAAGATCTCTATACTTGTGAAAGTGAAATATTTAATATCGTTTTTCATCATGTCATCGACTCGTATGATTTACTATCGAACACTTATTCTGTCCCATTTTGATTTACCATTAAGTATATATGATATTTTCATTAGCAAATTTGATGATGTAAAAAGAAACGAGATTAAATATTTTACTTTCGTAAGTATGATAATCTTAATATAATTTTTAAAAATATAAAAAATAAAATATTAAATAATTATTTATAAAAATATAATTAACCTTCATATAATCATAATAATATTTATTGAAGACAATGATGAGCCTCGATGGTGGCTTAGTACTTTTATTACTCTGTCGGCAAATTTATGTATCAGTCAGTGAAGAAGAACACACGACGAGAGCCTTAAAAATCCTCATAAATGCTTGGCATTCAAACCACCAACCTTAAACGAGATATATAATTGTTCACCTTCGTGGCTCTAATCTATTATGAACCCCGCAGATTCATTTATTATGTTTGATGGCAGCAACCCTCAATTACTCTTATTTTACAACTCATTCATTTATTATATATATATATATATGTCAATATCACTAATTTAATTTGAATTGTCTAAATTGTAAGACATCATTGTCATCAATGTCACGAATCTAACTGAAATTATCTAAATTGATTTAATTAGGATTGTATAGGTTGTGAAACATTATTATATAATTTATAGACTTAGTCGAGATTGTCCAAACATCATTATATTATTCATTTATAAATTATCAACTTAATTATAATATCGCTTAGGTCCACTTGTAAAAGAATAAATTGATTAATTCAAAAATAAGTAAATAAGTTTTGATATCTCGGATAGTTTTATAAGTAATTCAATAAATACTTAGTGGGTAAGAGAGAAAAAGAAATAAAAACTTTGGAAGTTAAATAAATTGTAATGAGTCTATAAACAACTACAATTGATAGTGTTGGTAGACCGAGAAGAATATTTTAATCAAATTAATAAATTTTTTTACCTAAAAACTAATCAGAGAGTATGATTTGAAAAAAAAATTCAAGCACTCTTTTAGATGAAATATTCAAATTTTACTTTATTTATGTTTATTAAATAACTTAATTATAATTCTTTAAATATATCAATTATTAATTTATCTTTGCACGAAAAGAGAAAAGGAATCGAGCATTAGAATTAGATTCCTAATTTTGTTTCTTAACATCGAAGAGCGAGTCCGAACGAGTCACGAGTCAAAACTGACCAAAAGCTCGACTCGTTCACAGCCCTATTTAGAATAACCGTCAAATCACACATGAAATAAATGAAACGAGGCGGGTTTCAAATGCAACCTTTCCGCTATTTATTCCCATATCCATTTCTCATTGCTGTCTATTTACTTCGTTTGGCTCCCCCCACATCTCCCCTTCCCTCCTCCCCTCCTCCGTTACGCCATCTCGAATCCCGCTCCGGAGCCCGTCACGAACCCTAAGCAACAGTCCCCTAAACCCCTCCCCTCCGCCATTGCCGATCCCACTCATCCCCTCCGACGCAACCATTCTTTTCGTGATACATCCTTAGATCGATGATCACGTGGCGCCGTTGATGCCTCGCTCGGGCTTGCGTCCCCGTTAGAACCCCCGTGGTAGGAGTTTCTGATCGCAGCGTCTTGAGATGAGTGAGTGATCTCGATGGCCGTGACAATGGCGAAGCAACTCAGTCCCCAGGGCCTGAGTGGGATCTCCCCGCCGTGCTCGGCCTTCCTGGTCCCCGAGAAGTGGCTCCGGACCGCCTGGGCTTGCCAGTGGAGGTGGGCCATCTCGCGCTCGGTGTTGTGTGGTGTGATGCTCTTCGCCCTCGGCCTCGTCTCGCTCTTCACTGGCCAGATTGCTGCCGACCTCGAGTGGTCGCGGATCCGCGGACGGTGGCGATCCAAAAGGGTATGAGCTAATAAAGCATGAAAGTACTGGAAATAGAGTTTTTTTTTTTGTTTTTTGTTTTTCTTTTCTTAGAGAACGCAATGTGATGCGCGGAGTTGCTTTTATGCTTTTGTTCCTTTCCACTCTACTTTATAATTTGTTTCTGTACATTATGGCGTTGTTACTGTTCATTTGACATATTAAATGAAAACTTATCCCTTTTAATTGTTTTTGTGCAGTGCAAGCGTTTAATATTCTTGCATCTATTTTCTTCTTATGGAATTAACATGGTTTAGTTTAAAAAGATTAAAAATGATACATTTTTTGGAAGCAGATAATTGTCATCTATGTAGTGTGCGGCGTTGTGCTTTACAGTAACTTGAATGGTTATACTATTCCTTACTGGAATCATTTTTAGTTCATACTGTCAAATTGGAGACATTTGCAGGTTGGATACAGTACTCCAACTGATATATGGAAATCAGAATTTGCAAACCTCTATCATGGTTGTAGTGATAGAAGCCCTCATTTTAGAGGTAAGTTCCTTACAGCATTACCAACAGGATTTCTTTTTATTTTTTCCCTATCTTTTTGTGCTGATTTTTGTATTGTGGTTTTCCATTAGAATTGTCAAGGATGAAGGTGGGCACTTGATGAATGTGTATTTTGTACGATTTATATAATAATTGATAAATATAGAAGCTATGAATTTCGTTTCTATGTACAAAGTAAAAAAATACATATTTTTCAATATTTGTGTGTTCTAGGATGTTAAATGAAAATTTTCTGACCAATATGAATGGTATTAAGGAAACTATTCACTTCAACAGAATACATCAGAATACAAAAAATTTCCGACAAATATGAATGTGTTAGGATGGTTGTTACAACTTAATTCAAGATCTTATATGGGCTACTAGTCACTAATCAAGTATATAAAGGCTTTTCAGGCATAACCTTGCTGGATGCCCTTTTTTTCTTTACATCTCGTTTCATTGTCTGGTCTTCCTCTTTCGTTTACTAAAAAACATTTTGCAAGTTTCAGGTATGTTTTTCACTTTCCATTTCACATTTGTAGTTTTGTCCGATCCCATAATTGTTTGATTTAGCACACACTTGAAGAGGATGGTTGAGATAAAATGAAGTTGCAGATACAAAGAATGTGCAACATATCTCTTGTATTGGGGGTTCAAAATTACATGCCTTTGTTTAGGATTTCGTTATTTTCTATGAGTCTTCCAGAGGTATTTGTGCAATTGTCATTATTAAGGAGAAGGTTGGTATGCCACTTGCAGTAAAGGACTTCTGTCACATACTGTGAAATGGTAAGTTGTGCTGATCCAAAGTCCACACAGTACGAATCGGATGTATCTATGAATTGTCTCCAGTGAGCTTACCGGTGCCTGATCATGTAACCATGTGGCATGCACATGCAAGGTGCTGCACCTTTGTTACCAGGGTCTGGCATGGGCACAATACCTGGCTTATGCCCTTGAGCTTAGTAAATCAGCTTTAGTTGTTTGGTGGGACTAAAGCTGCTAAGTTGTGACACAGCAGCAGAGGAACTTAAACTTGATACTATGCTGTACCATGAATATACTGGAGTTGCAATACAGGGAAAGGCTTTTAAGCATTAGAAGGGAGATTAGAACTATCGATTTGAGATTCTGTACTCATTAGGTCTCCTTTCCCAATTATTTCAAGTAATGGACTTTCTAGAATGTCATTAATTTTGGAGTAAATTTTGACGATAATGCTTTACATGATCTAACGAAAATTTCTTTTAATGACTGATAAGCCAGGTTCTGGATAAATCCAAACTTAATGAATCCTGGCAAAAAAGTCTGGCTAGAAACTAAATAGGCTTATTATGCAGACCCATTTATCTGATCAATATCTGACATGAATATATACCACGATGGTGTGAATTAATCTAATGCTTATAATATATTCACTTATGGTTGCTGAACTTGTCAATCCTTGCCACCTCCTGTGCAACCTTTTGATCAGTCAACTTTATTTGTCAGCAACAACCTGATAGAACTTAGGATCTCAATTAGGAGGACATTTTTCATTGGACAAGGATATATATCCTTGAGCTATAAACCCTAAGGAGATGGATCTTTCTAAAAAATTCACTGCAGAGAATTACTAAGGGCAAGAACTTGTAAAATTATTTCTTAATGGTATAAGGTCAAATAGTTTAGTCGACATGTTTGTATAGTAGTTGTTAAACAGCAATGTCTTAGCTTTTATGCGATCAGATATCTGATTTTTACATGTAACATTCCATTTAATCTTTGCCTTAAGTAACATTGTCTTAGCTTTTGAGCATCTCTTTCACTATTGTCTTTGTTCGATGTTGATTACATATGGAAAAAAGTGAAGTGTTTTCTTGTTGGTCAAATTTCACCACCAACGTGGAAGTACCATTAAGCATACTAAAGTCTATTTGCTTTTTTCATGTGATTTAGATGCAGTGCATGATAGTGAATCCAACGGTTACCTGTTAATTGCAACAAGTGGAGGACTAAACCAACAAAGAACAGGGGTAAATTTGTATTTCTTCTCTCATGTTCTGTTATTTTATTGTTATCAAGAAGTGATTTATAAAGGGTTTAGAAGATTGTCAAGAAGTTTCATCTTTCAGTAGATTTAGTTTGCATGTGATCCACCATCTTGCTTTTTTCACTTTCTTTTTCACATAAACAGAAGGATGTACCCTGAAAATTTTGCTTTAACCATCTTTTATTATAGGGTCCCAATCTCTCAGAGTAAGTTTGGCCATATTGGATCAGAAAAACATGGTTCTTTGTGATAACTTCATCATGACTGTACTGCCTCTCTGATTCATCTTATGCTGTTGAATGAAGGTGCATAAGATAAATAGAAATCTCAGAGAACAAGTGGACTTTGTGGTTGTATGTACATTTTCTTTCTTCTAAGTGATGAAAACATTAACCATTACTTTTTAATGATCAGATAACGGATGCTGTTGTTGTAGCCCGGATCTTAAATGCCACTTTAGTTGTTCCTGAGCTTGATCATCATTCTTTTTGGAAAGACGACAGGTGATATGACAACATGGAGACTTTATGAGACAATTACTACTAGTTGTGTTTCTAAGTTAGATACAATGTATGTAACAGGTTTATTTTTTACATTTGCAGTGACTTTGCAGACATTTTTGATGTTGACTGGTTCATTAACTCCCTTTCGAAAGATGTACCTGTGGTTAAAAGGATTCCAGACAAAGTAATGAGGTCAATGGAAAAACCTCCATACACAATGCGCGTTCCAAGAAAATCTACTCCTGAATATTACCTTGAACAAGTGCTTCCATTACTATTACGGAGACGTGTAAGCAAGCTTGCAGACTGCTTGATATGTGCTTAATTTAGCCATTTCATCCAGATTACATGATAGAATTTAACATCTCTACCATATTATTTATCATAACTTCTGAGGTCTTTCACCGTTCGACTTGGTATGTTTCTCATGTGAAAGGTCATTTGCTTCAATGCTCACCATAAATAGTTATGTTGGACAGTAATTCAGAGGTGAATAAGTTCTTCGGTTGCAGCCTTTCTTTGTGGGTTAGCAGACTATTCTTTCTCTGATGGAAATAAAGTACAAATGCTGTTACATCTTTCCAAACATTAAGAATGGGAATAACTCATTCCGAATCCAATTCCAAGCCTTCAAGCCTTCTTTCCATCTTAGTAAACACAATATCATATCATCATCAAATTTCGAACATTTTGGGTATTTTTTTATTACCTTTTCTCTGATAGGTTGTACTTAAATTGATCCTTAAGCGGCATCAAATTTCTAGCAACAACATATGACATGCTGGTAAATCTTAATACAAGGTTTTAAATCTCATTCTGGTGCTAGTTCTGTGGTACTGATGTACTGAGAGGTATACTGACTTATACTGCCTGGTACCAACCAACTGGAAAACACAACATAAGATTAATATCCATTAGTACCAGATCATATGATGTGATACAGGTCCTTTTTCAACCAGTAAACACTGATCTCATAATTCCCAATACCCAATTTTATGTTATATCAGATGCATTTTCTCTATGAGCTGCTATGTTGAGAAACTTCTGATGCGAAGTTCTAAATATTGATTTGGTAACAATTTTGACAATCTGTTGAACTAATAGGGTTCTGAGAACTGACCTGTACCACCTAAACCCTGAGTAAACTAATAGAAAAATAAAAATGAGTAGTTTACTGAGTTGTACCGAGGTGTATGATTGGACCAGTAAACACTGATCAATATATATCAGCTTGATTGGTATTTGGAACCATGCTATCTTGAACAGTTAAAAGGCAGGAGATCAAGGTCACAAACTAGCTTTGATTACCTCTCATTCTCTAGTAATTTGTCAATCCTTTATGGAAATAGTTGGGAGACACTCCGATAGCAATTTTTAGAATGTTTCCATTATTTCACTGGATATAGACTTAGTATGCATTGTAACAGTAGTGGTTACTAAAAAAAAAACTATAGTAACTTTGGGAAAATGGCTGACATGCCGTATACTATATTTAAAGTTAGGTTATACAGTTTACTGAATCAGATAAAACTAATTTGTGTTTTTATAATAACATTATCAATCAATTGATAAATTGCAGGCTGTGCAGTTGACCAAGTTCGATTATAGGCTTACAAACAAACTTGATGAGGAACTGCAGAAGTTACGCTGCCGCGTAAATTATCATGCACTAAGGTTTACAAAACCGATAAAATTAATTGGTCGGAAGCTGGTCAAGAGAATGCGAACAATGAGCTCACGTTACATTGCTGTCCATTTGAGGTATTTTATTTTTTTGTTGGAAATATACTTGGCATTATAAGTTGTTAGAGTTATCCAAAAACTTTCCTATTCGGCATGCCAAATTGATGCTAAAGGCATTATTTTTAACAAAAAATGTTTACCTGCATAACATGATCTTTTTTGTTTTATATACCAGCTTTCTTCTACTAGTATTCCCTTGCTAAGGATGTGCCTAGACTAGCTATACCAACATGGTTGAAGCATATACCTCTCTTCCTTGATTCTGAAGCATTCTGTTTTAGGTTGAATTTTCTCATTTTAAAGCTTTGGTTTTCATGTTGCTACTTGATTTCATGGTCATAACAAGTGTTCATCATGTCAACAAGGGGAGTCACAAATGCTCAGTGCTTGTATGCTTGCCCTGATAAAAAGTTCTATCAACAAATACAAATGTGCTGTCCAGACCTCTCTAAGTGTCCAGGCAGCTCAAAATAATACCAATTGAGTTTGGCTGCAGAGGAACCAAAAATTCCATGAAACCCCATAGCAGTTTATGTTTTTTTAAGCTCCTAGTTTATTTATTTATATATACTAATTTAACTGGTATTGTGTTGTCTCAACTTTATTCAACCAATTGTGACAAGGATTAATCTGATTGTTGAAGCCTGTCTTAAGTAAAGTCAACCAGAATCAAATTGATCTGGATCAACTAACCCAGACGCACTTGTTCTTCCCCATCCTACTTAAATGTCAACTCTTGTTGTCTCTTGAGTTGCATTTCATTATTGTTTTCTCCCATCCCAACAAATATAATCTTGAAAAGTACAGTTCACTGATTTGCAGTTGGGTCAACCTACATTTTGGAACTTACTGTTAACTAAACATGTCGAATATGAATGGGACAACACATGTTTATGTTCATAAGGCAGAAAACAGATGATTTAAATGTATATGATTCTTGACATAATAGTTGTACTGGAAGAAACGTTTTCAATTTTAGTCAGATTGGTGAGTACCAATCCATGTTTACTGGTCCAACCAGGGACCTGTACGGAACCATATAGGTTGATGCTAATTGGTTTTGATTTATTATTATTATTATTATTTATGATCCTTGACAGTACAAGTCAGTATACTGCAAGTTATGCAGGTAGCATTCAAGTCCCATCGGTTCTTGAAACCAGTAGTGGACTGGAACTCATTGCTTGGAAGAGCCTTACAGAAATTGTTCTTCAATTGAGACTTTCTGGCCCTTGTGACAAAATTGAAGTTTCCTATGTAGTTGCTCTTGGTTTGTTTTTTCACATCTGATACCCTACAGTCTAGTCAGAACTTAAGCAGGCATCAAGCCATCATGTGGCACACTATTTAGCTGATGATATATTAAATCAAGACGATTCACATCATAATTTAAATTAAAAATTGTTCAACTGTTCAACAGAATAAAACCTTGTTATAGAATGACACTCGTCTTTTGTTTATGCAGGACTAGAAATGTTTGTGCTTTCATGATTCAGCTTATAGCATTTTTCATAGTTTCAATTGCTTTGTACCTGGTGGTCAGTTTTTTCCCATTGTCAGATATTATGTATATTGTACCATTAATAATCTCTGGAGCTGTTTGTCTAAAAGAATGCAAGAAGGTTAATACCTTTTCATCTTTGGGCTTGACCAAGCCAATCATTGTTTAACATCTGTTTAGGTTAAAAGCTCCTATGATTCATTTTTGGCAGCATATCATCATCATGCCGGATCCTTTTCTTGATTGATACTGCAGGTTTGAACCTGACATGCTTGCATTTTCTGGCTGTTACTTTGGTGGTGGAGATAAAGAACGTAATGAGCTTGGTGAAATTAGGAAGCGTTGGGCAACATTACCTGTGAGAATATTCCCATTTTTCCTCATTGGTTCTTTTCAGCTTTAACTAGTAGGATTTTCTTTTGGCTTCCACAAGTAGGATTTTGTACCTCAAATTGCATAATCTATGACAACTTTTCTAATAATCATTGTAACCATAGTTTCATTAAATGCATTGATCTATGATCCATAATGCTTTAGAAGCAGTTTAGGTACCAATGTTATCCTTTGGATGAATTTTCCTCCATAATGAAGTTCAATTTTGTCAATCTGAAACTTATTGAGGAAAGATTAACAATCAGTGTTGTCAAAAGACATTTGGGTGCTTGCCTAGGTGCCCCATATTGCTCGCTTGGCCCAGCAGTCGTGCTCACACATTGAAGCCTGTCCCAACTTGCCTGGTGAATAAAGTCATGGCTTATTGGCTTGAGCTAGGCTTGTCCAGGCATGAAGCTAGGCTTAGGTTGGCATATACTGGCCTGTACTGATAAATGATATGGTCGATACAGATATCATACAGGTCCGACCAAGGATTGGCATTGGTACTGAACTGAGATTTTAATCTCTGCTGTGAACTACCATTTATTTACTAATTGCTTTTGGTGGAAGAATGAAGCATGTGCATTTTGTTTTTCCGTCAACACATCGCAATAAGCTTTGTGAATGTGTATGCTGTTTATGATCTCCACTTCATCAGTAGTAAGGGCTACATATTCTCCATAAATCCATGGTTGAAGTTGATACTTTTGCAGGATATGAGAGCTGAGGTGGAGCGAAGCCGAGGAAAATGTCCGCTGACTCCACAAGAAGTAGGTTTAATGCTAAGAGCTCTTGGCTTTGTAAACAACACTTATCTTTATGTTGCTTCTGGAGAAATATATGGTGGAGAAGCAAGCTTGCAGCCTCTTAAAGACCTCTTTCCAAATTTTTATACAAAGGAAATGCTTGCCGGAAATGATTTGAAGCCCTTCCTTCCGTTCTCTTCTCGTCTTGCTGCTATTGACTACATTGTTTGTGATGAGAGTGATGTCTTTGCCACAAATAATAATGGAAATATGGCTAAGATTCTTGCCGGTCACAGGTATGACTAGTGTTACCACTTGAATAACTTTCTTCTTCTTTGTCCTTTTCCTTTTCTAATTGCTTGCTTAAGACTCACTTTGATATTTGTTTTACATAATACTAGGCACTTCTGGTGATTTGTAGGGAAAAAATGATGGTCTGGAACCTAACAATTCTTCCATATCATGGAGAGTGCCTATATAAAGGACATTTAGGCTAATATTATGGATAAACTATGCCCTAGTTATTTCTTAAGTTGACAATATTTTCTCATGATTTATTGCAGTGCCCTTTTTTGTTTACTGTTTTCCTTCTTTGACTAACAAATTATGCAGATCTAAATATCAACCGCCCATATTACTGTCTGTCATCGCAGATATCAGATCCTAACCTGCTAAATAAGTTATTATGTTCATCCCCTAGTTAGTCTCAGTGCAACATGTCATATTTTATTGTTTTAGCATCGGGATCCTGATAAATTCTACATGCAAGCACATCTCTAGTTTGCTTATGAAGTTGTCTTAACTCTTAAGAACCTTGGTTATCTTGTTTGTTTGGTTATCATGTGTATACTTCTGGCTTTTCTTTTTCTCTTGCAACTAAACATTGGAATTAATTTGCTTCATTTGACTGTCCTCACAAGTGCATGAAGCAAACACTTCCCTTGTACACATCAAAATTTTCAGATCTCATCTCCTGCTTAACCCAATTTCCTCTCTAGCATCTGAAGTCTTTTGAAACATCATGACGTGATTTCAAACAATTCTACCTGTCTTTCCCAATTTTCTTTTTTTATTTTTTTTCTCTTAATCTTGTAAATTTATTGAGAACATGTCTAACCAAAACTGACAGTATCACCATTCCATTGCTATATTGCCTTACTTTGTTTCAGTTTTCCACTTTGTCTCTGTTGTTAGACAATCGGGGGCAAACATACATTGCTTTGGAAAAAGTGCCAACAGTCCGCCATAATCTTGTTGTGTTTCTTCATTATATCAATGTGACAAAATGATACTTTTCAGACAGAGCTATTCACCTTAAATCCATATTGCAGAGCTGTCATCACATAGTATTCTTTCTTTTATATCCTAGACCTAAGGACAATACCTAAATTGGTTGGTTGTGGATAGTTTTCTCTTCCTGTAGCAAGCAAGCGTCATTCACATTTACTACACCATATGTGCAGGAGGTACATGGGACACAAGAGAACCATAAGGCCAAATGCTAAAAAGCTTAGCTCTTTATTTAAGGCATGCAAACAGATGGAGTGGGAGATGTTCTCCAGGAAGGTGAAGTTAGTCCAGAGAGGCTTCATGGGGGAACCAGATGAGATGAGGCCAGGGAGGGGTGACTTCCATGAGTTTCCATCTTCCTGCATCTGTCAAAATCCAGATCACCTTGTAATAGGTTGGATTTCCATGAAGCCTGGAATTAGAGGAAATGAAACGGTGCGACAGCACTTCAGCATCTGAAGTGGAAATCAGTGGGGACGAAAGCAGGTTTTTCTGAATCAGACAGTGATGTTTGTGGCCAATTGCTTCCCATTCGATAAAAAAGGTTCACACTTTGCAGTTCGATGCATCTTAGTGGATGACTGCCTTGTGCCTCGTTAATGACATCATATAACAATCCCCGCGAGTTCCGAAGGATACACAGACTTGTGGTACTTGGGTTAATGCTGACAAAATCATCGAGTATACCGAATGGATGATTGACTGCTTTTAACATTGACGATGGTAGTGCAAACCATGACAGCCAGCCTTGGCCATCAATATTTTTATACTGAGATGAAGCCTCAAGTTTAGAGTCTATTGTTGTAAGCCAATGTAAATTATATCACCAATTTTGCCAGATTTAAACAGAAAGGCACTTGGCCTTACTGCTTGACTTCATTCTTGTGGCCGTAGCAATCATGAGAAAGACTGTAATATGAGATATTTATGATCGTCAATATTTTTTCTTCTACGTAATTTCTCTTTCAAGTTTCTGTTCTTCAACCGGTCAACCATTGGATCCATGAAAATGGATGGTCTAAAAACCATCACGTTCATGCAGTGTAATCGTTTGTCTCCCTCATGAAATATACTGATAAGACTTTGGTTTTCCTATTCTTCAATCAACTCAGCACAAACGTCTTCGTTTGGCCCCTTAGCTCGGTTATGAAATGTGTAGGTCATACCACAGTTCCAATGTCATGACAGATGACTACATTGCTATGTTAGTCATCAGTTCGGTACTAGTTGTAGATCCAACCTGCAGTCATTACTGATGCTCCAGGTTTTAGCACCTCCAGATAGCCAGAGTGGTAGATCCAAGTCTCCAGCTAGCTGACGAGTAGTGATCCCCACAACTGGCACGACTAATTTGCAAGTTGTAAACTGCAAGAATACCATCAATTAAGCCTCAGATCGGCTTTTGGCTTCTCTCAGTCCATTGCTATACTTGAACCTGCAACACTGGCTCTTAAGGAGAGATCTGTCAAGGGTGTAAACTATGATAGAATGCTTGTGTGCTCAAGGTAAAGAAGATTCCAGTGTAAAACTCTTTTGCATTAAGCAATCACTCTACTGAGAGAACCAAAGTTACAGAGAAGCTAATAATCAAATCACCACTCAACTTACATTTAAATGATATATAGGTCAAGTTAACTAAACATGTAATACAAGCTGAAACAATGACTGAGCTAATAAGCATCACAGTGAAATGTTCCATTTCAATACGAAGGAACAGTGTGTAGTTTTTAAGAGTTGATGCCCTTTTGCAAGTATTATCATCATACGGGTCATAAAAAAGATGTTTATATTCATCTAGGATTCTCTACCAGTTCATCTTCAAGGACATAGCGAAATCTTGTATCATAAGGTAACCATTCAATGACCTGTGAGGCCTTCCTCTTGTTGTTTGGATTTATACATTTGTGGATCACCTCCGGCAGCTTCTTGTCCATGTTTCTAGACACCCATATGAGAAGATTGTCCCAGCCTGACACAGGCTTCTCTTGCATCTCTATCAAGAACCTTTGGTAGAAAAACTCTGCTTGATTTCTTCACCGGTACATGGGTTTGAAGGAATTCCTCTCTTTGCCTTCTGCAGCTCCTCCATGGCATTCTTTTCTAGTGTATGTTCTCACCTGCAATTTTTGATGAGCAGTGAGAGGGATAAGATGTCTTGGAACAAGAAAGAGCAAGTGATAAATTTAGCATAGGATCTGAGGAAGCTCCAGTGCAAAGGCCGAAGAAAACAAGTGGCTGACAACTAGAAAGACCAATATTTGATCCAGTTAGCTGCAGCTACAAAGCATGAATTAAGAGAAATTTCACAGGTCAAAAACACAATTGTGCTTACCAAAAGAGTTTTCTGTTTAACAATGGGAAGAATGGAGCTTCTAGTTTCCTTTTAACTTTGAACCATAGTTAACCATTCTAAGAAAAAAATTAGATTGTAGATATATCATACTTCAAAATATATCAAATGGATGTTTAGGAGAACAAAATAATATGGAATTCAAGCAAAGTTATGATAAAACAAAACCATAAGCTCATGTATTTGGCAACATATTCTAATGACTGCAACAACAAACAAAGGGGTGACTCAACCTACAGTTGCAAGGATGAGGAAAAATAATTTAACTAATGACACATAAGCAGGAACCCAATGTGGTAGCTAAATAATCAAAAGAGAGAAATGAAATAAAATATAAAGTATATAACATAGATACCAAACAAATATAAAATGTATGAAGAAACTCTATGAGAAATCATAATAACTGTGAACTTTCAGTGACAATCTTATGTTCTTCTCTTTTGATAATCAACTTTCCTTCAATAATTAACAGAACAATAACAATTATATTTATCAAGGGACAGAAGTAATGCGTTGATAACTAACATATACATTTGAATGTTGTGTTTATGCTTATATGACATCTTTATTATCATTTTCCAAATTGAAACCCTGTATTCCTCTTTTTCTACTACTTAAAACTGGGGTTATGATAACAATGACATGTAGCTTTCAAGGACAAGTAAGCTGGACTTATGATATCTGTCTTTCAATGTCCATTCCCAATTGATCCATGTTGTAATACACCTGTGATTGATTTTATGAGTGGCCCCTCCTATCTTAGTAGACTGTGAATACATAATCTCCAAATTTATCCTCCAACCTATTATTATTTACTTCAGATATTCTCCTACTCAGTCAGGAACAGCAAATTTCTAGTATTTAGGAGTCGCTCCTTATGAGCTGGATTGGCCAGTTTGCAAGTTTCACACAAACATAAAAAAAGAGTAATTGAACCAGTGGTTTCCTAATTGTTTTCGGATAAATACAATGTTAAGAGAAATATGGTTCACCTTATCGATTTGTACCAATGTAGCGACTAGCTGTTGGTATGGTATGTATCGAGTTATGCCGAATCATATCGAGTATATCGACATACATATCGGTGACTGGTATGTACCGCCCATACCGAGCGGTATGCCGTGGTTCGATGAACCATGAGAGATACTATTATATCAATGGAGAAATTTAGCTTATATCTGCAAAAGAATGTTATAGACACTTCATTAGATGGATGCAAAAATAACTTTTGTCCGAGGTAGGAATATATTGTACAACAAAATAGTTACCGGTCTGGGTTGTCAAAAGATGCTTATAACATTTTTCACATAGTAATTGCATGAACATACATACGAAATAAGAACAAGCTAATCAATTGATAAGTTATCTGATCAACTGTCTTTTATTTTACTGTGAACCAGGATTTTGACTGTTTTTCATCTGCTGTTCTAAAAGAAAACACACTTGCATCTGCTTTTGTCCCATCTTGTATCCAATTACTGATGCATTAATAAAAAAGTTATAGATAACTTGATAAAGAAGCTGTATGGCGAGCAACATACCTGAGCAGAAAAATGTCTATGCCCAGGAGATAAAAGTACTGGAAGCTCAACCAATCGCCTTCTCCAGCAGAAAACGAGTTTTCTTGATGCAAATGCATCTGAAGTTGTTTAATCTGTCAAAATACAAGCATCTTTAGGAGGTCTAGAGAACAAAACCTTGTATTAGATTCTTCTGCCAGTGAAGTTTGCAGACATGCACATGAACTTGCAATACAAAATGAAATGTAAGCATGCGAAAAGAGTTAAGTCCGTACATCATCTTCCAAGGAATATCGACTGTTTAATGTGGTTTGTCTGGCACTCTCACTTGAATCTTGATTATAAGAACTTTGGCTTCCATGAGACTTCAGTATATTCAAAAGATTATGTGAACCCTGAAAATTTTGAACTCATGAAGAGACAATTTTTCGGTTTGATAAGCAAAATTGTCCAATCTACCTTCTAAAGACGTGACATCAAAATCATGCATATGTCAGAGATAGTTCAACATTAACAAAATTGAAGATACCTTACACTTGGTCTGGATTTGGTCAACTCCAAGTATCTATCAGAGGCACTGGAAGAAAAATCATTATGTCATCAAATCATAATTGTAGGCAGAAAATATCTAATTACAGAAACAGGGAAAAGAATATTAACAGTCAAAACAAAAAATAATTAAAATTTCTGAAGGCCAAGATCCTATCAACAAAAAAAAGGCATTGCTTGTACACATTGATCCCATGGTTTATAGTCTTTTGGACAACCATATCAGGGTTCTAAAAATACAATTCAGGCATCCATATATAAGAAAGAAGTCGTGAAGTCTCTCATGAGGCTCATACAGTCACATAATGTGGTAAAATAATCCAGAATATAAAGTAGCTCATTCTCATGCACCAAATATGCATTCTTAAT
This sequence comes from Musa acuminata AAA Group, assembly GCF_036884655.1. Taxonomy (NCBI): domain Eukaryota; kingdom Viridiplantae; phylum Streptophyta; class Magnoliopsida; order Zingiberales; family Musaceae; genus Musa; species Musa acuminata. Next base: position 34,182,317 of record NC_088330.1, read on the forward strand.
ATGTGTATTCAGATAGTACATCAATATGTATAGCTTTCTTCTTCCTCTTTGTACTATATATATATGTGTGTGTGTGTGTGGTAAAAGATGAATTACTAAATCTTTGGTAATTCCATAAAATAGAAGCTTCATGTATGATCAAGAAACCTGATCGAAGCAGTTCAGTTCCTCAAATCAAAGCAAGAAAGAAGGGGGTGAGGCACCTCTAATTACAATGGAGCCTAAATAACATTAGAACAAAGCAGCCATTGACAAATCACACAGAAAACCATAAAGAAAAAGAAAAGAAAGAATGTAATCCAACACACCCGTGTTATCAAGCTATCATCGTGACCAAGAAAACACACCTTTTAGAACGCCCAAGATGCGAAACACGAGTATATGACACCTTAGAGACAGAATCCACGCGCCCTGCATTCGTCACCTCCATGGGCACAGCTTCTCCACCCATTCCTACTCTCCTTCTTCCTCGTGCATTTGAAGAGAAACTCTCAAGACCAGAAACAGAAGCAGGAGAAGCTGACGCTCTGATTCATTCTACGCGTCCTCACGGAGACCTTCCCTTTGGTCCTCGTTTAGCTTCTCCTTCGGCCAGGGAGAGAAAGAGAGAGTAATTACGGCTGAATTGCCGTGAGGACTGAATGCTGGAGGAAGAGGACAAGAGGTCGTTGGAGGAATTAATGACAGCAGGAAGTGCAAGCGATCGCATCGGTCGATGTTCTCTTTACCTGTCTCTTCTTCTTCTTCTCTATCTTTCTCTCTTTCTTCCATGGACTGAGTGAGGTGTTAGAAGCACAGTCCTTTCTCTCTCTAACAGACGTCCGCTTTGCTTCGTGGGAAACCGTCTCGAGGAAACGTAATTGATCGTATCAGTTCTTTAACCCGACAAGCTATCTAAATACAATCTAAACTCAATCTACCTTAAAATACTCATTATTCTACCCATACTCACAGCCTAATCCAGTTTAAGCAGATCACATAGACACACAGCATCCCACAAAATCGATCCACTTTCTCGCAGAAAAGGTTTATCGGAAGCTGCATCTCTACTTACAAGTCTTAAGATTTCAGATTAAGATGGTATATAATACCTTTATAAGTGGATCACATAACTACTTGATCTCTGTAATAGTTATTGCAGAGCCGCTTAGATATATGCCTCCTAATTAAGATATAGCACTGGTAAGAGGATTGATATGCATTGCTTTTACCTAAATATCAGGAGGATGTATGCTCCACTGCAGTTTCAGATTGCAGATTAATAATACATCTGTAAATTTTTAGTTGCACTCTTTTATCCTTGTGAGGAATATCTGAAACCTGCATCTCAAGTAATGAAGAATACCTGATCTGAATCTTGACTGGTTGAAGGACTAAATAGGGCAACAATAAAGAGGGACAATAATAATATCATCATTACTACTGGAGTGGGCAATATGAATGTCAGTAAATTGATCTCAAGCACTGGTTAAAAAAGGAATTTAGAAAGCATTTTGACATTTCATGATTCTTTGAGAAAAGAAATTGGTGTCTACTTTGTTCTTTCACAAAATACATTTAAGTGTATCAAAGAAGAGAGAGATGGAGTTGGTGTTACCATGCATGATGAAGTATTGCTGTAGTTGAACATAGTAACAACTTCTCAGCCTCGGGATCTAAGTATGCTGATGGTTAATGCAAGTTTATTTCATTCAGTGTAAAGCATCACGAATTGACCACAGAAATTAGAACAAAGGCATCAAACATGATTCAAGATTTTTGAGTATTAGAGATGATTACAAGTTTAAGGAAGCTTGTCAGAAGACAACAGTCTTGTTTACTTGATATGGTAGCACTCGAAGTTCACAATACGATTTTATCACTTGTGTGAGACATTGCTTTTCGAGATTCTCTGATTTCTGCACAAAACTTTTTAAGGTGTCTCTGTGAGAAACTCTCTCTACCTGCACCATCCAACATGTAAATAAAGTCATTCGAGTAAGCAATTCAACAGAGGCAGTTGACTTATCTAATGCACATCAGATACAAAAGCCAAGAGTGATATACATCTCCTCCCATGCTATGTACTGTTAATGATTCACATGGAACATGATTGTCTCCTGATCTTTCAGAGCTATTTTGACTTTCAGTAAAACCAATAACATGTAGGATTTTTGTTCGCTTGCACACTTGAAACAATAACTCAGACAGCAATGCACAACAAGCTTGGTCATATTGGATTCACTAACTGTTCATTTGACTACCTTTATAACTCTACAGTACATGAAAAAAGTCTTGATATATGATCCTTGTATCAATTATTTCTTTCCGGTAATGCTTTAATCTTATTTATCATACTATTGTGTTTAACCCCGACAGATGTTTGACTTAGCTAAGTGATATTTGACATGAATTTTTTGCTTTGCAAATGATCTAGAAGTCCAGGAATAACTATTAATGCTGTCGAACAAATGAAAGCTACTCCTATGCCTAAATGAATGATTCAGAGTGACCTTGGACACAGAATTTTCCTCAACTCTAATGAGAGTAAAAGAGTAGTAAAAATGAAGAACTTAAAAGTGCTCAACCTTGTAGCATTATTTTCGTCTGGATACTGCTGTGGACCTATAATATACAGATGCCCAGTAAGCTGCTATATGTTATAGCACAGAGCTAAAAGAAGATAGAATGTTTCCACTTGAAGGCAGGATAAGATTCAACTTGTGACACAATTTTTAAGCATGTGAACCCAATATACCGAAGAAAAGAGTCAACATAACTGAGTATCTTCTAGAGAGGAATTAGGTGCCCAATGGCATGGACCAATTTGGTGTGAAAAGCTAACTTTTCAAATTTCGACTTGATACCACTATTCATGTTACTGCTTCACGCTTTTTTTTTTTTCTAGTGCTTCAAAATTTAGCTGAAGCAACAATCTCCAACTATACAAAATGACACTGCAGAGTGCCCAGCTAACATAGTAATGGATGAGAATACCAGCTGATCCTTAAGCCAACAAGGGAGTGAAAAACATGGAACATGTTACAGTTTCTACTAATTTGACCAATCCTAGGTATGGCCATTATTAGTCTATTTCATTTAATTTAACCAATATTTACTAGATACTTGGTACGGTTTTGATTATGCTTCGACATTTTCCGTATAAACTTGGGTTGGATTGACAATGAATTGGAATACTAGTCCTATCTTTATTTATGCTTATATTTTTCCAGGTGTAAATGTCATAAAACTTATCTTTTTGATATCGATGAATAATTTAACAAAAAAAATATGACAAGAGCTTCAGGAAAGCATACAATAGAATCAAGTGATGTGTTTGATTAATTTAGCTCAAGAATATCACCATTTGTTCAATAATTGGACCAGCATCCAGTTCTTCAGTTACAAAATGACTTGTTGCACCAATCAATTTTACCCCAGCATCAAAAGCCTGGATTTATTTACCAGATCGAAGGTTCTAGGGTAAGAAATCTCAATAGTTCTAGCAAATGAATAAATAATTCAAACAAATACCTGTTTCGAAGGATTCCCTCCTTTAAATGATGGAAGAAGGCCATGATGAATGTTAATTATATCTTTACCATAGCTCTCCAGAAACCTTCTAGATAGTACCTGCATATTTGTATATGATAGTTGGGACTTTAAATGATATTGTAAATTTGTAATTGCTTTAGGCTCTAGTAAAAGTTAAGGAATAGATGGCAGATGCAGGAGGATAGCTACAATAAAATTAAAAAAATCTATTTGTGGGCATGGAATTGAGTCTAGGTATGCGGAACCATCATTCTTTCCAAAAACATTACTGTAATGAGGAGCTCAGAAAGCATGCTAGGGATGAACTCCCGAGGAGTTCCAGAGGTGGGTACAACAAACATGAGAGAATTTCCTGCTGCAACGCACCCACAGCACCTAGCATTTGCTATTTAAAGAATACAAGCAAATGGTTAGATTTAAAAACTTAAGAAGGATGTCAATCCTCCTTCCGTGTAACTTAATGTTAGAGGAATTCATTTAATCTGGAAGTACCAAAATTGGCTGAGATCCCATGAAGTTCAAAAATCCTGACTTCCTCTAACTTCAGATGATAGGAACTCATCACAAGCTGAAAGTTCTTCAAACTTGAATATCGGACTCCCCTGTCATATCGGATTTTATCTAAGAATGGATTTTGCCCATGAGCAGAGATATCATGAACATTCAAGTTCAGGTGTCCAAATAAACTACTTGTAATTTACTTTAAAGTTTAAACAATAAATCCTAACATGTGAACCAGCAACTCTTTATTGTTATGAATGTCTTATCTTAGTGACTCAACATAGCACTCATCAGAATATGATGAGCAACATCTTTTCAATCTTAAGTGTTTTATCTCTCTTCCTCCCTTTTAAAAGATGCTGCTAGTTGCAGTTCTCTTTTCTGCTCATCTAGAGAGATATTCTTCATAAGAGAGTTAACAGCATCAAAATCATTTGGTAGTTCAATATTTCTATGTTCAAGACCCATGTGCTTCTTTCCCCTTAATTTTAATGAAGAAACTAGAGTCAAGTACTTATGAGCTTGAACAAACATTACCCACTGTTCTAGGAGGTTGCATAATGCAATTGGTGATATACCTCCAAAGCAAATGTGAAATCATGTTCCAGCACACTTACAAAATAAGAATAGGTATATCCCAGAGATCAACAGATGAGATCAAGAATAAAAATGTGGAGGGCAAACCTGCATGTATCTTGCAAGTACAAGAAAATCAGTATCTTCAACCAATTCCAGGATCTCTGCTTCTCTTGTATTTCCAGCACTTGTTGGCAAGTGATGATATGGAATCCCATGTCGTTCAAGAAAGAGAGCAACATGTGTATTAGGAGCTCTTTGATGATTGCTGTGTTGATGTGTTTAAATCTTTCAATTTATATGTTGAAGAGAGGTTCTGTGAATAAATAAGTCGTACAAGTTATCACCTTATAACACAACTGATGTCCACGGGAAGTCTACCCTCCTGCCATCTATATAACAAGTCCACCAAACAATGTTCCTACAAGAGCAAATCCTTGTGTCGACAAAATGGACACATGAAAATTAATAATCATTGATTCAGTATAATCTATAAATTATAAGCCAAAATATAAATAAACAATACTATAAGTGATTGAATCTAGAATGTAAGGTGTTTGCTTATGATGTGTCATAACTAAACCAACACAAACATTTGATGCTAAGTGATTAATAAGCAAAGAGTCACTAGCATGACGGATCAGACCTGCTTTGAAGCAAGAACTGCAATCTTAAATTTAGGGTCTAGATCAGGGACGCGTACAACAGATTTTTCTGCACTGAATAACTTTGATATTTTGTTGAAGTCATTGTCCACGACATCCCGAGGCCAACGAGCAGGATCGAATACAAACTCACTGCCCAGTGTTACTGTGTTAGCATTATGTAAGAATAATTTCATTTGGCTGTAACATGCATGTAACTTGAGACATTGTAAAATCAATTATTTAACTGTGGGTTCAAAATGTTTTGTTCTTTAAAAATTTGACTTGGCAGTGGACTGAAGATGACTAGGGAAAAAAAACAGCTTCAAATTAGTCAAATCTAGGAGTGCTTAACTTTGTGTTTAGGTAACAGTAACATGACAGCAGAAAGAGCAAACAAGGTTACAGATATAAGAATTTGGGTAAGAGGAATAGCATTAGCAGAAACAACAAACGAGATTTCAGATATAGGAAGTGGTATTTGACAAAATCAGATAAGATATAATTTTATATACCAAATTGTACAAGCATGTTTTGGTTATCAATGGTAGGAATACTAATTGCAAAATTTGCAGAAGGTGTCACAAAATTCAGTTGGCCTCACAAGTAGAAAGGCATCACACTTCAGAGTAAAATAAATGCAGAAGGTTCATCATTCTTTGCAGAATAAGTTGCAAAGTCACAAGAAAGAGAAGCAGCTGTAAGTTACACAAAGTTGACTTAGTTATATTGGCCATCTAAAGATCTCATAATCATAACAATTAAGGAAGACATAGTCACAGGCTCTCCTTCACAAATACCAAACAAATTGAAAATAAGTCTCTCTATTTCTAAAACTGAATAATTTAAGTGGTATAGTATCTGTCCTTCCCCTAGTACAAAATCATATCAAAAGAACAACTGAAGTTTTTGTTATAGATGTTGATATGATGTATTTCCTACTAGAAATGGACCAGATCAGCCCAAAAATTTACTGGACTTATTCTGGCATGAAGGCATGCTTGAAAGAATTTGGTGATTTAAGTTGAACATCTTTGGTTGCTAAGAAGTGTAACCAACGTAACAATGATCTTCACATTTGACGCCAGGCCAAATCAAAGGAGAAACTTGATCAACTCGACAACAGACCTATACTCATTCATAAACAAGCCTATCTTGAACCACTCATCATTATCACAAGTGGAAGAGACTCGAGGAAAATGGCCAAGTTTTGGGCATAGCCGACCAAGCCAGAGAGGGTCATTCATCTCAAAACTAATAAGGCTAGGCCAAAGTTTGGATTCAGCTTAGGCAACTTGGCACTTCAGCACAATTTACCAATTTGGTACAAAAGACCAAAGACAGAATCCCCACCTCCTCGAGTAAAAGACCTGCTTCTTCTCGGGGACAAAGACATCCACGCTGTGTATGTTTCCGCCCCTCGACGCAATGCACTCCGAGAGTTTGGCGACGATCCCCACCGCGTCCTGCTCACCAACAGCTCCAATCTCAGCCCGGGGATCGATCAAAGAAGTCCGCCACAACTAACAAACAATGGACTCGGATGAACCCCACTCACCGGGCAGTGGAAGACGTGGATGCCGAGAACGGAGCCGGCGTTGCCGCCGGGGATCATGGAGACCGCTCTCTTCGCAATCCGATGCAAGACCACCATGCCCACTTATTTTTACCTGTGATAGTTCCCGTGGACACTATATGAGGAGATGTCCATTCCCTCCAAAGTTCTGTTTCAGGCCCCCCAAGCACGCTTACCCGTATGTTTACCCTGAGGGGAACCGAAGGCTCCATCATGTAGACCCCACCTTATCTAAAGAAATGACAGTAGGGTACGTGACACGGGTGCATAAACGACGGTGGGAGAAGACACGGCACGCATTCCATCGCTCTTCCATTTGAGGTCAGGGTTTGGTCGAGCACTGAACCGGACGATTGGACCGGTCGAATAGGTACATTTTGCCGCCGGACCGGCGGGTGTGCGTTAAGCCTCTTTATTGCTTTCTTCCTCCATTCGATCGCTTCCCGATCTCGTCGCCATTTTCCTCGGAGTGAAACGATCGATCCGATAAGGTACTCCATCGGAGCGAATCCTTGTCTCTAGGGTTTCGTTCAGGGTTTTCTGCGGCTGCGTCGTGATGGATCTGATCTAATGAGGTAGGGATTCTTTTGTATCGTTTTAGTTGGTGTAGGTGACGAGGAGGAGATTGAGACTGGAGATTGATGGAGGTGGAGCCGCCGGGGCCGCTGCGGTATCTGATTGGGGCGGCGATCATGATGGTCGGCGTGGTACTTCCGCTCGGGTACATGATGTTCCGCATCAAGCGCGTCCCCTCGTCCGCTTCGACCTACTCCAAACAGACGTAGGTGTGCTTTTGATTTCATTTCGTGACCTCGGCTCTCTCAGTTCTTGATCTCTTGATTGATTTCGCGTAGAAAGCGCATCTTTTTCTTTTGCTTCCTAAAATAGCAGCTGATATTCTCATCATTGAATGCAGGTCTAAAGGGCTGATCTAGGGATCGTTCACAGCTCCTCTGCTGCCATCTCTTTACGGTGGTGGAGAAATTACTGGAGGGTACACCGTTAATGATTTTTGATATATCTTTTTTCTTGGGCCGTGTATTTAAAAGCTTTAGTTTAGCTTGTATTTGATTTTGGTTATAGGAATTGCTTCTGTGGAATGTCTGCTCATCATGTGCCTGGTTCCATTGGCTACAATTGTCATTATTAAAATGTTTGCTTGTTACTTGCTTTGGTTCGAGCAATAATTAATACTTAGGCTGTTATTGATTGGCTTTATTAGATCTATGAATAATTATTATTACATAGACTAGCAACCGGTTCATTAAAAGTTGTTGGCAGAAACCATCTTGTGAGTTGCAAAATAAATTTGCGAAACAAGAGGGTGATGTAACAAAAGTCAAGTTTGATTCATTTTGTAGGTGGTTGGTCACATTAATGTGTACACTCTGATTGTCTCTCTTTTATATGTCCTGTGAAAGTGATGAACAAATTTTAAGGATCTGAAACTAAATTGTGAAGGCTTTCTCTTTCTATTATATGATAGAGATGTTTTCCCTTTCTACAGGATTTTCCCTTTTCTTGATCTTATATTTATCTCCCTCAATGAATTTTTCCTTTTTCCTTCCACACATCAATTAACTGACTTTCAGTCAAATACTATGAATTCATACTTATAATACTTTTTTCTAATGGGTCTCACCTGAAAGTTGAATTTTGTTTTGAGTGATTCCTAACGTTTTCTCTCTTTTTTTCATCGTTTCATTTGTGTGTCTATCACTTTTTTTGGTGTGTCCTTATCTGTCATATAAAGGCCATCTTCTAATAGGTGCCATCATACATTCACTAGCACCCTTGACATCCATATATAATTTTAAGATTCTCTCATAGCTGTAGACAAGAAATAGGTAAAAGAGGATGAGTGAAGAAAAGTTAGAGAGCTTCCACTACTGTGACAATTATTTCTTTTGTGTAATTATCCCATTATGTGTTGGTAAATGTTGCACAAAAGGTATATTCACCTTAAAATCTTCGTAGTTGACAATAATGGCTGATGACAATATATAAGAAATTGCTCGTGTATGATGATTGTACTAAAAATCTGGTGTCACAACCTCGGTTTTCAATTTGCAAATGAGAACTTGAAAGAAACAATGTAGAATCTAGATCATTATGAATCCAAATTCACCATTTTTTTTAACTGATAGTGAAATCTGCAACACTGAAGTTAAGCAAAGGCTGCTGTGAAAAAATAGGTACAACTTCGTAATTTAGTGGTTGAATGAAATTAGCAAATAGGAGAACTCTAGAATATAACCAACTTTTGGTAAAGTGGCATGATATGATTAAGTTATTTATTTGCTGTTCTAACAAAGTTCCACTTTTGTATTGATGTGATTCTAGTTATTAACTCCTGCAAATATACTTACAGTTCTGTTAACTAAATCTGTTTTCCTTTCAATATCTTGAGCTTCTGAATGTGAAGTTTCTAATCATCTGAGGACAAATTATAATAATATAACAAAGAATAGGGGAAAAAAATAATTTCAAGAAAATGTTGTTAGCCTTTTTAAGGCTTGAACATCTTCTTTATGTGCTTCCATGGCTGGAACTTCTTGTATCTTGGTCCAGTATTTTCAACAAGGATTTTGTAGGCAAAGAAGTATTACAATTAATCAGCTAAGAGCAAACAGCATCTTGTACTCTCATCTACAATAATATTAGCAAGTGAGGTCTGTTTTAGCAGGTACATCCTTATTGATAATTGAGAGCTCATAACAAATTAAAAGGCACTTTATTTGAGTTTGATTGGCTTATATCAATTTCAAGCATGTTCTAACTATAATAATAGGACAAAATGGGATTGGCCCTGGACGATACCGATATGAATCAGGTTTATCACATCGGAGTTGACCATTACTGTGAACTATATAAATCATTACTTCATTTACAAGTGAAACCTTCAGGATTGTATGTTGTCCTTCCTTTGATTTTGAGTTTCACTTGTTTTCCCTATTAGCTTGGGGAGTTGTTAGGATAAATGTCTCCCAACTAGCAGATTTCTGATTAGAAGAAGATTCCCAACAGCCACATACTAGTATTAATGAGAGATAACAAAGGAAATTATGAGTATTAATGGCTCGCAATCTTCCTATACTTATAATGTTACTAGTGCTTGAAGGTCCTAATCTACCTAGGATCCTATAGCGAGTCTAGAATAATCTATACTTATAATGTCACTGGTGTTATAACCCAAAATTTTCATATGGTAAGTGCAGAATTAATTGTAGAAAGCCCATTAAGCTGTTGTTCTGCTGTTGTCTTTCTGTTGTACCAGCCTATTCGTCCACTTTATTGAGCTTTATATGTTTTGGCTGCCCTGTTTGGGCTGCATGCCACTGGAATCAGATTGGCAGAACTCCAGACCATCTTTGTAGCACCCAGATAGGGCTCCTGAACTGGCAAGCCTTGTCAAGATCAGGGGCTGGCTGGCTCTTATCAGAGTCCTATTCCCTCTAGCATTTGTTGTCCTGCTGCTCTATTACATCTTGGCCTGCTAGTTGAGATAGCATGTTTTACTGCCTTAGTTGAATCCTAATCAAGCTAGTAATCCAATTCACTATCCAACTAATGTAATAGTAGACTGTAGCATCTGAAATAGAAATCTTCCTGGAAATAGAAATCTTCCTCCTAATTTGCTGGAAATAGAAATCTTCCTCCTAATTGCTGCAGGAGTCTCCAGTGCCTTTACAATTCTTTGCCAAAGTTGCCTCTTCAGTCAAAATTATCTCCAAGTTATGATAGGTATGATTCAACAATGATATGGCTGCCATGGTATCTCTGAAGTCATTATTTAGGGCTGGCCCTGCTGGAATAAAAAAAAGAAAAACCAGAAGGAAAAGAGTAGCATCTGACATGATTGACCATCTGCTTTTACTTGAATATGAGTGGATGTTATCTCATTAAGATACTTCGGATAAAACATTTTCTTGATACAAAAGATATATATAATTAGAACTTAGAAGATGCAACTTGGACAAGGTTTGTTATCTCATGGCATGTTGATGGGCATTTTATGTGCTGTTGCATTGGATACTTTGCTGCTTCGCTGACATGTAAAAGCGAGACCAGAAAATGAATCTTGATTACTGTTGTTTTATTTCTGTAATCTTCATCTGCAGTCTGTCCTTTTGTGATGAATGATGTACTTGGCCGCATCAAAGCTGTCATTCTAAATGATGTTCCAGAAGAATGGAAAATGGGATTCCCATCAGGCACAAATAAGGTTCAAATCTTAAATCGATTTGAATCTTGGTCTAATATTGGTTTTGGTAATCGGTCAGATTGGTATAATACCAGTGTTGACCCACACCATCCAGATCCAAACCAAAACAAATCAAGTTGGACCTAAGGTAAGTGCCATAGAGGCCCTTTTCTCATGTTAGTTAGTACAGAAGGAAATAAAAGCATGTATAATCCATGATTTGAGCATGTGGGAGAGTACAAATTCAGACCTTACTGAATCTCCATGCTGATTATTTGAGATCTAACAGGAAGAAAGCTTGGAGTCTTTCAGAGTAATATTTGCTTCAAGGTATAAGTAATTAATCATGTGATCATCTTGATATAAGGAATTTGATGTTAGGAGATAACCTGGTATTTTGATGTTGCTACTGTTTGGTTGATTAGGATCAGATGGTACATGAATATGAAGGTTCTGGTAGTTGAAGGAACTTTATATTAGTTTTACCAAAACCAAGCAATATGTGCTCTACAATTAATAGATGTTGGAGCAATAATTTCATTATACGTTCTATTTCTTAACTAAGTATACATTTGAAGGCTTTAGTCAAATGTGCTTTTGAACTGAGAGCAAAATATCATTGATTTGTGATGTCTGCAAAACTGTTTCAGTTTCGTAGTCTTTAACCATTCTCATGGTACTGATGGTTGATTTTTGATGACACAGCCAAACTTTTTTGGTATTCAAAACTGGCTATGTTGATGCCAATGCCTTTGTTTTTCTTACATAAAATTCTATAAATGATATTGCTTTAGTTAACAGTTTGGAGATTGTCCCTCCAAACTAAAGCAGTTCAAGGTTATGCTGAAATGCTCCCCACCATTTAGCCTATTATGGCAAAATGCTCTAATGGCCATCATCTTGTTTATCCATTGAACTAGAAGCATGACTTTGATCTATTCTTTATAATTACTGATGCAAAATGCCTAGCATTTGTTATTTAAATTCACTAAGATCAAGTATGGAAATTTGTATGCAGAATGAATGACTTTTTGGTTAGAATTGAATTTCTGAGAATCTGAAGAGTGAACTTCGTTTGCAGAATGATTGAAATTTGTACACAGAATGAATGACTTTCCAGTATCTCTCTGTCACTACTAAAAAAGATGAGGAACACTATACTTCTGAAGACAAAGCAGCATGACGACTATGACCAAGAAGGGATATTGTGATTCAACAAGTCTATGCAAACTACTAATCCTGCTTGTTTCTAAATTGCAAACCCTTAGACATTCTTTCATCATGAATTGCAGCGAACTTCATGATAATTATTTTACATATGCAGTTTTGACCGATGAGTTAGATTGTTTCTGGTACAGCTTTTCATTATATATCATGATAATTCACGAAAATGGTTGCTCGAAAGCTTGTAGGATAAATACAGCGAAATCAATCGGATTGTCGAGCAATAGCAGTTACAGGTTGATAAATTTTCTCATCTTTGATTTCACCACTGCTAGTAACATTTGGCGTCTTCTACATATAGCAGTTGTTACATCTGAAGAGATGGAAGTAACAATATGTTGCTGTGTAGTTTGCTGTATGATTATCTATTCTCTTAAAAATTGTGTTTAGGTGTTGGCAAACTGATAGGTCATTTATTCTCATGATAAGTTGTGTGGTGAGAGCTACATCATCATGCTGTTGCTGAGCTAATGCTGTCACTGAGAAATGAAGAAGTAGATCATAGATTGTAATTGGTACGTCATTGTTGTTGAGATGCAACATGGTCTTGCGGCAAGTGGTAGCCAAGCAAGTGAGTAGATTTGGATTAGTTGAAAGGGGGGAAAAGAGATCCCGAAAGAAATAAGTTTCAAATCTGAGGCCAGCCAGAGTTGACTTGCGGACGACTCAATCGAGTTCCATATTTGATGATAAAATGTATATGTAGTCTTTTATGTTTTATTTGCACCCTTTGGTTAGAAGTTGTCTTTCTTTAATGTGACTATATATATGAGAACGCCATAACGAAATGAAGGAATAGAAGAACAGAACATTCTACTTCACATTTTTAACTGTGATGTCGGCTCTCTTAATTGGGTCAATAACTCAACCTGGCAGGCATTGAGTTGACTTGACATCCCGACGGGTTAATTGGGTCAAGTTTGAAAACGGATGAATCTTTGAACTGTGTTCCTCGTGTTCTATATTTGATCGTCGATCTGCCGACACAAAAACGTTGAATGGCAACTGCTCCTTTGAGGAATATGCAAAGCAAAATCCAAGTCAAGTGGAAGACTATATGAGTCTACTAATACTGATACGGGGCATGACACAGGCAAAGTGGTGACATTTCACATTTGCTTGGTCGATACATCAATAGGGCCTCGGTTGGACGAGGTTGGCATCGTGATGTCAAAAGCGACGTTGACTCTACGCTGATACGGCAGCTTATTTAACTGAGACGACAGCTGGCAGTCCTCGATAGTAAGATCTCTTTAGTATTTCGATTTAGAATTATAAAATTTATATTAAAATTCTTATAATTATGAAAGTAAAATATTTAATTTTATTTATCTTAATATCGTTAGTCTTATGGATGCAAGATACATGATAACACATACAAAAATGGTACGAAAATGATGGACAAAAAAATAATTTCAACGTCCTAATTATGTTTTCAGTTATAGCAAATGACGACGATACTAGAGGCTATGGGTAGTTGTTATGGTTATGGTCGATGAGGATGATGTAGTGGTCGATGAGAATGACGCAATGATTGACGAGAATGTTGGGGACTTTGTGACTTCTAACGAGGGATGGAGGAGAATGAGGAGGGAGAGCAGTGACCAAAGGTTAAGCAAAGGGAGAGAAGGAAGAGGATGATGCAGATGCCGGCGCTCTGCATCTATATCGACTTCGCTCGGCAACCACTTCGACACCAACATAAATGCAGAGCGACAAAAGGGCCACTTAATATTTGCATCGGCGCCAACACAAATGCAAAGTGTCGTTCAATATCTGTATCGGCATTGATAATGATGCGGGGAAGGACGACATCACTCTGCATTTACGTTGGCATTAATAATAATGCGAGGAAGGGCGATGCTCATCCTTCTTCTCCCATTCCCTGATCCCTTATCCTTCTTCCCTCTTTTGCCGCTCGACATGCACAAGAGGGAAAGAAGAATGGGTGATGCTCGACATCCCCACATCGTTCTATATCATTCATCCTTCTTCTACTCTTGCACATATCTAGCGATGAAGGAGGAAGAAGGATGAGAAATGAGGAAGAGGAGGGAGAAAGATGAGCACTATCGTTTCTTGCATTGTTGTCAATGTCGACGCAGATGTAGAGCATCGACATATGCGTCATCCTCTTTCTTCTTTCCCTTTGCCTCACCTCTCATTGGCGGTCTCTCTCCTCACAAGAAGCCGCAAAGTTCCCAACGTTCTTATCAACCACTGTGTCGTTCTCGCCGACCACAACCATAATAGCTACATGCGATCCCCAATAGTGCCATCATCCACTACCATCGAAAATGTAATTGGTACATTGAAATTATCTTTTTGTCTATTATTTTCATATCATTTCTGCACGTGTTACAACGTGTTGTATCTTCCGTTGATAAAACTGACGATATTATGGTAAATATAATTAAATATTTTATTTTCATAATTATAAAAATTTTAATATTAATTTTTTTTAAATGTAAGGACTGGGATTAATATGTAATTAACCTTAATTGAGGCCTAGTCTCTTGGACGCATGATCTTACATAATTATTCTAAAGATTTATTATAATTTCGACTCAATGATCGTCTCAACATGCTATAGAAAGTCCTCTTAATCCCCGTATTAACTTAAGCATCAGCGAGACTTATGCTAGTGATGTAATTTTACAGGATCATCCATCGAATCTCAGCTTCCGACACCTCTATCTGTGACAAACGTGGAAAGTGGAACCAGTCGGATCCAAACCTCGTCCACTTGTTGGACGACCTAAGTCTACTTGAACAAATACTAACTTGTGGTTAAGCAGGGGTTTACACGACTATATACTTTTTTAAGTATTTTGCATCTCTGATTGAGACACCCACCTTAGGCTCTACTATGAAATAGTTTTGCGTATGATCGAAGCTGGATGAGTGAGGAATTTCCAATGGCGACTAAACGAGTTGGGATAAACGTACCGATAGTTGTTGTCACATTTTCCAGCTCCGAACCCATTCCAAAGTTCGCCGTCGCGCTGCGTTTCGTTTAGCCGCCCTGTAAAAATTTCAAGACTTTCTTCTCAGCTTGGAAAGTTACGACTTGAGCACGAGCAAATAATTGGTTAATTCATTTTGGGAAATAATCTACCAAAACACTGCATCTTGAAAGAGTTTGGCGAAAAGATTGGAGTTGATTTGATGAATACACAAACATACAGTCCATTGGAGAGGAATTATCATATGGATTCTTTCTTGCTTAATCAAGCATTCATGAGTGAATATAGTAAGGAAAGAAAGACACGTTTGCAAAAAGCAAAAAAAATAATGTATGAATAATTGAATAAACTATAATCCATTCACATGCAAAAACCACACATTTGCTTTATTATTTCTGTTAAATAAATGTGGAGATGATTACAAACCATGCGTCAAAGAAGCAGCCAAGAGGATAAAACTTCTGCCACAACCCAAAAGAGAATCCACCATGGAGTTGGTTGCAATCGCCCCTGCAAATATGCCATACATGTGCATTTTTAGGCATTAAAAGGTGTCGAAGTTTCCAAGTGCAGCAATGTTCAGAGGGCAACTGATCAAAACATTCATCAAATGCTCTAGATATTCTTGTAAAAAAAATAATCTCAAGATTGAGATAGTGCGCCATCGACCATTTGTTGTCTCATGGAGAAATTACAAAGACCAACGACCGGGAATCCTTTCTAAAAGAAAAGGAGAGAAGGAAGGGCTGCCAGGGCATAACTTTATAACCTGTAATTTCCCCAGATATTTGACCGAATTGTTGGATGTGATGACAGAAGACCCATGATCGATGACATTTCCAAGCTACCGCCGGCTAACATTGAATTGTGCGCTCGAGGGAAGATGCTAACTCCAGTGCCTTGATGGGAAAAAATCCAGCTTGTGCTGTAACCAAAGGAAAATGCTGAGGCAACAAATGCTCAAGGCTGACACCACAGACGCTAGTTAAGAGAAAGGATCTATAGCTAGGAGATATTAAATGAATGCCGAAATGCGCCTCTGACCAGTTTCATTCAACAAGGGATATAAAGACACAGCAGGTAGTTCATAGTTGTACCTGAAAGAAAAATAATGAATCAAGCAAAAATCATCTAAACAAACTTCACATCTTGTTGTGTCAATCAGTTGTGAGAAAGAAATCATATGGCATGAGCAGAAAACCTATTCCTGAGACATAGCCTTGAAAGAAACCAATCTTATTTCTTTGATTCTCTTTTCCTCTTATGAATCAACATGTTAACATATTATGATCCAATATTTAGTTCCTGGGAGAGACACAGCACCTTGAGGTATGTTTTTCCATGTTTCTACTCAGAATTGGTCCAAGGGCTCTTGAGGTATGTTTGACTGCCTGCTGCATGTATACATGAATATAATCATTTTACTAGCACTGTCATCTTCTGCTGCCAATGTGTTTTTCTTTGGCAACTTGAATAGATGCTAGCTAGTAGGAATTTGATTATCATTTTTGGTTTGGTAGTTCACAGCATGAGCAAAAAGACTCCAGTACACAATGATGATTTATGTAATGTGCCACTTCCAAAGAAATCACAACATAATTCTTTGTGGATTTCAAGTTCTACTTCAGTGACCAACTAATTGATAGATGGCACTAAAAATTTTATATACGTTCATTATGATGATGAAATTCGACGAATGTTCAACATATTCTGCATATTTCATGTTCCAGTAGTGATAGTTGTATGTTATCCACCATGTTCCTCGACCTTTCCAGCTGCCTCTTTTTTTTTCTTTTCTTTTCTTTGATTTTTGATGTTATAGTAGGAATCTAGATTCATTGTTCCTAAAGTTCCTTTACAAGCATTCCACAGTGTATTCAAAGTAAATGCAGGATGGTGATTTAAGGTTTTCTGTGATTATTTCTCCCCTATTATACGTTTCTATTTCTGTTTCTTGACTTTGATCCAAATCCTGTATTTCTCTTCACAAGATACTTTTGGTGCTTCATATAATCTCTTTTTTATGTCTCTTTGTATGCATATGCTGATCTAATGGTTCTTCAACAAATGGTTATTGTATTATATATTTACATTTCATCAGGTATAAATGCCTGAAATCATCAGAGTTTGTTGATAAATCACTTGTTATATGAATAGCTTCTCTACCCTTCAGTCTAATTTATTATGTTTGACTTTACTCCATAACAACTCTATTTCAACAATTAGTCTAAACCACTTACTGGGTTACTAAATAGCTATCAGCTATAAGTTCTACTTCTTGCTTCCGTCAGCTTTGGTCACTGATACATTTTCTTTTAACATGTATGTTATCTCAAACATGTCAGACCAAAGGTGACACATAGTTGTGCTTCCTTCAGTGAAGCACTTATCTTTTAACTCAAAATTTGAAATCAAATTTAACTATGCTAGAATTTCCAACCAATAATCATCAGCCTCACCCAGCATGTCACATTGCCATGATAATAATAGATAGTGAAGTTGCCTAACCTTATAATATATGAATGAAATATGAGAACAGCATTTGGAATTTCTCAACCCAAAAGATTCAAGTTAAGCTACACAAAACAAGTCCTTAAGAGAAACTTATTAGTTTTGAGGACCTCACTAGAATAGGTCCATGAGTTCTAAAATCAACTAGCTTATTGCCAATTACTGACGTATGAATTTTTCCATGATTGGATTCTGTTGGAAGCAACGTCATCAGATAAAATCAAACCATTGTAACCTTTTCTATAGTTCTTCTCTGAGCATCCACTGAATTTTACCTAAGCATGCATTCATAATACCTCAATCAGCACTATCCTTTAATTTAAATATTAGTAACCATGTTATTCTATTTTTTAGTAAGATTTTAAAAAAAATCCACGTCAATATCTTAGTTAATATTGTACTAGTATACAGTTACGTCGAGTCAGGCAGTCTGTTGATAAGAACAGGTCCAAGAACTCTAGGCAACGGGCAAGAAGAGGGACACAGACACAATCCATGTTATTAGCAGGTCAGTCCAACTTGATCTTGGGTTGAGCATAGATATAAAAGTGGCCCACAAGGTGACAACAATGGACAAAACAATTAAAATAGAGCACCAACATAACTAGTTAAATTCACATGAAAATTTGCACAGGCTCAAGTTACAAAAAATTAATGAGTAATTTAAAAGGTTTACGAATATGTTCAAAAGTGGAGGAAATAAGTTTAAAAAAATGCTACAAAAAAAATAAAAACAAAAGATTGAGAGAAACCATATAGGAATAGAAAAAAACAGATAAACCAATAAAGCTAAAGTAACAACTTCACTAGATATATTGAAATGACCAAGTTCGAACAAATGCTAGCTAAAAGAACATATAAAAAAAGATCCTAGCAATCATACACATCCTTAACCAAGTACATAAACAAATGAGATTGCATCTTTGAAGCAAAAGCACCTCTGACATCATTTTTTCCAACACAATTGTTATTCAAATATCTATATTTTAAGTTCACCTAGTTGCCAAAAAAATTGAGCAAAATGCTCAGAAGTAAGATATAACATGATAAACTCAACTACGGCAAAAAGGACATGTAGCATATAACAAAGTACCTGTTTGCAATTATCTCGCCTGGGTAGGAGAACAAAGTAGACCCGAGGCGTCTGATCCCACCACTGCAAGCTCACAAACAGAACAAAGCTGCCCCTCAATGGCAGGCACAAACCTAGCCCCACAATAAGGGCAGGAAACATCCTTCTGCCCACGATAGATTGGAACAAAAGTTGCCCCACAAACCACAAAAGGATTCCTGTAATCATAATTGAGTTGATTAGCATCATTTTTATCACCAGCATGTTGCAGCACCTGCCTAGCTTTCTTTGCTTGGATTTCAGTTGGTCTATTCTCCAGGAGCATCCTGGCAAAGTTAGCTGCTGTTGCATAGTTCCCTCCTTTATAGCAGATAGTCATAGCATTAGTGAGGACGAGCCTCATATGAATCTTCTGAAGCTTACAGTTGGTGAAATAAGCTGCCAGCTCCTGCTGTTGAACCGAATTGACCTTGATTTCCTTTCTTTGAACCTCCATTTTCAAGCCCAGAACATACTCTCTAGCAATCTCAATCAACTCCTTCACTTCATCAACTTCCCTCCTTGACTCCACTACAATAAGTGGGATAGTGTGCAAGATGTTGAGAAATTGTCGTAAAGCCTCTGGAAACTTTCCATCTGTAGTGGCTCGATAAGCTGCCTTTAGCTTCTCATCCATCTGCGAAAACTTGAATACAAGTGCTGGTGGGCCCCTCACATTAGGACTGTCAGACTCACTCCAACCCTTCTCAACAGCAGTTGATATGGCTGGGGTAGTAGCAAAGGCATGCATATAGGTATGACTGCCCACAAAAACATCCATGAACAATGGCTTCATAGGTGCGAAATTCCTTATACCCAATTGCCGGCTGAGCAAGCGCATGGCAGTATCAAAATTTCCAGCTGCCACATGCTCTCCTGCAAGAGATGACTTCTGAATCCAGATTTGACTAACAGGAATGCCAGGTGTAGGGGCAACAAATAGTGAAGAACGAGCATTTCCAGCAGCTTTTGGCGTATCTGCATCTGGTGGTAATTCCAAATCCTCAAGGTCCCATCCTCCCTCCTCATTATCTTCATTTGCTACCCCCTCTTCAAGTTCAGCAACTACATCATCAGCATTCTGCATCACGGCCTCCATGTCAACAATGTCCAATTCTTCATCACCCCAATCAGCACCAGTCGCTTCCTCCTCTTCCTCGTTCCCTGCCCTCACAGTGTCCAGCCCATTGTCAAATATACCTCTCATGACCCTTAATAATGGCCAATCCCCACAGCACATAAGTGATGCAGGTGGCATCAGAAGAGAGCGCACTTTTCCTTCAGGTAAAGAGGGAACATTTTCTCCCAGTTCAGCAGAAAGCCTGTCAGCAACTTCCTTTAGTCCATGAGTGACAGCTGTAACATATGCAAGAGGCAAATGACCAGAATTTTCCAAAATATTAACACGTTCCTGAACGTCACCAAGATACATAGCATTATGAAACTGACCCATAACATCATTCTTCATTTCAGCTATTTTCAGCATTTTGGACAGCTTCTCCATGTTACCTGTTACAAGATAAAGAAAAGATAGCCTCTCAAAGTTCTTTGTCCTCTGATATGCATATTCCACTATACTAGTGTTTCCTTGCCGAAGGGCTTCAATACCCAACCTGTACCAATGATCCTTATCATCAATCTCTTTTGCTGCAGCAACAGCTATCTGAATGTTACCGCTCTCTAGAGCCAAGTTGAATCTAGTCTTTTCATCTTTTACAAAATGGAGAGCTACTTCAGGAAAACCTTTCTGTTGTAGATATGAGATGACAGCCTGTCCACATAGTTGTGAGTTCCTGATCATACTCATCACATGATCATATCTTTTCCGAAACAGGGATAGCTTAAAGATGTATTCTGTTGAATCAATCGATATCACACGATTCTTCCCATCACGATCCAGGCAATAGATATTGCTTCCAGAAACCTTGGTTATGTAAATCAGAACATCAAGAGTTTTTATAATACCACTGTCCCCATTAGGAAGGCAATACTTGATATGATTTAGTGTAGTATATATGAAGACACCATTGTCATCCCAGGCACCGCTTTTCACACGGATTGTCTCGTGCAATGTGTAACGGTGCACAAGTTTCTTATTAGCAATCACTATAGCATGTTTAGCCAGCAAAGCAACAGATTCCATGTCACTTGACCAGACAATGTATTTGATAGATGGGGTTTGAAGTTCTCCAAGAACAATCCGCTGTTGGAGATCAAAAATGGCCACCCTGTCCTCAGCCCTGCACAACAAGTTACCGGTGCCAGCATAAAATATTGCATCCGTACCAACTGGAAGAGGACTCTTCTTTACAATCTCATTTTTAAGGTTCTTAACTATGGCCTGGTTGTTACTCTTGTCAAGAACAGCAAATCTATTACGAGCTACAAAAACAGCTGATGCTCCAGCTCCCTTCCTTGCATCCTGCATATAGTCACCCCTTCCAGAAGTGTCCTTAGGAACAATATAAAGCTCGTAAGAACCCCCATCCGCATCAGAACAGATCAAGACAGCATTCTCTGTGGGACTAAAAGACAGCGTTCTAGGTCCCTGATTCAAGCTGACAGAACCAGGTCTCCTTATCGGAACCACCTGACTATCCTTCTGGGATGAGAACTCATAGAATCGCAGGAATCGATCTTTCACATAGTATAGAGCATCTCCACTAACAGAGAAAGCAGGGCGTTCCCTCTCCAATTTGAAAACAATCATGCCACTATCATGACCAGCTGCAAGAAGGTTCATTTCTGGATGTGCAGCAAGAATCCAGAAACGGTCATGTTCCCGGCGGAATGTCTGAATACCTGTCCGCTTAGTAGCATCCCATATGCGAATGCTTTTGTCTTCTGAGTTGGATACAATGATGTCCTGCTTTGCATGGAACATTACACAAGAGACGTTATTCATGTGGCCTCTCAATGTGTCGACCTCCCAAGCTTTGGAATCTGCTCCAATATGACATACATTTAATGACCTGCTTCTATATCAATATTTTCCTCCTTTAACTGATAACTCATCAAGGAATTAAATATATCGAAGCATTACCATAGTTATCACATTTAAAATCGTAAAATACAAAAGCACAAAAAGAACATTTTAGTTAGATCAGATTCTGTGAATTGTAATATCTAGGCTTTCATTTTTCTTGAGATTAAAAAATAGTAGTTTTATAATTCTAGATAAGAACGTGAGGATGCCAAAAAGAGAGATATTTTCATATTACCATTCATTCTCCACAATTTCACTTGCCGATCATCTGCTCCAGATACAATAAGAGGCAGGGTTGGATGGAAAGATGCCCAATTGACTCCACGATCATGACCTTCCAAGACATATTTGACAACAGCATCGGTACCCCCAAACAAATCAGTGTTCATCTGGCTCAGACGCAGGATATCTTCAGCTGGAGAAACTCTTTTCCTCAGTGCACTAATATCCCAAACACGGACCGTCTGATCCAGAGATGCAGATACAACCAGGTCCTCCTTTGGATGGAATAAGGCGCACATGACATAGTGGTTGTGCCCGGTCAACACGGAAATGCAGGTACGAGATTGCCAGTTCCAGATCCTAATAGTTTGGTCATCGCTTGCACTGACAATCCATGGGTGCTCGTCATGGAATTGAACAGTGCGGATGTAGTCAAGATGCCCAAGAAGGGTGAACAGGCACCGGTGAGTCTTATAATTCCAGACCTTAATCTTGTAGTCGTCTCCTGCAATTATGACATTGCAATCAGAAAGAAACACACCAACAAATTAGGCCCTTTGAAATATATTCATAAGAAAGATATCCCAAACAAGAGATCCACGACAATTTGAAATAGTCAACCCAGAAGCAAGAGCAAACAAAGATCAGATTCCAATCTTAAGCGAAAACAAGATTAGAATTTTGAATCAAATCAACCAGATCCGGTGTCCCCAAGAAAATCAAGTTGCAATTTTTTCAAGGACGACGGAGATCTAACGTCAGATTTAACGAGCGACACACGATGCAACTTAAGCAAATCAAGATCAAACAAAAGACTGGGCATTAAGAACAATAAATCGATCACCTCCGGAGACGAAAAGGGGCTGTGACTTGTGGAAGTGGACGCCGCGGACGGGGCCATCGTGCTCGTCAAAGCGGTCGATGAGGGTGCCCATCCGGTAGTCCCATAGCTGGATGACGCCGCTGTGGAGGCTGGCGAGGATCCAAGGCCGCTTGCTGTGGAAGCTCAGGCCCTTCACCCGGTTGCTCTTCGTCTCGAACTTGGTCAGCATCGCCGCCACGCGCGCGCCTGCGAGATCGAAACCGACGCAAAACAAACCTATATCAGAGGGGAAGGGAGCGGGGGGTAAGTCAGCGGAAATTAGGGCTATGGCTGGGATCTGACCTCGGATCTGAGGAAAGGGCCTCCGACCTGGGGATATCAGATCTGGATCTCGAGCGACTAGATCGAGAGAAGTGGAGATCGCCGCCGAGGGAGAGAAGATGGGGGTAGGGGAGACGGAGAAGACCGAGAGATGTCCGACGGGGGGGTCGCGCGACGACACGAGGTAATCTGTTCTTCGCCCGTTACACTTCACTTTACCACGTTTTCTCTCTGTCTTATACTCGGGGTTTTTATTGCGGTATTTTTACATATATTTCCTTTCAAAGTTATCGAATATCATATTTACCCTTATCTTTCAAAGAAAAAAGTTTCAGAGAATATTAATATCATTTATAACTTTAATAATTTTTAAAGAATAATTAATTTAAATTGAACCGAAAAATCATACCAAATAAAAATCAAATATAAATAAAACTGGTTTAAAATCGATTCGATTGGAACCAGTTTCATCATTAGTTTGATTTTGAAGACAATTAATGATTCTAGATATGAGATACTCTTCTTTGATTTGATTAATTGGCTCGAATCTAATCAAATCAATTTTAATTTGAAAGATTACTTCGATTGAATTCACTGCCTAAGCTTTTAACGGGTTCAAATTAATTAATCATATTATATAAATAATATGAGTTTAATGTTATAAATACTTTCATGCCGTCCAATCAGATCAATATTTCGATTTAATTCACTGAACTGAATCAATTCATTTAAAAAAATATATATATATATATATTTAGATTTACTTAAATTTATAAATTGGTTACTCGAATCAGATTAACTAATTTTGAATCAATTTAATTATCTATATCCCGAATTGATTCCGACTATTTTACTTTAATCAAATTGAAAAAAAATAATTTAATTTGATTCGAATGTGTTTGTAAATTTCAAAGGTCGCTTTTATTTGAGGGATATAAATTTTGAATGAATATTAATATCATTTATAGTTTTAATAAATTTTAAATAATAGTTAGCTGATGGAGGATAACCCATTAGGTGTTAAATTGAATCGAAAAAGAGATACAAAATCAATTCGATCAGAATTAAACGATTGGGATAGTCGGTTGAAATCGATTTTAATTTGAAATATATCAACATAATTGAATTTCACTATCGTATATCTTTAATTGATTCAAACCAATTAATCAAATCGAGCCAAATGCTTAGTTTTATAAATATTATCGTGTCATCTAATTTGATTGAGATTTTGATTTGACTTAATTGAATTGAACTGGTTCATTCCAATAATATATATTTTTAAATTATTCAAAATTATAAATTAATTAATCAATTATGATCAAGATTTTAATTTGACTTAATTAAATTAAACAGGATCATTCAAAATAATATATATATATATTTTTTTAAAATTATTTAAAATAATAAATTAATTAACTAATTAATTGAATCGAATTAATTGATTCTGAATTAGGCATATTCCAATCAATTCTAATTTAAAATACACAATATATTGAATTAGGCACATTAAAATACACAATACATTCACACATCTAAGTCTAACCGACTTGTGGAGAGGTGATGTTAAAAGTAGATAATGCTATACTTTCCTAATAGTTTAAGCCTTTGAGAATTACTAATGACATATTTAAAACAATTATTGATCATCATATTTAAGTGGGTAAGAGGATTCAGACGACGAATTATACTTTGAAATTAGATATGATGAGATAATTGTATCATATCTTTGACTAGTATCAATAGCTCTTTATTATTTTGACACTAGAACCAGAGTTTAGGAGCTTAAACTCCTCTACTAAAAATATTGATAAATATATTTAATCTTATATTAATTTTACAAGCATCAAAATTATTCTTTATGTTCATGATATGTAATTTAGGATTCTTATGCTTATTAGGGTCGGAGCGGCACTAAGAGGTGGGGGTGAATTAGTGCAGCAGATTAAAACTCGTAAGTTTGAAAACGATTTCGTAAATGCGTAGATATTTCGATTGGACAATTGAAGGGTATTTATAGGCCCCAAGAGGATTCAAATTTTAGCTCCAAATTTTAAATTCTCTTGGATTCCCGAAGCTGATGGTGCCACCGCCCGACCTTTCGGGTGCTAGGCGGTGCCACCGCCCAGTCAGTCGATGCCACTGCCGGACCTCTCGGGTGCTAGGCGGTGCCACCGCCCAGTCCGGTGGTACCACCACCCGATCCTCGGGTTCTGGGCGATGCCACCGCCCGGTCTTACGGGTCACTGGATGAGCTTCAAATCTGGCCCAAACTAGGTAATATCGGGCCCAGTTAGCCCCTAATTAGGATATATGATTATCTCTTAATCATAACTTTAATTACATGCAAACTACGCAACTAAAAACATAGTCCTAAGCAAGTTTTTAACCAGCAAACATCGAGTCTCCTTCCGGCAAGCTTTCCGGCGATCTTTCGGTGGAATTCCGATACACCTTCGGATTTCTTCTAGCGAACTCCCAGCAGGCTCCCGATCTTGTGACGAGTTCTCCGAGTAGCCGAGCCTTCTTGGTGATCTCCATGAACCTCCGATAATCTCTTCGACGGACTTCCGAAAACTACGATAAGTCCCCGTTTTCTTCTCGGTTGGTTCTGGCAGCATCTCCGACAAATCTTCGGACTCTCGAACACCCATCGAACTTGACTTCGGTAGACTTGCTTTATGTCTTCAAGCTATCGTAGTTAATCCTGCACATGTAAAACAAAAGTTTGATCTAGACAATTACTCCTAAGCAATTAATCAAGTTGTCCGGCATGTCATTGGTCCCTCGACACTTCGTCCGATTCTTCGGCCTATCATCCTCTCTTGCGGTTTATTGTCCAATCGGCCAGTTGACTCCACAACTTCGATATCCTTGGCGTAATACCCGCTCTTCTTGGCCCAATGCTCAAATACATGGCCAAAGCCTTCTATCGATACGTCGACTGATCCACCGGCCTGACGTTCAATCTTCTGACATGTTCCTCTAGCACAACATGATTTTCCTGCTTCAATTGTCTCACCTTGATTGAAGTATCTTACATAACTCAAAACACAGATTAAATCATAAACACATAGCAAGTTGTTTCATCGTCAAAATACGAGGTTCAATAATGCTTATGTCAATTATAATAAATGATGACTTATGATTTAAAGATTATAAAAGAATTATATGGTTGTATAGATTTGATAAGAAAAAAATCACTTTGTCAAATGCCTTTTTCTCAACATTAATCATATTTAAACATGATCATTTTTTATTATCACCTTGTTATCATCAAAAAATTATTGCCATATTTATAATTTTTGAAGGATAAATGATTAACATCTCATTTGATCAAATTTTTTTTTAAATGTCATCCCGATCTATGCATGATAGATTATTATAGAGGATAAATGACTGGACATATATCAATCAAAATCTTTACCAACAAATTAATAGATATCATTTTTTATAATATTTATATGAAATTTGAGATGATCCACTTGGAAAATATAATTCTAACACATCCATTTTAATCCCCCATCAATCTCGTAAGTGGATTGTTTCATTAGACAATTTAGCTACAAAAGGCCATACTAATTAGTTTTTACCGGATAATACTCCTCTATTAAAAGCTTATTCACGATTTTTTTTTTTATAAATCTTAATTTTACCCTCTTATTAAATTGATTTGGATCAGTGAGTGAGTTCAAATTTGTCAATTTGTTCCCTTCCCTCCTACACCTCTTTTTCTTTGGAGTCTCCTCCTCCTTATTTCTTTCATACTCTTTTTCTTCCCAAATTAATTTAATATAATATTATATAATAAATCTAAAAGATTATATATATATGATGATTTTTAGAAAATATTCATATTTTGAATATTTTTCAAAGATATCACTCTTTTGTTTATCGTCAAACAATACTTCTGATTTAGAAAATACCTATAATATCTCTCAAAAGTTTTTGAGCCAAAATTTTTTGCTCATCTTTTTATTAGTTTTCAAATGTCACAGTGTTTTCATTTAGTAGTATTTTTTAATAGTATTTATAATATTTTATTAATATACTAAAAAAATAATAAACATTATTAAAAAAAATACTATAAATAATATAATTTCATGTCTTTTTTATTATCATTGTTCATAGATTATTACAATATTATATTTTTAAGTTGATAGTTAGTTTTAGTTGAGGTTAGAAGTCTATTTAGATTATTTATAACATTTTTAAATAAATTTCATAGTATATTTGTTATGATGGCCAAAACATTGTAACTGATCAAAAATACTATAACAAGCAAAAAAAAATTATGAAAGATAATATGTATATATATATATATATATATATATATATGGTACTATTTTAAAAAATAAAAATAAAGATATTGATTGAAAAATACCTAGAATATTGATATTTTCTAAAAAAAAACACCTATATATATATATATCTATTTATAAAAAACCTGAATAAATTCTAAATTGCAACAATCACTTTGTGGGTATTTGGGGATAAATTACTCTTATTTATTATCAGCTTTTTTTTTTGTTGACTAAATACGGGGAAGTCAAAATTATTGATCTAAAACGAAACCCGATCGGTAACGACCAACATGATGACCCGCCCGCATAAACCGACTCCTAAATACCGGGCGTGAAGACTAATAAATGACCCAAAGCGACGCCGTCGCAACTTATTCTCGTTTCATTTCGGTGCACTGCACGTCCCACCCAGTCGGAGTATGAACCACTTCCCCTCCCTTTCCAGATCTCATCTCCGTTAGGGTCTCCTCGCTTCCGATCTTAATCCGCTCTCGTCGATTCCTGGAGATCTGATCACCTAGAACTCGAGATCTAGTTCGCCTAGTCGCCTTTGCTACGGAATTGGTAACTTCTTTTCTTTTCTTCCTCCTCGGATCGTGTTCTGGTCGCTGCTGGGTCGAAGATGATGTCGGAGGAGCCGGTGCCGTCGAGGTACGTGAAGCTCACCAAGGAGCAGGATGCGCCGTTGGAGGAGATCCGCCCTGGGGAGCTCAATCAGCCAGTTCATGTTCCCCAGGTTAGGGTTTTAACGAAGAATTCTTATATGCTTAAGAGCGGTTGCTTCTGTTAAAATTCTGATCTCCGTCGTTTTTGGATACCACACATGGACGGAGTCTAACTTGATTTTGGAAAGATTTGCACTGTGTACTGATGCCGGCCTTTGATTTATCAGTTGGAGGTTCGTAGATGCGCCGAGTGCGGGCAACCCCTGCCGGAAAGCTATCAACCACCTGGTGATGAAGCTTGGACCACTGGAATCTGTGGTTGTTCTGAGGACCCTGAGAGCTGTAAGATCTGTCTTCCTACGTGCTCCATATAGAAGATATATTGGCGTAACAGAACGTTTAGAAGCTTTTCAAAGTTTAGACTGGTGCTAACCATTGAGTTTACTGTTACTTTTCCACATCTTACTATTTTCTTGGTCATATTTGACATTATGACCAAGAAAATTGACTAGAGACCTTCGTTGGCTTGGCTGCTCAATGCATGCCTAATTGTATGACTTAATTACTTAATAAGAACTGCTTGATGGCTAGCATGTTGGATGAATATCCATTTTCAGCTATGTAATAAATACTATGTTAGATGGTGCTAGATGGCTCAGCCAATAGTGATGAGAATGTCAGCGATTCTATTGATAGTGGCAGCTTTACGAAGAGACAAGAAAGTATAAGTTAGCTAGGTTGTGTTGGAATATGTGGACACCTAGACTACATGCTCAGCAAGTTTATGTTTATCAAGTTATCGTAATAACAATCAGAACCAGCGAGGATTGATGGAATCTGATGTGTACAAGCTCACTGTTCTTGAGAAAAATTTATCACAGTCCTTAAGGAGTAATTTTGTCTACCTATTGATACTGGCTTTGGGCACATTTTCCCTCCAAGATACTATGAAACCGTGTTGCTTGACCATGCTGGCACATCAATTGAAAAGGGTATGCACTGGGTCACCTACATGCTCTATTCTTAGTCTTGTCGAGTGACCTGATCGCAAGGTATTATATGCTGTCTATCAAACGATTTAATTGTGACGATACTCAGAGACCAAGGAATCTATGCTTGTTAAAATTTTCACTTTTCCATTCTGAATCCCCTCCAATTGTTATAGTTAGATATGAGAAAGAAGACTGTTGAGTCTCTTGGGTCATCAAACTTGTACATTTAGGCTTCCATCATGATGAATTACATAATACAACCATTTTAGACGCTGGTTGATTTGAGGTAAGACAGCTTTATATTGGCATAACTGAGATTTGCGGCAATCTCTTCACTTTAAATGCTCTTCTTCTTTGAGACATGCTAATTAAATCAAAACTTAAAGCTTCTGCTGCATCCTTATATTTACATTCTTTAATTTTTTTTTGCTATGTGATCACTGTGGGGTCAATCTTTAAAGTTTAAATTTTAATGAACAGAAAATTGAGAAAAATATTTAGATGGCTAGGAATCCAGACCTTGAATTAATTTGATTAAAGCATTGCATAATGGAATTAAGCATATGACTAAACCTTTTGAACTATCACATATATGGTTGTTAGAAGTTTAAAAATGTGAAAGCTATAATTTATTAAGCTACAGAGATTAAGTTATGTGTGACCCTAATGGATGATCTTCCTGTCTTATGGAAAACAAAACTATATACTGGTAAATCTCTTAGTTATGACCTTGAAATCAGGTCATGCTGATAGATGAAACAATGTTTACACTTTACAAATCTTGTTCTTGGTACATTGATACATCTTGGTGTTTTTGAGGTAAAAAGTAAGTACTCATGAGACTTTCTCTTTTATGGGTTCATATTCTCCTTGCAGTTTATTCCCTTGAAAACCACTTTGTGTTTGTCTAAGCCAAAAATGAATCAATGAGTTTTTTCAAGTATTGCATTTGGGATGTGGTATTTTGTCTCTATATGATTATGCCTTCTGGTATATGCACTTGATTAACATTACATGCTGTACAGGAGTTGCACTCAATGAACATCACAAGGTGGGTAAGTGTTGATTATATAAGTAGATGCTAGAAGAAACAAGACATTGTTTGCCACCTTGTCTGCTTCAGTGGGCACAACCATGAATTTCTTGTCTGTGTCATTGAAGAGGTGTCTGGAAAAGCTGGAAATGCCATGAATCTGATTAGAAAATATGCCATCATAACAATCGTTAGTGTTGGGACCGAGTGTCGGCAGATTATTGCCCTCTCAATTGCCTATGAAATTGAATCTTACCATTCATTCTGAAGCTAGCAGACACAACCAGTATTCAAATCTCTCTCCCTCATCTGGTTATGATAAGTGTAATACATCCATTTCTGACGGGGATGTTTATAAGAAGAAGACATGCGACATAATTCTTGACAAAATGATAATACATCTATCAAGAAGGAAACTGAACGGATACTCCATGAAGAATACTCATTCGTAGACTAGTATTTTTAGATGGATGTATAGGAAAATTTCTTTGGTACTCTGTTATCAGCTTTGTCAAAGACCACTTGCATTTGCTGGAATCTTATATGTTGATATGCATCTTATTCCATGATTCTCTTCAAGAGATTTACAATGACACTAATTTTTCTACGAGTCCTATAATTTAATCGTATGTTTTTGACAATTTAAATAATGACCTTTTTGGATTATAGGTTGGACTGGTTTGTTCTGTCCTTGTGTGTTGTTTGGGCGCAATGTGGAGAGGCTTAGAGAAGATACACCATGGACAACTCCTTGTATTTGTCATGCTTTCTGTGTGGAAGGTGGTGTAGCACTTGCAGTTGCTACAGCAGTATTCCATGGTATTGACCCAAGAACATCGTTTTTGATTGGAGAAGGATTAGTCTTTGCTTGGTGGATGTGTGGTATCTACACTGGTATATTTAGGCAATCACTACAAAAGAAATATCATCTCAAGGTGAATTGCTTTTTCTTCTTTTTTCTCTGCTGACTGTGCTATTTGCCAATATGAACTTTGTTGTAACGGAAGTTCCACCTGCTCTTACTGGGAACAGTAGGAAACTCATTTAGTAAGCACTGCAGAGATGCAAAAAGTAATTTACATATGAATGCTGTTTGACCTTTTTTTTTGGGTTGCATGTGTTTGCACATGTTCTTGTTAAGGAAATTTTTTCGAACACATGGATTTCTTTTTGATGGTTTCTATCTTGTTTATTGTACTAGCAAAGTATGCTGTATTAATTTTGCTATATTATATGGACATTGGCTCCTCTATAAACAATTGTTTAGAACATGCAGTCTGCTAAAATCACCTTTATGAATACAATAAAGATGAATATTCAAGATTAACATAATACAAACGAGTACCATTTTCAGGGTTGTTTTAGGACTATACTACACTACTGCTTTTATATAGAAACTATTCTTGCATTATGCGGACTATCTTTAATTCAGACAGCTTTATGCAAAGGCCCTTTGACGCATCTACTTCATACTTCTTTAATTAATCAGAGTTAGACAATTGTACGATTGTTGGTCTTGGATATAGTTGTAGCAAATTCTTAAACTCAAAAAATCAGATTCAAGAGAAAGATAGTCAATTAATCGATTTTCGGTTGGAAATGATATATCTTTTGTGCTGTACGAGTATCATAGAAACATCTTAAATAGAAACTGTTCTTGTTTCACTTGAACATCTACAATAATTTTACTAATTAATGGTTAATCCATTACCCAGTAATTTTCTGCACAGGAAATTATCTCTCAGGTGCAACCTCATAATTTTTTCACAATTTTCCTAGAACATGACTTACCTTCTGGACACATTCTATCAGCAAAATTGAACATGTCCCATGAAAAATTAGAAATTGCTTGTATCCAACAGTTATAATTTTTTAAAACAATTTTAGTGCTTGTTATCATGAACTTGCATTGTTGGGCATTTTTATTACCAGAATGGTATGTGTTATACATGTGCTCATGTATTTTCTACACTGGTTACATTGAATACACGTGTAGCTGTCATCTCTTCTGAGATTGCCATTAGATTTGATCTTGGTTATTATAATGTTGTATTGTTGTGGTTCCAGAACTCCCCATGTGACCCTTGCATGGTCCATTGCTGCATGCACTGGTGTGCCATCTGCCAGGAGCACCGGGAAATGAAGGGTCGGTTATCTGATAATCTTGTAATGCCGATGACTGTTGTCAACCCACCACCTGTGCAGGAAATGAGCAACCGTAATTCAGAAGTCCCTGAGACTCCTCCCCAACAGACCCAGCACATTGAATTGGAGACACAAGCATTATAGTTTAATTGAAATCCATCATACATGTTCAAGTACATGAGGCAGCAGAAAAAAAGCTAAGTGATCAATCTTCTCTTATGGTTATATTCTTATTAAACTTGATGGCATCTGGATGACTATTGTCGAGCTTTTTGGCACCCCAAGAACACCTTTTTTTTTATGTTACTTATTTTGATGCTTGCAGCTTATATAAGGGGCAAACCATGATTGTTAGTTTTGTAATCATTTTGGCCATTGTCCACGGACTATTTGTCATTATTGCAATCCATGATTATTAGCTTTGTAACCAAATTCTCCATTTTTCATCATGTCATTGCAACAGTGGTTCAGATTGATGCTAAGACTTCCTCATACTTCTGGGTTTGTCAGGAGTTTACCTGCCCATGTCTATTGTTTACTTGCTATATAATTTCTTTACTCTATGACAATGGAAGCGAGAAAATTTTGTTACATTAAATAGTGTGTAAGATGATTGCATGTGGATTTAACCTGAGATATTACTTTGTGTCACAGTGTACTAACCGTTGGATGTTGTTGCAGATTTCTTAACTCAATGACAATGGAAGTGAGAAAATTTTATCATATTTAATAGTATATGCCTGAGATCTTTTATTTGTCCAAAAATATACTAACCATTGGGATGTTCTTGCGGAGACAAATGATAGAAGTGATAAACATGTCTTCTCGTTGTGTATGTAAGAGATTGTTGATGGCGTATACGCTCTTTTGGTATTTTTTTTTGTCTTCTGTTCATCTTGTTTGATGCGGATATTGTGGTGTCAAATCTCTCCAATTTTTTTTCTTACTGATAAAGAGGGATCTCTCGTTTCATTTTGATAGCAAAGTTGGTTTGTTCACCTTGTTTTTCGATTTGTCGGATTTCCTTAAGTGAATATAAATTTTAGAGTAGTCGAACTCTCTAATCGTTCTTTGATTATATTTTTGTATGATGAAGTCCCTCGTATGAGTCATTAATACTTATTCTTGGTATCTCTCTTGGAAGTATACAACTCTCGTATACTAATGATCAAGGTTTTAATCAAATGTAAAATTCGGTGAATGTACAGAAGATTTGCCTTTATAGTATCATGATATTTATTATTTAAATTAATATTCATTTTTATTATCATGTTGTTCATCAAAGTGGAGTTTCTAGTAGCTTTCAATTATACCTTCGTATAGCTAAGTTCCTTATGGGATTTCTCCTGTGTGTATCGTATTGTCTCAAATTATTTCTGTCATGATTCACTATACCATGTTGTCTCTTGGTAATATTTTCATTACATTTTGATCTTTGTAGAATAAATTTAAACTATAATCTCCTTATGTGTGTCCTTTGTCATCGTATCGTAAGGTCTTCGTTACCTTTGATTGTATTCGCTCTTTTGTAATCAAATTTCATTCATCCTCTCTCGTGTCACGTATAGATGAAATATATCTCTAGGATAGTTTTTCACCTAGTAGCTCTTAAAGTCTATTGACTTTATTTAAAAATGGTGTGTCATTGTTTGGATCAAATGCTCTTGCCCCTAGCATAATCTTTATTATGCATAACTATCTACTATTTGAATGGTAGCATTATAGTATTTTCTTCGAGAGTAGTCATTTTCATATCTTTTTATTCCGTGCCAAGGCTTTTTAACCGTAATTTTGTTTCTGTAACTTGAGTTGCCTTAGTCCCTTCATCAATTGTTTCGTCAAGATAAAGTGTATATGCATCAAAGCTTTTCATGGAGGAAAAAAAATATAAATTTATATCATTATTATGATAAAGTAAACTTATCTTGGACTTATTCTTGTGAAAAAATTTAATAATTTTATAAAATTTTTTAAAAAGATTTTTCTAAAAGATATTTGATTGGTTCTTAGTTTAAGTATTTTTATATTATGTTATAATATGTTCTTGATATTGCTAAAAATATTATAACTTAACTCAATAAAAAATATTATGACTAATTTATTTTAGCAACATCATTATAATTATGTTGAAAAATATTGTACACATACAAGTCAAATTATTTGAATGTTGATGGACTCAAAATATATTAAGAATATACTTATAAACCTTGCTCGAGTTTCAAATAGGTATGCTTCTTCATTTAAGAAAATAAATATTCCGATAATTTAAGTTCTATATTAGCTCCATTGTTTTTTGGTAAATTTTCAAAAGCATAATATCTCTATTATAAAATACCGTATCAATGAGAAATGAACTGAAAAAATATTAGAAAAATATTTATAAACTTTGTTTATGTGTCATTATGTAAAAATATTAGAAAAATACCTATGATTTCTATAACAAGTATATGAATCAATTTGATTTTTTTACTAAGTTAAAATAGTATAATACAGTAAGAAAACATATTGTAACTAAGAATCAATCTGATTCAATTAATCAGATCATGTTATGGACCGACCCATAGAAAAAGAAAAAAAAATAGATAGGTGATTAAATGTTAAATTAAAGATAGAATTAGACAAAGAAAGGATCATTGATAGGGAAATCTGGTATCTTCCGAAAAGCTCAAGAAAAGTTCCTTTCTAAGAAATGGTCCTATTAATTTTTAAATCTAATAATGAATATTTTTTTAATCCGAAAAAACTATTCCGCTGCGATCCTTAATAGAGGCAATATTGTACTCGGCTCAAGACTTCGCCGCGGTTTGATGGGCCGGTTTAATTTCCTAATCAGCCGTTCAACTATTTGAACCGGGTGCCCACCAGCCGACCCCGACAGTTGACCGGCGGCCCGGTCGGGTTACTTATTCATAAAGTAAAGAATATACTTCTACTACACATTCGTGGACTACCAACTGTCTACCTGCGCGTTGATTCAAGGAAATGAGTGACACGTGCTGGTTGGCATTGGGTAAGTTGAAAAAGGGCATATTAAAAGGACCCTCTCTTCCCCACGCAGAAAATCCCTTGTAACGTCCTATCGAACGGAGTTTGGAATCTCCTCGTCGCACGGGCTTCGCTCTCCCCGTCTCGTCCGCAGCGATCGCCGCTGGCCAGGTAAATATTCTCAGTTGGAGTGCTCTTTGTCCCAATTAGGGTTTTTGGAAGTCTCGTGATCGATGCTAGGAATCTGTGCATGAGGAAATTATGGAACCAATTGGGCGAGAAAACGAGAAATCTTATGATCTCGGAGCATGGGCGATTTTCTTCGTTCAACATATTAAGGAATTTGGTTTTTCGGGGCGTAATTTAAGGGCATTTTTTAAATATATATATCTTACACAATGGTAGTGGAACTTAGTCGTGAATTGAATTAAGTCGACGCGTTTGTTTCTTTGTTTCCTTTTTCTAGATGTTCTCTTTTTTTTTCTTTGAATATGATAGGAAACTTGAGATTCGGTGTTGTAGGCACGGGATGTAGTTGGACGAGTGATGATTGATTGATGGCATCTTTATGTAGTAGCATTATATTTATTACATTCGATGAACATATAAGTACTGCTTGGAAATGCTTCAGTACGGTCATCAATTGCCTATATATCCATCTGTACATTTCCATTTCTTAACCATTCAACCTTGAATCCATAAAGCAGCTGGTGATCACACAAAATCCCAGGCCACTGCTTTCCACTTTTGCTATCCAACTTTTATTCAACAATTTCTTCATCCTTGTTAATTGTAGTATCAAGCTTACTTATCTGTATATGTTTTTTTCTTTATTTAAAAGTTTTTTTTATATTTCATACTGTAGTTCATGGTACAGAACTAGTGAATTGTCGGCAAGCTAGTATTTCCCATGGATTTCAAGAGGTTCATAACATTATTTTCAAGGAAAAAAAATCCATCGAAAACCTGAATTAGAATCATGGGTTCAAATCTATACATGCAATTAAACATTACTATTGAGGCATTGACTGTTAAAAGTATCTGAATCCATCTCTACATGAACTCAAAAGCTAGTCCCACTTCTGAAAGTTTAAATCATGGGTGGAGCTTTCATATGATGAAAACAATCAGGGAGAACAACTGAGAGATAAGTTTGGTTCTATTTTTGTTGGATGAAGCAACTAAGGTTGACTGGAAACAGTGAGCTTTTTTATGGGTTTGTGTCTCATAAAGAGTTTGAACTTACTGAAAATTTAATGATACAGGGAGAGTCTTGATGAGAACCTTTGTCAATAATTGTTCTTTAAAAGTATTGCCAAGTTATGCTTGTAGATGGGGGCAAACATTTTTTTTTTAAGTTCAAGATATGCTACTTCCAAGTGGATAGTTGCAATATAATTATATATTTTAATTAATAATTTTCCTTTGCTAGGTCATGGCCTTGGACACTGTGATTGCAAGATTAAGATTTCATATTGCTGCATTATTTCATTCAATATGTTCATCCAGCACATGTAAATTTTCCTCTTCAATTTGTGTTTATGTTTTTTGCATCATTGAGAAAATGTTTGCTCTCTCCAAAATTCCTCAGCTGAAAATGTTTGCTCTCTCTTTCATGAATTTTAGCTATCAGTAACTAGTATTTTTTGGGCTTATAAATATCTCTTTTCCTAAAACTTATGACAGATTTGGATGGTTGACTTTGTCATCTAGTTATAGACATTCTTTTCATATGTCGTGCAGTGTGTTGTTTAGGGTATTTATTATCTAGTGAAATTGAGGTAATCATAAGGCTGAATTGTGGATGACATCATTGCTGCTCATGTGTCATATATTTTGGAAAAAAATGAATTTCTTAATTTTTTGCTTCAGCCATAATTATGTTTGGAGATAATAATCATAGTGATGAGTATTATTAATAGTCTTCTAATGCATGTAGGATTTTGTTGGCTATGGAGGAAAGTTCCTCTAGAAGGAGGGAGTCAACTTTTAGTTTAGCGGTAAGGACTATCAGTGAGTGCTGTTCTGTGAACTATGCATTTCCAACTCTTTGAACAAAGTAATGTAAGATATTAATGAATATTATATGACAGTTATTTCTCATCCTTTTTGCCTAGCTCTTTCATTTGATAATTTTGTTCATATTTTGGTCAGGTTGATATATATGCTTCAATTCTTGAATGTACAGCATTTTAATGTTTGAGAATTATATGGCAGAATATCATTTTGACTTGGTTCAGTTCAAATATTATTCATTCTGGACATTATGCAATTAGATTCATGAAATACCCATCACACTCTTTATGCATATGTGTGTGCCCATATTTTATCTAAATCATCAGCAAATTATAGTTATCCATGAATTATTTTTGTTGACCATGTAGTGTTTCAGTTGGAAGAAAATTGGTGAAGTTCATATGCTAATGTTAGGCGTGCAGTTTGAGTTCTTTGACTATGTGATATATGTATGTGTGTGTGTGTGTATTGTGTATATCACATATCTGGTGTACCTCTATCTAAAGTGGTAAGCACTTAATATAATTTCTCAAAATGCTCCTGAGGTTCGTTCTCCAGCCTTCTTAAACCATGGTTCTTTTTAATGTACTCCTTTTTTCTATTTAATAAACCACAATCAGTTGAGAATCTTTTCTGTTTGGAGTATTTGAATAGATAAATGTAAGAACTTAACCTTTTGCATTAGCATTTTAACACTATTACCACTATATTGGAAACTATCAATTCTTCCAGGTTCGTGATGATTATTCAGCAAGTGAGGTGCAACAACTTTTTACTGCCATCCCAGCTCTCAACGAGGCTGCTTCATATCTTGCACATACAACATCATATTTTACTCGCTGCTTTCCAGGATCTGCTGGTTTGTCCCTCTCAAAAATTTAAACTTCACATACCAATATTTCTTCTGTTTGGCAATTGCCCTGTCCAAATTTCTTCATTCACATGTTTTTCTAATCAAAATGTTCAAGTGAAATGTGTGATCAGTATTTTCTTGTTTCTATTTTTAGTCTTGTTCCTCCAATTGATTTGAAGTATATATGCAGTTATTTGACATTCATACCATATGACATCTGGTTGTTCATACCACAGGAGATGTTGAACCCGATGAAGGACAGGAACTAATGACTCTGGTTTCAGAACAAGACACTAGGTCACTGTACGAGAGGGAGTCCACTGTTTCTGAACAAGTTGGTGATGACAACACTTCCTCATCTATAAATGAGGAAATGAGTGCAAGTTCTGTTGGAAGTTCATCTCCATGGTTGTCAGCTCGTATTTTCCAAAATGGATCTTCGATATTCAAAGAGTACGAATGCTCAATTAACTACACTCGCAAGAACTATAGAAAATGAAGATTTCTTGCAGAATTTATTTTCTTGAAATTCCTGATCATATG
Source organism: Musa acuminata AAA Group (assembly GCF_036884655.1). NCBI lineage: Eukaryota > Viridiplantae > Streptophyta > Magnoliopsida > Zingiberales > Musaceae > Musa > Musa acuminata. Next base: position 34,221,049 of record NC_088330.1, read on the forward strand.
TTTAATATGATGCTGATAGAGAAGACTTACTGGCAGATCTAGTTTAATATCATTTATAATTCAACATATGTTTAACATATGTTGAATTATAAATGGCATGATAAGTACATACAAAATGCATTTACTAAAAGAAATAAAATGATAATAATGGAGAATTGTTTTGGTTTATTTCCTTTTTTGTCTTGGTTGTCTTGGTTGATTTACTATCACTACAGAGGTGTCAGGCCTGTGCTTGTGGGCATGAACCCATGAACCTCAGTCCATTAATTTACAATGGTGCAAGTCCAAGGTTCTCTCCCTCAAGGTCCTTATACTTGACAACAATAGTTGCTTCAGCCTCTTCGTATTACTCTCCTGATATTTTACCTAACTTTAAATTGTATGTTCCTTGATATCAATTTCTTTTGTTTTGAATAAAAAATTCTTTCAATTGTCAACTACACTAAAATTCATTTATGTAGGATAAAGTCTTCAGCAAGTGAAGATGCTTCATGAGTGTCCTAGAATTATGTTGGTGCTCGGACATGTGACCTCTAAAAGTATTTATATGTTTACATATCTTAGAATTGTGTCTACAGCCTTGTCGATAGAGCACGAAAAACAGTTCGTGGTTCAGCAGATGACATAGGATGGCTACAGCAAGCTACAGACATGCCTCCTGTTGAAGATGGAACTAAACGATTTCAGGAGATACTCGAGAGTATAAGGTTGGACAATCCTATATATTGAGTAGTCCCCTATATTCTAGTATGTTTTCACTTATGAAAATTGGAATTTTTATGATGTAATATATGTAATTAGAAGATTATGGAACTAAACATTTTTATGATGTAACCGATGTCTTTCCTTGCCAGAAATAACGAGCATAAATTGCCAAACTCTGTGGTTTACTTGTTGGTTCCAGGTAACCTTTTAAAAGGGCAGAAACCGTTTTTTGACTTCAAATCATGTTTTTCAGTTTTCCCCACTCATCGAGTATTATTTCTGATAGGTCTTTTCAGCAATCATGGACCCCTGTACTTTGTCAATACAAAAACATACTTTTCAAAGATGGGTCTAGCTTGCCACATTGCTAGAATACACAGTGAGGTAGTTTTTTTTAGTGCTTTTGAATTTTACTTGGTTAAGAACACTTTACATTGTTATGTGATTTCTGCTATCAGGCTTCGGTTGAAAAAAATGCCCGAGAGATAAAACAGTACATTGAAGAAATCTTTTGGGGTTCACAGAAGCGCGTGTTACTTCTCGGGCACAGCAAGGGAGGAGTTGATGCTGCAGCTGCATTATCTTTGTACTGGTCTGATTTGAAGGATAAGGTTGCTGGACTAGCATTGGCTCAAAGTCCTTATGGGGGAAGCCCAATTGCCTCAGATATTTTGCGTGAAGGACAGCTTGGAGACTATGTTAGTCTACGAAAAATCATGGAAGTTCTGATATGCAAAATCATTAAGGTAATTTACCTAAAATCATTTTTGCATTCCAGCAAATTTTAACTTTTATAAATTGTAATCAGATGAATTTCTACCATTTGACACTAACTAGTAAGATAACATTTTGGAAGAACTACTTATGCTATATGGAAGCCTGCTTATGCAAAACAGAGACTAGCTATTCTGATCTTAATGTCTAGTGTTTTGAGGGAGGATTCATTAATCCGGTTATGATGTTTATATACAAGTTAAGGCTGTACATGGACTTGATTCAGCAGATTGGATCGATCTGAGTCCAATCCAAATGTTCAGCCTGATATGATCTTATCCAACCTGATGTCTCTAATGTTTCTGCTTAGTACTGATCTATAAATGATCTGGTTGAGTTGGAAATCAAATTTGAAAATCTGATCCACGTTGATTATTTCTCTACATCTTTTTATTAGCATACTAGACCGTTACCATTAGATCAATCACTTGTCTAATAGTGGATTGTATTTTTAATTAAACATCATGTTTATTATTTGGTCATATTGGGCTATAAATGAAGTGATATGTGTTAAATATAGTTGTTAATTGTATTGTTGGATTAGGTCACTAGTCTGATGGTCAGAAGAAATGCCAATTCATTTCTGGTTTAAATGGGATTTTGTTTGACTATTCATTGACACAATTAAGATGTATTTCTAAGTTAAGCCATTACCCATTGAAGTTTGAACTTTTTGTCTATTTGAGCATTTCACATATATAAATTCAGGACTATAGAATGAAGTGTTACGCACGTGTTATGAGTGCAGACATGATCTGATCTTATATAGAGTCAACTATGAATTATGAATACATTAGCCTATCATTTTATTCATGTCAATACTTGGGTGGGTATCATGAAGAGCTGTACTAATCTCTAAAATTGATGAACTTTTGTACAATAATGTCATGGACCTCATATTTGTGATATTTTCTCAGTTAAGCATGTGTTAGCACATTAACCTAATTATTATATGTATGTAAACACTTGAGCCTGATACCTATAAAAGTTGATTCTTCTGGAGCAATACTGCAAAAGCTGATGGTATTTTATAATCAACAACAGTTACCAAATTTTGTCCTACAATAATTGTCTGTGGTAAGCAGGGATTTCTGTTGAGGTGGATAATGATGCTGTTGCAGGAGATGCAAGCACACAAAAACACTCCAGTCACCACTAATAATCTTTGAAAACTTTCCGTTGCTCAAGCGTTGCCAATTCTATCAAAAACACAGGCTAATGAAAAATGTGAACTGATTAAAAGATACAGATGGCATTGTTAATATCACTGCTGTATCTCAGTGGGAAGATATAGCAGATGAAATTATTGTTGTCTTTCCTTCCAAAAGGAAAAGGGTATTCTTGGATTTTCTTTTTGTTTCTATCAAAAATTTTTTTTGGTATTTTGTTGGTTGTGATGTTAGTTCACAGTGATTATTTCATTTGTATCTTTTCTAAATGTTTAGTTCTATCCAGACCTACTTTAACTTTAATGGGTGTATGCAGGGTGATTTGCAGGCACTAGAAGATCTGACATACGAGAGAAGGAAAGAGTTTTTGATAAAACACCCATTGCCACAAGAACTTCCTGTTGTTTCCTTCCATACAGAAGCAGGCATTGTGCCTGGCGTCCTCGCTACCTTATCTCCAGTGGCACATGCTGAGCTTCCTATCATCACATCCCTCGCAGACGGTCAACCCGCCAAGCTTCCAGTGGTTATGCCACTTGGGGCTGCAATGGCTGCATGTGCACAGCTACTTCAGGTCAGATACAGAGAGAAAAGTGACGGCCTTGTGACACGAAGAGATGCTGAGGTTCCTGGTTCTGTTGTAGTACGACCTGAGCAGAAGCTTGACCATGCTTGGATGGTATATTCATCCCCGAACAATGAACCTGTTGAAACGGATGCATCCAAAGTTTGCGAGGCCCTTCTCACATTGCTCGTGGAGGTTGCACAGAAGAGAAGGCATGAAATTTCCAACAAAGATGAATAATATGAACTAAGATGTGATAGCGTCCCATCCTATTGTATATTTAATTCGTTCAGGCTGATATATACAATATTCAATTTCATAGAATGTTCACGAGGATATGAGTCTGCCTCTGATTCAGCTTTCTTTTCCAATTGAATACAAAGAAAAAGGTCTTGTAACATGGCCAAAGAGAAAGAAGTCAACCGTCATGTCATAACGAAAGCATTCCATTTACCTGTAAAGAGTCAGATGTGTTCATAAGCAGTTAATTAGACACTTTGTAGCCGATGTAACGCAGTCATTTTGATAAGCCTTATGTATGTGGTGGACTTCCATAAAGTTGTGCCTAATGCATGTTCTTTTCCAAGCATTATGCTTGGTTGATATTTACTTAACTCATATTTTTTGGAAGCTCAATGTTTTGGATATCACTCGGATGGAATCAGTTCGCAGTCGCTGACAGATTCTTCGTAGATGCTCTTCGAGGCCATACATTGATCTTTTACCGAACTCCAGAGCTACAAGACACTGTTAATTTAATGAGCATCAAGCGAGTTTGCTTGTTTCCTTGTTTTATTCTCTTTCAGAAACGAATCTGCAGGCAGCGCAACACGATGAATGAGTCGGTGAAATAGCTGCTCCTGTCTCAGCATTGTCGTAGATGTTCTTCTCTTTGAAGGGACACTTCTTCTCAACACCTGGGAATGATACAGGTGAGGCCTCCCTTTGTGCCATCCTCAATCCGATCAATTTTCTCATGTTTTCCTTGCCAAAACAGAGGCCCTACTGGTCCGGAGAATGAGATGAATTGTATCCTCTCTCTCTGTCCCCTTCGACTTGATGTAAAGTTGATGTAACAGCTCAAGGGAACAAAGGGTACAAAACCAGAGGCCATGCCCCCACACACACCATTTTCTCCTTTATTTCTCTCCACTGGTCTCACTCTCGGGACAGGGACTACCGCTCGCCCATGTCTCGGAGATCTTTGGGCAATGCATCGAACACGTAGAAGATACACTTCATGAGCAGGTAGAAGAGACCCTCCACGTTTTAATTCTGAAGAATCTGTCACAGTCTGTGGCATCTTGCCAATGGTGAGGTGTCGACATCCACCACGGTGCATGATGAATGTGTCCAAAGACACTATACTTTTCTTGCCGAAAAATTATATATCATATCAGGTGTATGGAGAAGGGAATACACCGACCGACTAATTAATTAGCTCAATTTGTCAGATTTTATAGACAAGAATATTCTCTTGAGCTCATACATAAGTAGTATATTCATCTTTAGGAAAACAAAATTGGAATTGAATAATTAGAATTCATCCTATTTCATTAAATGTACCACTTATTGTTCCAGTGGTTTCTTTACAAAAACAAAAAAAAAAACATAGATTATAATTTTAAATGAATGCATCTATTTCCTTTCTTCTTAGAGGATATCAAAATTTAAAAGGCAAAAACATCAGAGAGTTTGGTGCCCTTGAAATAACCTGATAAAACATCAATATCATGCACAATGATAGGGGCAATCCTTCGATCTTCTTCAATTGCTTACATTGGGTGCAAAATAATAATGGATGGTGACTTGTTAACTAACTCATTTTGACATCTCTAAGCTTGAAAAGTCATCATCAAGATTTAGGATATACAATACATTAACTAAACTCATTAAAAGCTAGACAATTGGGATCTTTAGCTGCAAAAATAGATCCAACTTATCAGTGACTGCAACACCTTTTCTGCAAAGTTTTGTGATGAACTCAGCACCCCCAATGGAATTTCTTCTAAACTCTTTCTTTAATAATAGAAGCTTACCATTCACGATCCTTATTTTATTATTTACAATCACCATCATCACAATCCCTAGTTTGTTATTTTATTATGCATGAAGTTGTCTTCATGCACAATCATCATCATCATTATCATGATCACCGTCGCCATCACCACCATACTTGCTTTGTTTCGGTACTTTCCTCTTTCCATGATCCCTTTCACTTCTTTTCGTTGCCTTCTTGTCTATCTTCCTCCTCTCACTCGTCTCTTTTATGTTTTGTGACCACCTTGTCTTTTAGTTTAGGTGAAGACTCTGAATCTATCAATTAAACGTAATATCTACTTTGCAGTGAACAACCTCTCCACCTCCGACTTCATCATTTTCTCATTACTAAAGCGAGTGAGGAAGTTCTGAGATTGGATAATGCATCTAACCTATGGAGGATGCACCAGCTCCAACAGCACCTCCCAAGATATCATCATGACAGAGAGACGTGCTTTCTCACAGAGTCTTATCTAATCCTATCATTGTATGGGACTGTTATTTACCTTGGAACTTCTTTTCGTAGAGAAAAAAAGGAACTGTTATTTACCATGGAATTCAATCTTAGATGTTGCAGCTGTTAGGTCTTCAATGTTAGATTGTATAGTCTTATTTAATTAAATAAGATATATTATTAATATGATTGAATTCTAGTTATTGATCAATAGAAAAAGTTTAAAATTCCGTATAAGATTGTCTATGCTTACATTTAATATGATAGAAGATAAGATTTTTCTTTGCATCGATCTAAGATTGGTATGAAAAGCGACTTCGCTCTTGCCTTTGGCCAGCGACCAACGTCGTTGAGAAAAGCGAAGTTTCGCCCTTGCCTCCGGCTAGCGACCGCTGCAGCCACATTCCTAAGAGGCTCCACGGCCAATTCTCATTTTCCTCACCGCGGTAGCTTTTGCTGATCTGCCAACAGTCGACGAACTTAAGGAGAACGAAGGGCGGACTTAAGGAGAACGAAGGGAACGCTTGTGCCCTCACAACAATAGCAATCGCAAGCCTCACGCTTGTAAATCATTCTTGATATCCTTGTCAGGAGCACCGGGGATATGATACAGGAGCACCGGGGACATGATAGAAGATAAGTTTCCTGAGGAAATCTCGGAAAATCCTCTCTCTATTTTGTTTTAATGTATTTAAGTTTCTTCACTTTTTCAATAAAGCTTCTTTAATAATTATTCTTATCTTCTATTCTTTCCATCATGATAGTGGTAAAAGAGACATATGATGAGCTTCTATCTACCATAAAAGAAAAGTTAAGGCTGGCTATATAGACTACCCTTCCTGCTTTTTTTCCAAAATAGAAAAATATTTGAAAGAAAGAAAGAAAAAACCAAAAAACAAATCGAAGAGAGCCTTTAAGCTTTGCTTGTGCTGACCATTCTCCAACTTTCTCGAGGAGCTTCATGAGGTCTAAGTGAAGGAAAAACATATTAGTGGTGGGGGGAAAGTTCACCCCTAATTGTAACTCGTCATGTGGTTGCCCGATCATCACAAGGGACGAGACCCAGATAATATGACAATGACCTAAGCATAGCAAGAAAGGTGAATCCAAAAAGAATATTCTATTTATATCGTAAATTATTTCTTCGAGCTCAACCTACTATAAAGCTTATTAATTTAGTATTATCAGAATCAATTATTATTCACCTATAACTCTACTTTCTATTTGAGTAGATTGAAAATCTCACCTGACTATGATCTTTTTAAAGTTGATTCCTCGATGAATATTCCAATCATCTTGAAACTCATATCCGCACAATCTATGATGAAAGTGATGGAGACATCGAGAACCACACTGCCAAACAAAATATCCGAGGAGATAAAGTTAGTGGTTGAAGTGTTACCTCAAAATAAAATAATGATAGAAACAATGAGTGCAAAATAAAGAAAACGTACACTCCTACACAAATAATGTTAGATTATCACCCCAAGAACTTAAATCACATGTCCACATGTTAAAGGTATGGCGTGAGCTAGCTTTCTATCGCAAAAAATAATATTCTAACTTCTAAACAAATTCATATAATATAAAAAATATCTTGTATATTTTATCTAGACATTAATTTTCGAATCCTCGTCTTTTGTTAATTTGCATGACAAACAAAACACAAATGTTCAAAGTTATTATCATCCAATTCCTCAAATTCAAAAGACATAAATCTTCATTGGTAGTTTGGAGATTGGATGTGCTAAGCTGAGATTAACACATACTTTGAGCCAATAGTCTAAGACACAAATGCAAGAGAGCTGTCGTCACTGCATGGCCTGCATGCCTCCATGCATTAACGTGGACTTTGCAGTGGCAGAGAGAGAGAGAGAGAGAGAGAGAGAGAGATCTTGTTGCATAACGAGACACTTCCCTCGCCATTGAAGGACGCAGGCCGTTCACAACTGAGAGCTCTACTGGCATCCTTCTCCTGTGGTTTTTTCCCTTCTCTGAGGCAAGCATAAAAAGGCTCACATCAATGCTTCTTCTTGTTAGATTCACCGAGCTGTACCCACTTGTCTGCATGATGACCTAATTCATGATGCAACAGTGATTCACCTTTGCTTGATTGTTCTTTCCGACCTCTCTCTCTCTCTCTCTCTCTCTCTCTCTCTCTCTCTCTCGATGGAGAAAGAGGAGGACCAAAAGTTCCCTCCACTTGCATGCAGCCCTAGCTTGTCCTTTTGCTACTGTGCTGAATGCCAACAGAATCATGAATCTTTCATCTCAGATTTGTTGTCATGCTGCAGATTTTGTCGTCACGCCACAGGAAAGCGTGCTTAACGAGTGCTTTTCGTAGCAAATAGAATAGCATTTCCTAACTAAGATATATATATATATATATATATATATATATATATATATATATATATATATATATATATATATATATATATATATATATATATATATATAATCATTCCATGTGGGACATGTATTTGATGTGAAATCCAAAATCACTATTTTGGATGATGTGGTCACTATATCATATTTATCACAATCTGAGCTATGAAAACTACTTAATTTTTAATCCTTAAAAGGATAATAAATAGGGTAAATTTAAAATAAAAAAAATTAAAGGCTTTTTTGCTCCAAAAAGTACCCTTGTTTTTAGGATTCCCTAATAGCACCTCGTTTGTGTCTTTGATCCAGTTATAATATTTTTACATTACCTCATAGTATTTTTAGCAAGATAAAAAAATTTATATAGTAAAATAGCATAAAAATATTATGTTATAATATTTGTGTACTTCGTTATAGTATTTTTCTACTATTATTGAAAACACTATATAACACAATGTTTTAACATTGTAAACATAATTATTTTTTTTTCACAAAGCTTATAAAAAAGTATTATATTATAATATAGTATTTTTCTAACATTGCTGGAAACACTGTAACACCTCTAACTAGATCAGGAAAGAAGAGGAAAAAGAGGTAGGTGACTGTAAGTACTTCAGATATTAAATAAAAACAATGATGATATTAGGAAATTCAAAAAATGATTATACTTTCAACAAAAATTTTTGAAAAGAGTTTGTTTTTTTAGAATTCACCCTAATAAATAAAAAATAGAGAAGAAGTCACAGACCTAACACTAGAGAAATGTATTTTGCTTAATGAACCCAATTTAAAGACAGCATTATCACCAGAGAGCATATATTATTCTTTCGTTAATTAAAGGTTGGCTTTGCAATTAAATAAAGGGATCATACTGCGGATATTTCTCGATGAAGGAAAGGATCGGTCCTACTGCTGTCACCATGTGATTGTAATGCCTCAAAGTTTCAGCAAACATTACAAGGCAGCAACACAGTCCTGCTTGGATTCTATTTCCTATTGGCATACATCACGCTGTTATTACACCCTCATTGATCATCTAAACATTCATGGACATAATGAGCACAATTTGCTATGCGATGTATACTGAATGATCGTTGTATACGCCCTTCCAACTCTATGCATTGCTTATTAGCATTACCAACGTAGAGGAGGAGATCATCTAACAGTATCCCCACAAGAATGGCTCCTCGACTCTGAACTCGACACCGTCATCCGCCGTCGAAGGCGCCCATGACGAGGAGTAGCAGAAGCCTTCTCTTAGATCGAGCAGGAGATCGGGTAGATCGAAGAGAGCGCCGTGGTCGTCGCTCGGCGGCGTCGTAGGCGCAGGAGAGTGGGACAATGGCAGCTCCGTCTGGGTTGGGCATGGGCTTGGGGTGTGATCGTCGAATGCGGTGGCGGCAGCCAGCGACGCCGCAGCCTGGATGTCCTTGGGTTTTGCAGTGGCCGGCCGGGGCAGCCTGGAAGCCAACTCAGGGAAGTTGAGGTACGCAGACTGCCCCTTGATCGCCAGCGCCGCTACGTCGTGCGCTCGGGCGGCCATCTCGGCGGTCGGGAACGTCCCCAGCCAGATCCTCGACTTCTTCTTCGGTTCCCGGATCTCCGACACCCATCTACCCCAACTACGCATTCGAACGCCGCGGTAGGAAGCATGTTGCTTGCCATCATTGCCCGGCTTCTCGGCCTCCTCGCCACCAGCTTCCCTAGCTTTTCTCTTGGAGACACCCGTGGCTACATCGGTGGAGGGAGAAGAGCAGCAGCAAGAGGCGGGTGAGGTTTTGGTGTGAGAAGGGGATGAGGAAGAGTAGTTATTAGCTTCGCAGTCTTGGGTGAGTGGCTCTTTCATTATGGGCAGTAGTAGCAAGTGATGCTGTGTTGTAGCACAACCTGAATTGGTGATGGGCTTTTTATGCGCCATGGAAGCTGCGATGGGATCAGAGAGATACACGACAATAGGAAACATGCAAAACGTGAGTTCTATCACTCAACAATTGATTTCCTTATAAGCCACACGAAGACTAACATGAGTGCCATTTAACACACGATCTGCTCTCTTACCATCCACAGGTAGAAGGGCAGTGAGGCGGCGGCCATGGCAACCACAATGCTTTGGTGGCCAATGTAAGCTGCTAATTACCATCCATCATTGTGATGGAACGGGTGTCATGGAGACCGTGAAATCAATGTGCTCCAAACAGTGATCGGAGGCAGACAGGCGAGGAAATTTGTCATGGTCTAGTGGTTGGCAGTCCTCTTTCCATGGAAGAGATGTGGGCTCAGAATAATTCTTTAGGTGTAAGGTTACTTTCTTTTTTTTATTCAGAGATAAGGAAACACATCAAGACGAACAGTGATTCCTATATTATGTATATTTGTTTTCTGCTTCTTACTTTAAGATAAAGAAAACATATTGAGGAAAGACAGACGATTATTGTCTGTATAATTGTTTGCAAAGAATATTAGTTGTGCATTGTTTTGCATGCCTTTTCTAACCCAATACCACGCCAGCATAAGTTGTTACTTACACGTTGGTCGACCGAGTATAAATTATACGAAGGCGAGTCTCGGTGATTTGTGCTCAAAATTTAAATTTTATTTGTTTGATAGGATAACTGATTTATTAATGGTAATTTAAAAAAATTCAAAGTTTTTAATTTTTTTTCCTGCAAGGCATTATTATTTTTATTTATTCTCGTAAAGTATCTTTTATTTCTTTATTTATTCTCGTAGATTATCCTGTAAGTATAAAAATCATAATCATACTATTATGTGAAAAAATTTAATATCAGATAACGATATATCATATTTATGATAGGTATCTTTCGCTAGCTCTATTCAGAAAACCTTTATTTGATCTACAAGTTCATCGTTGTCGGATCTAAAAGTTACAACGATGTCGATTTGTAAGGAGAACTAGATTTGTATTCTTCTCTCTTCCTATCCTTCACAGGACCACTACGAGCGATGAATTAACGACTAATGAGAGATGAGATAAACTATATAATCTCTCAATAAATGATTCACGTGGCTGAGGAAAAATAAGAGAAGATCTCTCAATAACATCATGTATCCTTATTTAATCCTTATGAGGTCCTGCATTTTTATAGGTGAGGGCAAAAGATTGAAGATAATTAATTATCCATCAAGATCATCTCGTGAAGAATTTTACCATAATTGGACTTTCTTTATATGAGCTGATAACTATAATCAAAATTCAATCATATTAATAATATATTTTACCTAATTAGATAGAGTTATAATCTAACGTTCTCTCACATTGCCCATTAATTGGTAAGATATAAAATAATTTTAAAATAAAAATAAATAAAACAAAAGTTTATTTAAAAATAATTTTACTTAATTGGATTATCAAATTTTAAAATATTATTTTACATGTATGCATGAATTTTATAAAATAAGCTAATAAGTCCAATAAATATAATATCACATTAAGTATGATTGCTAATATGAGTCGTAATAATTATATGTCATCAATGTCATACCTTTTTTATATACTACAATACTATTATCACTTCCTAATAAAGTAAAAAATGACCCATGTAATTTGTCTTATCAATATAAATCCTATTAGCATATCATAAATAAATAACTTTAAGTATATAAATAAGAATGTTAATTATAATGTCTAATCAAATATGTATTACCATATCTTTTATGTATTACTCACAACGTAATCATAATCATAAGAATATTTTCTTTCAAACACTTTAGGTCGTAAATTATTAGTGAATCGATTAATAATCAATACAGTGAAACTTAAGTTCTTAATTAAAATTAATTATTTTTGGACTCATTTATCTAACCGTTAATTACTTTATACCATAATGCATATAACTCCTAAAGTATTTGCTATTCTTATAGAAGAAAGCTGTTAGTGATATATCACAAAGTATCTTCAACAACTTCGACAATTGAATTTGAACATACCAAGTCCTAAAATAAAATTTTGTTGTTATAAAGCTTGATTAGTGACCTCGAAGTATATCATAAAATTAACTTTTATTATTGATAATATAATAATATAATATTTTATATTCTTCCATGTAAATTATCCTTTGATTAATATAAATATAAAACGTAAAATGGACTTTCTATTATCGAGGTAATTTACAGAATTAACATATGAAAGTATCATAATTTCAAGATGAAACTCGGATTTTGATGATCAACTCAATTGATGAGTTTATTAGACTAATATATTTTTGAGATAAGTGACATATAAAATACTTCGATCGTGAACTTGGACTATCGAAGGGCCAACTAACGAGCAAGAGAGTCGGACATTGCATCGAGAAATTATCATGTTGAAAATTGGATGTCATGCTATAAGTTCGGGCATCATGTTGGAAGGATCGGATATTGCACTCGAAAATTGGATATTGAACTTTGATACCAGACTTATAGGTTTGTAGGTTCTAGATCTAGTACAATCGGTTATCGGGAATGATAGTCAATCTTACGATGAAAATTGGGTATCAATAGAGGATCATCCACTCTCCATATTATGAGAGGAATGTCTCATGTGTTCTCACTCAAGCAAATCCTTGATCAAGGTCGATTAGATCATGATGAGTATGAAAAGGTGAGATTCAGATTGACAAAGAAAGAGTTCTCTAGGAGAATCCGATTAAAATAAGACTCGGATAGATTTCGTATGGGCTTGATAGCACCATACCCAATATATAATCTATGAGATATTAGATATATAAGGGACTATAGATACACGGTAACTAAGGGCAGATATGTCCAATGGATTAGATCCCCTGTACTGTCTTGGGACTATGGAGTAGTGACATAGTATATCCATAGTTGATGAGTTGAGTGAATCATCATGAGATGATAATTCACTAAATCAGAAGGAGTTATAACAAGTGCAACTCATAACTAACTCAATATTGGGCCTAGAGGATTACATACATATGGTAGATGACGCGATGAATAAATAATTGGATATGTGATATCTAATAAGTTCTTGTTTTATTGGATCCAATGGGTGAGACCCAATAAGAGCTTAAAGTGGATAATTAGATAGAGATCCAATTTCCATTAAGTTATGAATAATTGGATGGAGATCTAATATCTAATATGTTATGATAATTGGATGGAGATCATGTACCCAATATGGTAGGATCCATTAGGGTTAGCAACAGGAGCTCTTTATAAAAAGGGATTTGAGACTAAAAAGGTTATAAGGCTAGACCCGTTAGCCGCTACCTCCCTAACTTCTCCATTCTTCCTTAGCCAACTGCTCTCTCTCTCTGGTGAAAGAAGGCAGTAAGAAGGACTGCCCCTGTTGCGTTTGTGGTGATGCACGAAAGCTATAAAATAATATATTATGAGAGAAGATACATCGCTATTTCATTCATCGTGTGGATCATCGTTAGAGAGAAGAATGCGAGATCTCCTTCACCCATGGACTGGGATCTACAAATCAAGGATATACGAGTTCTCTTAGGTGAGATCGTTTCACGTCATACGTATTTTTTGATTTAATGAGTTTTTTGCTCTCGATCGTCGCACGTAATTTGATATAAAACTGCTTTTGAGAAATCAAATTTTGTTTTATTTTTTTGCTGCGCATGTGATGATCTCCCAGGTTTTCCAATAGATAGTAGTCTATCAATTAAATATAAGGAACCTTGCATCACCCACAAGCAAGCGATAGAATGAACTAGATGGAAAAACAAATCAATAATACAAACGGATCGTTCAAATATCATAAATCAATACCAAATAACATCTTTTTCACAAGTGAACGGTGGTAATAAGCATATCTAAATACAAAATAGATTTGAAATATTTTGATAATTTAAAGTATTTTATTTTAAAACATGGCTCTAATACTAATTATAAGTATAAAAATTATGTTTATATTATTATATGAAAAAATTTAATATCAAAAAATAAAATCAAATATTGATACATCATATTTATGATACGTACTTTATGGTTCTATTCAGAAAGCCTTTATCTGATATATAGATATACTATCATCGGATCTAAAAGATACAACGATATCGATCTACAAGGAGAACTAGACTCATATTTTTCTCTCTTCCTATCCTTCACCGGACCACTATGAATGATGGATTAGGGACTAAGGTGATATGAGAGAAAATCTTTAATCTCTCAATAACATCACATATCTATGTATTTATATTTAGTTCCTAGAAGGTCTTATCTCTTTATAGGCAAGAGCAGAGGGTCTAAGATAAGTAATTAGGAGAGTCCCTCCCATCGAGATCATCTTCTAAGGAATTTTACCATAATCGAACTTTCATTCTATTAGTTGATAATCACAATCAAAATCTAATCATATCTATAATATATTTTACCTAATTAGATAGATCCATATAATCAAACATATCTTTGTATGATTGATTGTCGTCGTCTCCTCCTCCACGTAGACATTGTCAGTTATTGCTTGTGGCTCTCATAAATCACAAGAAATGCTGACCTACATTATTTAAAAAATAGCATGGCTAAAATCATAACAAATATCAATTATAATTTACTTTATAATACTAAAAATATTAAAAACTCTACATAGTGATATCCTAACAAAACTAGTCAATGGATTGATATAAATACTAGATAACTTAAAGTTAGCAAAGGACTTTAACAGATATCATGCATCCCTAACAACATTTGGTAATCTAGTGCCAAAATGGTATCATTGTATCATTATAAATGACAAACATCGTATTGTAGCATCTTTGCAAGAATGAGATATTTGTATTTAGAAAATCTAAAGGGAATTTTCTCGGTCTCAAAAAGTGTTATTATAATTTTTCATATTCTTTATTTTTAATATATATATATATATTGAAAATAAACCTCAAACTCATTAGGTTCAATATTAAAACATTTCATAATTAAGATGAGGTATCACAAGTCATTTATCAAAATCTATAATTAAAATATTATAAGCTAATGTTATAATCTTCTTATCTGACAAGAAAACCTATTAGATCAGCCATCAATAAAGTAATACAATCAATAATATGAAAATTGACTTAAATAATTTATAAGCTCAAGAAATTCAATAATCGGATAGATAGTTTTGTTTTTGTCTTCTTTTCTAGTAATTATATGGGGCTTGAGAGTTTTTATGTTTTTGGAACTTTATATAGAATTTTATAAATTGCTAGCTCATATTGGATATATATAGATAAAATTTTGATGAAATAATTAATTTTTTGAACTTAACCAATTTCAAATTCTCATAGTTGAAGATGAGATGGATTCATGTAGCCTCTGAGCTTAGCAAAGGAGTATTTATGAATTAAAACCTTGTTTCTAATGGCATTTGTCATCCATTGCTTGGTCAAAGTAGAGAAGAAGACTTTGATCTAAGTAGACCAAGACAGCTAATCTCATCTGCATCTAAATCAAGGAAGCGCCAAGAAGTCAATGATCTCATAGTAAGTTTAATTCTATGATCGCATAATGTCTATTTGATTCAATACATTCAATATATTATCAACTATTTCCACACTAAAAAATAAGAGACCCAGCAAAGCATACAAGAACGTGTTCTGATTTCTATTCTTTTCTCAACCTTTATCTTTATGTTCATGTTACTGAAAGAAACTTCCATTAATATTCTAAAGATTCCAAACATTGTCACTATGCTAACAATTGTGCATCATCAGAACTCCAAAGAAAAAGTAATCATAGAGATAAAACTAAGGAATCCAATTTTAAAGAAAGTCAACACTGTACAAAATGAATGAATGAATGAATGAATTGATTAAAGATCATGTAGCTGACCTCAAATCATAGATTCATTGGAAGGTGGTGGTTGGCAGGAAAGTCCAGATAACAAGCTGATATAATACAAACAAAGTGTAATCTTCTTGTGCTTGATATATATAGAATAATTCACACATAGGATGAAGAATACAATCACAAATGATTTAAAATGAAGCAACATGAGTTAAAGCCTTGAACATGGAACCAAGCTTGCGGACATCAAGCAACCGGCAAAGAGTTCCTGAGAAATGTTGGGACTGGAGTTGGGCATCTGTGTCATCCCCTTCACCCTCGTCCTTGCGCCGTGCCGGCGGCTGGTCCATCTGGTTGCAAAGCTTCAGTGGTTGCATGAGAGCATGGTGAGCTTAGGATCCACATCTGCTGCCACATGGGGGAGCCACCTCATGGGGTTCAACTCCATGACTCTGATGCTGTAGGGTTTGCAGTGCCTCGGCATATCTGAGGAGCTCAGATATCAAGATGTCATGTATGCCAGGTAGGAGAAATCCTCCTCCTCCACAAGCTTGTGCTACTCATTTCTTTTTGTGCAGTACTCTTTAGCAGGAGTGATGTAGATGACCATTTCATGGAAAAGGATGTATTATGGCCATTCAAAGAAAGCTTGGCTGATCAGCTATTGCTTTCTCATTCTGGATAGAGTGAAAATTTTCCTACTTGACTGTGTAATGGTTCAGAATGAAAATTATGATGGAGATCAACTATTTGCAGCAAAGCTGATACATGCGGTAGGTAGAAAGACAATATCAGAAACATCATAGAATTGAGTTGGGTAATTTGAGGTTCTTTTCCTTGTCTTCACAATTCTATACTGAGATATCAGACCAGTATAATCCAATAAGCCTTGAACCAACTAATACTGCAGAAACAATGGTCCTTGTAATAATTGTATTGGATTAACCATTCTCTAGATCAAATCAATCATGACAGCAGCTACTGGAGAACATGTGGTTAATGATTTCTGAGCAAGGAGGAATGTGAGTAAAGTCGCTTATCAACAATTTGTTGGCTTATCAATTAGCCATGGTGTGCAGTTTTTCTTCTTTGAAGAACATAGAGAGATGTCTTTCTAGACCAATGGCAAGCATGGAAGTAACTCTAGCTCACTAAATTATAAAGAAACAGATCTTTGTATAAATTGGTAAAAGCAACTGTTGAGATTTGTGAATTATGGAAGAAACTTGTGATTATATGAGATTTTTTTTTCCTTGAACGAAAGGATGGTGTTGTATCGGTTTTCTACACTCGAATATATATCATTATTTTGAGTTAAACTCAAATATATATCACTTGACTCTCTTGATATTTACTTTTTCTTTTTCGGTCTCTCTTCATGAATATTTCTCTAACAGATTCTCCCAATTCATGTGTGACTCAATTGTCTCTCTCTCTTTTT